>NC_134536.1:141371611-141727236 GCF_050624435.1 Tenrec ecaudatus
TTGGACTATGTAGATTAACTAGCGGCACTTGGACTATCTACGTTAACTAGCGGGCCATTGGACTATGTAGATTCCCTAGCGGGCACTTGGACTATGTATGTTCCAGAGCGGGCACTTCGACTATGTAGGTTCCCAGCAGGCACTTGGACAATGTAGGTTCCAGAGCAGGCACTTGGACTATCTAGGTTCCCTAGCGGGCACTTGGACTATGTAGCTTAACTAGCGGGCACTTGGACTATGTAGGTTAACTAGAGGAAACTTGGACGATCTAGGTTAACTAGCGGGCACTTGGATTATCTAGGTTACCTAGCGGGCACTTGGACTATGTAGGTTCCCTAGCGGGCATTTGGACTATATAGATAACCTAGCGGGCACTTAGACTTTGTAGGTTACCTAGCGGGCACTTGGACTATCTTGGTTACCTCACGGCCACTTGGACTATGTAGGTTCCCTAGCGGGCCCTTGGACTATGTAAGTTCCCTAGCGGGCACTTGGACTATGTGGGTTTCCTGGCAGGCATTTGTACTATCTAGGTTACCTAATGGGCACTTCGACTATGTAGGTTCCCTAGCGGACACTTACATTATGTAGGTTACCTAGCAGGCCCTTGGACTATCTAGCTTACCTAGCGGGCATTTGGACTATGTAGGCCCCCTAACGGGCATTTGGACTATATAGATTAATTGGTGGGCACTTAGACTTTGTAGGTTCCCTAGTGGGCATTGGACTATGTATGTTCCCTAGCGGACACTTGGACTATGTATGTTCCCTACGGACACTTGAACTCTGTAATTAACAACCGGGCACTTGGACTATGTATGTTAACCTGCGGGCCCTTGGACTAGTTAGGTTAACTAGCGGACACTTGCACTATGTAGGTTACCTAGCGGGCACTTGAACTATCTAGGTTAACTAGGGTGCGCTTGGACTATGTATGTTAACTAGCGGACATTTGCACTATGTAGGTTACCTAGCTGGCACTTGGACTATGTAGGGTAACTAGCAGGCCCTTCGACTATCTAGGTTACCTAGCAGGCACTTGGACTATGTAGGTTAACTAGCGGGCACTTGCACTCTCTAGGTTACCTAGTGGGCACTTGGACTATCTCTGTTAACTAGCGGGCACTTAGACTATGTAGGTTACCTAGCAGACACTTGCACTATGTAGGTTACCTAGCGGGCACTTGGACTATGTTGGTTAACTGGAGGACACTTGGACGATCTAGGTTAACTAGTGGGCCCTTGGACAATGTAGGTTAACTAGCCAGTACTTGAACGATCTAGGTTAACTAGCGGGCACTTGGACGATCTAGGTTAACTAAGGGGCACTTGGACTATCAAAGTTAACAAGCGAGCCCTTGGACTATGTAGGTTAACTAGCGGGCCCTTGGACTATCTAGGTTAACTAGATAGCACTTGGACTATATAGGTTCCCTAGCGGGAACTTGCACTATCTAGGTTAACGAACGGGCACTTGGACTATGCAGGTAATCTAGCGGGCACTTGGACTGTCTAGTTTACATAGCGGGCACTTGGACTTCTAGGTTAACGAACGGTCCCTTGGACTATGTAGGTTGCCTAGCGGGCACTTGGAATATCTAGGTTAGGTAATGGGCACTAGAACTATCTAGGTTACCTAGCGGGCACTTGGACTATGTACGTCCCCTAGTGGGCACTTGTACTATCTAGGTTAACTAGATGGCACTTGGACTATGTAGCTTAACTAGCTGACACTTGCACGATCTAGGTTAATTAGCGGGCCCTTGCACTATGTAGGTTAACTATCGGGCCCATGGATTATGTAGGTTTACTAGCAGGCACTTGGACTATCTAGGTTAACTAGCGGGCACTTGGACTATGTAGTTTCCCTAACGGGCATTTGGACTATTTAGGTTACCAAGCGGGCACTTGGACTATGTAGGTTCCCTAGCGGGCACTTGGATTATGTAGGTTCCCTTTAGGGCACTTGGACTATGTAGGTTAACTAGCGGGCACTTGGAAGATCTAGGTTAACTAGCGGGCACTTGGACGATATAGGTTAACTAGTGGGCACTTGGATTATCTAGGTTACCTAGTGGGCACTTGGACTATGTAGGTTCCCTAGCGGGCATTTGGACTATATAGATAACCTAGCGGGCACTTAGACTTCATAGGTTACCTAGCGGGCACTTGGACTATCTAGGTTACCTTGCTGACACTTGAACTATCTACGTTGCCTAGTGGGTTCTTGGAGTATGTAGGTTACCTACCGGGCTGTTGGACTATCTAGGTTACCTAGCGGGCACTTGGACTATCTAGGCTAACTATCGGGCACTTGGACTATCTAGGTTAACTCGCGTGCACTTGGATTATGTAGGTTCCTTACCAGGCTCTTGGACTATCTAGGATGCCTAGCGGGCACTTGGATGATATAGGTTAACTAGCTTGCCCTTCGAATATCTAGGTTACGTAGCGGGCACTTGGTATATAGGTTAACGAACGGGCACTTGGAATATGCAGGTAACCCAGCGGCACTTGGACTGTCTAGGTTACCTAGTGGGCACTTGGATTTCTAGGTTAACGAACAGGCTCTTGGGCTATGTATGTTGCCTAGAGGGCACTTGGACTATCTAGGTTACCTAACGGGCACTTGGACTATATAGGTTCCCTAGCGGACACTTGCATTATGTAGGTTCCCTATCAGGCATTTGGACTATGTAGGTTACCTAGCGGGCACTTGGACTATGTAGTTTCCCTATCGGGCACTTGGAGAATGTAGGTTAACTAGTGGGCACTAGGACTATGTAGGTTACCTAGCGGGCCCTTGGACTATCTAGGTTACCTAGCTGGCACTTGAACTATCTACGTTTCCTAGCGGGTACTTGGAGAATGTAGGTTACCTACCGGGCTGTTGGACTATCTAGGTTACCTAGCGGGCACTTGGACTATCTAGGTTAACTAACGGGCACTTGGACTATGTAGGTTCCCTATCGGGCACGTGGAGAATGTAGGTTAACTAGGGGACACTAGGACAATGTAGGTTACCTAGCGGGCCCTTGGACTATCTAGGTTACCTAGGGAGAACTTGGACTATGTAGGTTAACTACCGGGCACTTGGACTATGTATGTTAACCTGCGGGCCCTTGGACTACTTAGGTTAACTAGCGGACACTTGCACTATGTAGGTTACCTAGCGGGCACTTGGACTATGTAGGTTAACTAGCAGGCCCTTCGACTATCTAGGTTACCTAGCAGGCACTTGGACTATGTAGGTTAACTAGCGGGCACTTGGACTATGTACCTTCCCTAGCGGGCACTTGGACTATCTAGGTTAACTAGCGGGCACTTGGACTATGTAGGTTAACTAGAGGACACTTGGACGATCTAGGTTAACAAGTGGGCCCTTGGAGGATGTAGGTTAACTAGCCAGTACTTGAACGATCTAGGTTAACTAGCGGGCACTTGGACGATCTAGGTAAACTAAGGGGCACTTGGACTATCAAAGTTAACAAGCGAGTCCTTGGACTATGTAAGTTAACTAGCGGGCCCTTGGACTATCTAGGTTAACTAGATAGCACTTGGACTATATAGGTTCCCTAGCGGGCACTTGCACTCTCTAGGTTAACGAACGGGCACTTGGACTATGCAGGTAACGTAGCGGGCACTTGGACTCTCTAGGTTACATAGCGGGCACTTGGACTGTCTAGGTTATATAGCGGGCACTTGGACTTCTAGGTTAACGAACGGGCACTTGGACTATGTAGGTTAGGTAAAGGGCACTAGAACTATCTAGGTTACCTAGCGGGCACTTGGACTATGTACGTCCCCTAGTGGGCACTTGTACTATCTAGGTTAACTAGCGGGCACTTGGACTATGTAGCTTAACTAGCTGACACTTGCACGATCTAGGTTAACTAGCGGGCCCTTGCACTATGTAGGTTAACTAGCGGGCCCATGGATTATGTAGGTTTACTAGCAGGCACTTGGACTATCTAGGTTAACTAGCGGGCACTTGGACTATGTAGTTTCCCTAACGGGCATTTGGACTATTTAGGTTACCAAGCGGGCACTTGGACTATGTAGGTTACCTAGCGAGCACTTGGACTATGTAGGTTCCCTAGCGGGCACTTGGATTATGTAGGTTCCCTTTAGGGCACATGGACTATGTAGGTTAACTAGCGGGCACTTGGAAGATCTAGGTTAACTAGCGGGCACTTGGACGATATAGGTTAACTAGCGGGCACTTGAATTATCTAGGTTACCTAGCGGGCACTTGGACTATGTAGGTTCCCTAGCGGGCATTTGGACTATATAGATAACCTAGCGGGCAATAGACTTCATAGGTTACCTAGCGGGCACTTGGACTATCTAGGTTACCTAGCTGGCACTTGAACTATCTACGTTGCCTAGTGGGTTCTTGGAGTATGTAGGTTACCTACCGGGCTGTTGGACTATCTAGGTTACCTAGCGGGCACTTGGACTATCTAGGCTAACTAGCGGGCACTTGGACTATCTAGGTTAATTCGCGTGCACTTGGACTATGTAGGTTCCTTACCAGGCTCTTGGACTATCTAGGTTGCCTAGCGGGCACTTGGATGATATAGGTTAACTAGCGTGCCCTTGGAATATCTAGGTTACGTAGCGGGCACTTGGTATATAGGTTAACGAACGGGCACTTGGAATATGCAGGTAACCCAGCGGCACTTGGACTGTCTAGGTTACCTAGTGGGTACTTGGATTTTTAGGTTAACGAACGGGCTCTTGGGCTATGTATGTTGCCTAGAGGGCACTTGGACTATCTAGGTTACCTAGGGAGAACTTAGACTATGTAGGTTAACTAGTGGGTACTTGGACTATCTAGGTTACCTAGCAGGCACTTGGACTATCTAGGTTACCTAGCGGGCACTTGGACTATGTACGTTCCCTAGCGGACACTTGGACTATCTACGTTACCTAGCGGGCACTTGGATTATGTACGTTAACTAGCGGGCACTTGGACTATGTACGTTTCCTAGCGGGCACTTGGACTATGTAGGTTAACTAGCGGACATTTGGATGATCTAGGTTAACTAGCGGGTACTTGGACTATGTAGGTTAACTAGCGGGCCCTGGACTATGTAGATTAAATAGCAGCACTTGGACTATCTACGTTAACTAGCGGGCCCTTGGACTATGTAGATTCCCTAGCGGGCACTTGGACTCTGTAGGTTCCCTAGCGTGCATCTGGACTATGTATGTTCCCTACGGACACTTGAACTCTGTAAGTTAACTACCGGGCACTTGGACTATGTATGTTAACCTGCGGGCCCTTGGACTACTTAGGTTAACTAGCGGACACTTGCACTATGTAGGTTACCTAGCGGGCACTTGGACTATGTAGGTTAACTAGCAGGCCCTTCGACTATCTAGGTTACCTAGCAGGCACTTGGACTATGTAGGTTAACTAGCGGGCACTAGGACTATGTACCTTCCCTAGCGGGCACTTGGACTATCTATGTTAACTAGCGGGCACTTGGACTATGTAGGTTACCTAGGAGACACTTGCACTATGTAGGTTACCTAGCGGGCACTTGGACTATGTAGGTTAACTAGAGGACACATGGACGATCTAGGTTAACTACTGGTCCCTTTGACGATGTAGGTAAACTAGCCAGTACTTGAACGATCAAGGTTAACTAGCGGGCACTTGGACGATCTAGGTAAACTAAGGGGCACTTGGACTATCAAAGTTAACAAGCGAGTCCTTGGACTATGTAGGTTAACTAGCGGGCCCTTGGACTATCTAGGTTAACTAGATAGCACTTGGACTATATAGGTTCCCTAGCGGGCACTTGCACTTTCTAGGTTAACGAACGGGCACTTGGACTATGCAGGTAACGTAGCGGGCACTTGGACTCTCTAGGTTACAAAACGGGCACTTGGACTGTCTAGGTTATATAGCGGGCACTTGGATTTCTAGGTTAACGAACGGGCACTTGGACTATGTAGGTTGCCTAGCGGGCACTTGGACTATCGAGGTTAGGTAACGGGCACTAGAACTATCTAGGTTACCTAGCGGGCACTTGGACTATGTACGTCCCCTAGTGGGCACTTGGACTATCTAGGTTAACTAGCGGACACTTGAACTATCTAGGTTACCTAGCGGGCACTTGGACTATGTAGGTTAACTAGCGGACACTTGCACGATCTTGGTTAACTAGCGGGCCCTTGCACTATGTAGGTTAACTAGCGGGCCCATGGATTATGTAGGTTTACTAGCAGGCACTTGGACTATCTAGGTTAACTAGCGGGCACTTGGACTATGGAATTTCCCTAGCGGGCATTGGACTATTTAGTTTACCAAGCGGGCACTTGGACTATGTAGGTTAACTAGCAAGCACTTGGACTATGTAGGTTCCCTAGCGGGCACTTGGATTATGTAGGTTCCCTTTAGGGCACTTGGACTATGTAGGTTAACTAGCGGGCACTTGGAAGATCTAGGTTAACTAGCGGGCACTTGGACGATATAGGTTAACTAGCGGGCACTTGGATTATCTAGGTTACCTAGCGGGCACTTGGACTATGTAGGTTCCCTAGCGGGCATTTGTACTACATAGATAAACTATCGGGCACTTAGACTTGGTAGGTTACCTAGCCGGAACTTGGACTATCTAGGTTACCTAGCTGGCACTTGAACTATCTACGTTGCCTAGTTGGTTCTTGGAGTATGTAGGTTACCTCCGGGCTGTTGGACTATCTAGGTTACCTAGCGGGCACTTGGACTATCTAGGTTAACTAGCGGGCACTTGGACAATCTAGGTTAACTCGCGTGCACTTGGACTATGTAGGTTCCCTCGCGGGCACTTGGATTATGTAGGTTCCCTTTAGGGCAATTGGACTATGTAGGTTAACTAGCGGGCACTTGGAAGATCTAGGTTAACTAGCGGGCACTTGGACGATATAGGTTAACTAGCGGGCACTTGGATTATATATGTTACCTAGCGGGCACTTGGACTATGTAGGTTCCCTAGTGGGCATTTGGACTACATAGATAAACTAGCGGGCACTTAGACTTCGTAGGTTACCTAGCGGGCACTTGGACTATCTAGGTTACCTAGCTGGCACTTGAACTATCTACGTTGCCTAGTTGGTTCTTGGAGTATGTAGGTTACCTACCGGGCTGTTGGACTATCTAGGTTACCTAGCGGGCACTTGGACTATCTAGGTTAAATAGCGGGCACTTGGAATATCTAGGTTAACTCGCGTGCACTTGGAATATCTTGGTTACGTAGCGGGCACTTGGTATATAGGTTAACGAACGGGCACTTGGAGTATGCAGGTAACCCAGCGGCACTTGGACTGTCTAGGTTACCTAATGGGCACTTGGATTTCTATGTTAATGAATGGGCTCTTGGGCTATGTAGGTTGCCTAGAGGGCACTTGGACTATCTAGGTTAGGTAACGGGCACTTGGACTATGTAGGTAACCTAGCGGGCACTTGGACAGTCTAGGTTACCTAGCTGGCACTTGGACTATCTAGGTTAACGTACGGGCACTTGGACTATGTAGGTTACGTAGCGGGCACTTGGACTAAGTAGGATCCCTATCAGACATTTGGACTACTTAGGTTACCTAGCGGGCACTCGGACTATCTAGGTTAACTAGGGGGCACTTGGACTATCCAGGTCAACTAATGGGTCCTTGTACTATGTAGTTTAACTAGCGGGCCCTTGGACTATGTAGGTTAACTAGCGGGCACTTGGACGATCTAGGTTACCTAGAGGGCACTTGGACTATCTAGGTTAACTAGCGTGCACTTGGACTATCTAGGTTAACTAGCGGGCACTTGGATGATCAATGTTAACTAGCGGTTACTTGGACTATCTAGGTTAGCTAACGGACACTTGGACTAAGTACGTCCCCTAGTGGGCACTTGGACTATCTGGGTAAACTAACGGGCACTAGGATTATCTAGGTTAACTAGCGGGCACTTGGACTATCTAGGTTACCTAGCTGGCACTTGGACTATGAAGGTTCCCTAGCGGGCACTTGGATTATCTAGGTTACCCAGCGGGCACTTGGACTATGTAGGTCAACTAGCGGGCCCTTGGACTATCTCTAGGTTAGCTAACTGTCACGTGGACTATGTAGGTTAACTAGCGGACACTTGCACGATCTAGGTTAACTAGCGGGCTCTCGCACTATGTAGGTTAACTAGCGGGCCCATTGACTATGTAGGTTACCTAGCGGGCACTTGGACGATCTAGGTTAACTAGCGGGCACTTGGATGATATAGGTTAACTAGCGGGCACTTGGATTATCTAGGTTACCTAGCGTGCACTTGGACTATGTAGTTTCCCTAGCGGGCATTTGGACTATATAGATAACCTAGCGGGCACTTAGACTTTGTAGGTTACCTAGCGGTCACTTGGACTATCTAGGTTACCTAGCTGGCACTTGAACTATCTACATTGCCTAGCGGTTTTGGAGTATGTAGGTTACCTAGCGGGCTGTTGGACTATCTAGGTTACCTAGCAGGCACTTGGACTATCTAGGTTAATTAACGGGCACTTGGACTATGTAGGTTCCCTAGCGGGCCCTTGGACTATGTAGGTTACCTATCGGGCACTTGGAGAATGTAGGTTAACTAGGGGGCACTAGGACTGTGTAGGTTCCCTAGCGGGCCTTTGGGCTATGTAAGTTCCCTAGCGGGCACTTGGACTATGTGGGTTCCCTAGCGGGCATTTGGACTATCTAGGTTACCTAACGGGCACTTGGAATATGTAGCTTCCCTAGCGGGCACTTGGATTATATAGGTTCCCTATCGGGCACTTGGACTATGTAGGTTAACTAGCGGGCCTTTGGACTATGTATATTCCCTGAGGGCACTTGGAGAATGTATGTTAACTAGGGGACACTAGGACAATGTAGGTTACCTAGCGGGCCCTTGGACTATCTAGGTTACCTAGCAGGCACTTGGACTATGTAGGTTAACTAGCGGGCACATGGACTATCTAGGTTACCTAGCGTGCACTTGGAATATGTATGTTCCCTTGCGGGCACTTGTACTATCTACATTATCTAGCGGGCACTTGGACTATGTACGTTAACTAGCGTGCACTTGGACTATGTAGGTTCCCTATTGGGCACTTGGACTATCTAGCTTAACTAGCGAGCACTTGGACTATCCAGGATAACTAGCGGGCACTTGGACTATTAGGGTCCCTAGTGGGCACTTGAACTGTCTAGGTTACCCAGCGTGCCTTGGACTATGTAGGTTAACGAACAGGCACTTGGACTATGTAGGTTAACTAGCGGACACTTGGACTATCTAGCTTACCTATCGGGCACTTGGACTATGTACGTTCCCTAGCGGGCACTTGGACTATCTACGTTACCTATCGGGCACTTCGACTATCTAGGTTATCTAGTGAGCACTTGGACTATCCAGGATAACTAGCGGGCACTTGGACTATTAGGGTCCCTAGCTGGCATTATTATCTAGGCATAGGTTACCTAGCGGGCACTTGGACTATGTAGGTTATCGAACAGGCACTTGGACTATGTAGGTAACCTAGTGGTCACTTGAACTGTCTAGGCTACCCAGCGGGCACTTGGACTATGTAGGTTTACTAGTGGGCACTTGGACTATCTAGGTTAACTAGCGGGCCCTGGGACGATGTAGGTTAACTAGCGGGCCCTTGGACTATGTAGGTTAACTAGCGGGCCCTTGGACTATGTAGGTTAACTAGCGGGCACAAGGACGATCTAGGTTAACTAGTGGGTACTTGGACTATGTAGGTTAATTAGCGGGCCCTTGGACTATGTAGATTAATTAGCGGCACTTGAACTATCTACGTTAACTAGTGGGCCCTTAGACTATGTAGATTCCCTAGCGGGCACTTGGACTATATATGTTCCAGAGCGGGCACTGGGACTATGTAGGTTCCCTAGCAGGCACTTGGACTATGTAGGTTCCAGAGCGGGCACCTGGACTATCTAGGTTCCCTATCGGGCACTTGGACTATGTAGGTTAACTAGCGGGCCTTTGGACTATGTATATTCCCTGAGGGCACTTGGAGAATGTATGTTAACTAGGGGACACTAGGACAATGTAGGTTACCTAGCGGGCCCTTGGACTATCTAGGTTACCTAGCAGGCACTTGGACTATGTAGGTTAACTAGCGGGCACATGGACTATCTAGGTTACCTAGCGTGCACTTGGAATATGTATGTTCCCTTGCGGGCACTTGTACTATCTACATTATCTAGCGGGCACTTGGACTATGTACGTTAACTAGCGTGCACTTGGACTATGTAGGTTCCCTATTGGGCACTTGGACTATCTAGCTTAACTAGCGAGCACTTGGACTATCCAGGATAACTAGCGGGCACTTGGACTATTAGGGTCCCTAGTGGGCACTTGAACTGTCTAGGTTACCCAGCGTGCCTTGGACTATGTAGGTTAACGAACAGGCACTTGGACTATGTAGGTTAACTAGCGGACACTTGGACTATCTAGCTTACCTATCGGGCACTTGGACTATGTACGTTCCCTAGCGGGCACTTGGACTATCTACGTTACCTATCGGGCACTTCGACTATCTAGGTTATCTAGTGAGCACTTGGACTATCCAGGATAACTAGCGGGCACTTGGACTATTAGGGTCCCTAGCTGGCATTATTATCTAGGCATAGGTTACCTAGCGGGCACTTGGACTATGTAGGTTATCGAACAGGCACTTGGACTATGTAGGTAACCTAGTGGTCACTTGAACTGTCTAGGCTACCCAGCGGGCACTTGGACTATGTAGGTTTACTAGTGGGCACTTGGACTATCTAGGTTAACTAGCGGGCCCTGGGACGATGTAGGTTAACTAGCGGGCCCTTGGACTATGTAGGTTAACTAGCGGGCCCTTGGACTATGTAGGTTAACTAGCGGGCACAAGGACGATCTAGGTTAACTAGTGGGTACTTGGACTATGTAGGTTAATTAGCGGGCCCTTGGACTATGTAGATTAATTAGCGGCACTTGAACTATCTACGTTAACTAGTGGGCCCTTAGACTATGTAGATTCCCTAGCGGGCACTTGGAGTATATATGTTCCAGAGCGGGCACTGGGACTATGTAGGTTCCCTAGCAGGCACTTGGACTATGTAGGTTCCAGAGCGGGCACCTGGACTATCTAGGTTCCCTAGCGGGCACTTGGACTATGTAGGTTAACTAGTGGGCCCTTGAACTATATAGATTAACTAGCGGCACTTGGTCTATCTACATTAACTAGCGGGCCCTTGGGCTATGTAGTTTCCCTAGCGGGCATTTGGACTATTTAGGTTACCTAGCGGGCACTTGGACTATGTAGGTTAACTAGCGGACACTTGCACGATCTAGGTTAACTAGGGGGCCCTTGCACTATGTAGGTTAACTAGCGGACCCATAGATTATGTAGGTTTACTAGCAGGCACTTGGAATATCTAGGTTAACTAGCTGGCACTTGGACGATATAGGTTAACTAGCGGGCACTTGGATTATCTAGCTTACCTAGCGGGCACTTGGACTATGTAGTTTCCCTAGCGGGTATTTGGACTATATAGATAACCTAGCGGGCACTTAGACTTTGTAGGTTACCTAGCGGGCACGTGGACTATCTAGGTTAACTAGCGGGCCCTTGGACTATCTAGGTTAATTAGATAGCACTTGGACTATATAGGTTCCCTAGCGGGCACTTGGACTATCTAGGTTAACTAGCGGGCCCTTGGACTATCTAGGTTATCTAGATAGCACTTGGACTATATAGGTTGCCTAGCGGGCACTTGCACTATCTCGGTTAACGAACGGGCACTTGGACTATGCAGGTAACCTAGCGGGCACTTGGACTCTCTAGGTTACATAGCGGGCACTTGGACTGTCTAGGTTACATAGCGGGCACTTGGATTTCAAGGTTAACGAACGGGCACTTGGACTATGTAGGTTGCCTAGCGGGCAGTTGGATTATCTAGGTTAGGTAACGGGCACTAAAACTATCTAGGTTACCTAGCGGGCACTTGGACTATGTACGTCCCCTAGTGGGCACTTGGACTATCTAGGTTAACTAGCGGGCACTTGGACTATCTAGGTTACCTAGCGGGCACTTGGACTATGTAGGTTAACTAGCGGACACTTGCACGATCTAGGTAAACTAGAGGGCCCTTGCACAATGTAGGTTAACTAGCGGGCCCATGGATTATGTAGGTTTACTAGCAGGCACTTGGACTATCTAGGTTAACTAGCGGGCACTTGGACTATGATTTCCCTAGCGGGCATTTGGACTACTTAGGTTACCAAGCGGGCATTTGGACTATGTAGGTTACCTAGCGAGCACTTGGACTATGTAGGTTCCCTAGCGGGTACTTGGATTATGTAGGTTCCCTTTAGGGCACTTGGACTATGTAGGTTAACTAGCGGGCACTTGGAAGATCTAGGTTAACTAGCGGCCACTTGGACGATATAGGTTAGGTAACGGGCACTTGGACTATGTAGGTAACCTAGCGGGCACTTGGACAGTCTAGGTTACCTAGCTGGTACTTGGACTATCTAGGTTAACGAACGGGCACTTGGACTATGTAGGTTACGTAGCGGGCACATGGACTATGTAGGATCCCTATCAGACATTTGGACTACTTAGGTTACCTAGCATGGCACTCGGACTATCTAGGTTAACTAGGGGGCACTTGGACTAACCAGGTCAACTAGTGGGTCCTTGTACTATGTAGGTTAACTAGCGGGGCCTTGGACTATGTAGGTTAACTAGCGGGCACTTGGACGATCTAGGTTAACTAGAGGGCACTTGGACTATCTAGGTTAACTAGCGGGCACTTGGATGATCAATGTTAACTAGCGGTCACTTGGACTATCTAGGTTAGCTAACGGGCACTTGGACTATGTAGGTTCCCTAGCGGGCACTTGGATTATGTAGGTTCCCTTTAGGGCAATTGGACTATGTAGGTTCCCTTTAGGGCAATTGGACTATGTAGGTTAACTAGCGGGCACTTGGAAGATCTAGGTTAACTAGCGGGCACTTGGACGATATAGGTTAACTAGCGGGCACTTGGATTATCTAGGTTACCTAGCGGGCACTTGGACTATGTAGGTTCCCTAGCGGGCATTTGGACTACATAGATAAACTAGCGGGCACTTAGACTTCGTAGGTTACCTAGCTGGCACTTGAACTATCTACGTTGCCTAGTTGGTTCTTGGAATATGTACGTTACCTACCGGGCTGTTGGACTATCTAGGTTACCTAGCGGGCACTTGGACTATCTAGGTTAACTAGCGGGCACTTGGAATATCTAGGTTAACTCGCGTGCACTTGGACTATGTAGGTTCCTTAGC
The DNA here is from genome assembly GCF_050624435.1 of Tenrec ecaudatus. NCBI lineage: Eukaryota > Metazoa > Chordata > Mammalia > Afrosoricida > Tenrecidae > Tenrec > Tenrec ecaudatus. The sequence continues at coordinate 141,384,942 of NC_134536.1, forward strand.
GGGAACCTGGACTATCTAGGTTGCCTAGCGGGCACTTGGACTATATAGGTTAACTAGCGTGAGCTTGGAATATCTAGGTTACGTAGCGGGCACTTGGTATATAGGTTAACGAACGGGCACTTGGAATATGCAGGTAACCCAGCGGCTCTTGGACTGTCTAGGTTACCTAGCGGGCACTTGGATTTCTAGGTTAACGAACGGGCTCTTGTGCTATGTAGGTTGCCTAGAGGGCACTTGGACTATCTAGGTTAGGTAACGGGCACTTGGACTATGTAGGTAACCTAGCGGGCACTTGGACAATCTAGGTTACCCAGCTGGCACTTGGACTATCTAGGTTAACGTACGGGCACTTGGACTATGTAGGTTACGTAGCGGGCACTTGGACTATGTAGGATCCCTATCAGACATTTGGACTACTTAGTTTACCTAGCGGGCACTCGGACTATCTAGGTTAACTAGGGGGCACTTGGACTATCCAGGTCAACTAGTGGGTCCTTGTACTATGTAGGTTAACTAGCGGGCGCTTGGACTATGTAGGTTAACTAGCGGGCATTGGACGATCTAGGTTAACTAGAGGGCACTTGGACTATCTAAGTTAACTAGCGTGCACTTGGACTATCTAGGTTAGCTAACGGGCACTTGGACTAAGTACGTCCCCTAGTGGGCACTTGGACTATCTAGGTAAACTAACGGGCACTAGGACTATCTAGGTTACCTAGCGGGCACTTGGACTATCTAGGTTACCTAGCTGGCACTTGGACTATGAAGGTTCCCTAGCGGGCACTTGGATTATCTAGGTTACCCAGCGGGCACTTGGACTATGTAGGTCAACTAGCGGGCCCTTGGACTATCTCTAGGTTAGCTAACTGTCACGTGGACTATGTAGGTTAACTAGCGGACACTTGCACGATCTAGGTTAACTAGCGGGCTCTCGCACTATGTAGGTTAACTAGAGGGCCCATTGACTATGTAGGTTACTTAGCGGGCACTTGGACGATCTAGGTTAACTAGCGGGCATTTGGACGATATAGGTTAACTAGAGGGCACTTGGATTATCTAGGTTAGCTAGCGGGCTCTAGCACTATGTAGGTTAAATAGCGGGCCCATTGACTATGTAGGTTAACTAGCGGGCACGTGGACGATCTAGGTTAACTAGCTGGCACTTGGACGATATAGGTTAACTAGCGGGCACTTGGATTATGTAGGTTACCTAGCGTGCACTTGGATTATGTAGTTTCCCTAGCGAGCATTTGGACTATATAGATAACCTAGCGGGCACTTAGACTTTGTAGGTTACCTAGCGGTCACTTGGACTATCTAGATTACCTAGCTGGCACTTGAACTATCTACATTGCCTAGCGGTTTTGGAGTATGTAGGTTACCTAGCGGGCTGTTGGACTATCAAGGTTACCTAGCAGGCACTTGGACTATCTAGGTTAACTAACGGGCACTTGGACTATGTAGGTTCCATAGCGGGCCCTTGTACTATGTAGGTTACCTATCGGGCACTTGGAGAATGTAGGTTAACTAGGGGGCACTAGGACTATGTAGGTTCCCTAGCGGGCCTTTGGACTATGTAAGTTCCCTAGCGGCCACTTGGACTATGTGGGTTCCCTAGCGGGCATTTGGACTATTTGGTTACCTAACGGGCACTTGGAATATGTAGCTTCCCTAGCGGGCACTTGGATTATGTAGGTTCCCTATCGGGCACTTGGACTATGTAGGTTAACTAGCGGGCATTTGGACTATGTATATTCCTTCTCGGGCACTTGGAGAATGTATGTTAACTAGGGGACACTACGACAATGTAGGTTACCTAGTGGGCCCTTGGATTATCTAGGTTACCTAGCAGGCACTTGGACTATGTAGGTTAACTAGCGGGCACTTGGACTATCTAGGTTACCTAGCGGGCACTTGGAGAATGTAGGTTAACTAGGGGGCACTAGTACAATGTAGGTTCCCTAGCGGGCCTTTGGACTATGTAAGTTCCCTTGCGGGCACTTGGACTATCTACGTTATCTAGCGGGCACTTGGACTATGTACGTTAACTAGCGTGCACTTGGACTATGTAGGTTCCCTATCGGGCACTTGGACTATCTAGCTTAACTAGCGAGCACTTGGACTATCTAGGATAACTAGCGGGCCCTTGGACTATTAGGGTCCCTAGTGGGCACTTGAACTGTCTAGGTTACCCAGCGGGCCTTGGACTATATAGGTTAACGAACAGGCACTTGGACTATGTAGGTGAACTAGCGGGCACTTGGACTATCTAGGTTACCTATCGGGCAATTGGACTATGTACGTTCCCTAGCAGGCACTTGGACTATCTACGTTACCTATCGGGCACTTGGACTATCTAGGTTAACTAGCGAGCACTTGGACTATACAGGATAACTAGCGGGCACTTGGACTATTAGGGTCCCTAGCGGGCATTATTACTATATAGGTTACCTAGCGGGCAATTGGACTATGTAGGTTAACGAACAGGCACTTGTACTATGTAGGTAACCTAGTGGTCACTTGAACTGTCTAGGTTACCCAGCGGGCACTTGGACTATGTAGGTTAACTAGTGGGCACTTGGACTATCTAGGTTAACTAGCGGGCCCTGGGACGATGTAGGTTAACTAGCGGACCCTTGGACTATGTAGGTTAACTAGCGGGCCCTTGGACTATGTAGGTTAACTAGCGGGCACAAGGACGATCTAGGTTAACTAGTGGGTACTTGGACTATGTAGGTTAACTAGCAGGCCCTTGGACTATGTAGATTAAATAGCGGCACTTGGACTATCTAAGTTAACTAGTGGGCCCTTAGACTATGTAGATTCCCTAGCGGGCACTTGGACTATATATGTTCCCGAGCGGGCACTTGGACTATGTAGGTTCCCTAGCAGGCACTTGGACTATGTAGGTTCCAGAGCGGGCACTTGGACTATCTAGGTTCCCTAGCGGGCAATTGGACTATGTAGGTTAACTAGCGGGCCCTTGAACTATGTAGATTAACTAGCGGCACTTGGACTATCTACATTAACTAGCGGGCCCTTGGACTATGTAGTTTCCCTAGCGGGCATTTGGACTATTTATGTTACCTAGCGGGCACTTGGACTATGTAGGTTAACTAGCGGACACTTGCACGATCTAGGTTAACTAGGGGGCCCTTGCACTATGTAGGTTAACTAGCGGACCCATGGATTATGTAGGTTTACTAGCAGGCACTTGGAATATCTAGGTTAACTAGCTGGCACTTGGACGATATAGGTTAACTAGCGGGCACTTTGATTATCTAGCTTACCTAGCGGGCACTTGGACTATGTAATTTCCCTAGCGGGCATTTGGACTATATAGATAACCTAGCGGGCACTTAGACTTTGTAGGTTAACTAGCGGGCCCTTGGACTATCTAGGTTAACTAGATAGCACTTGGAATATATAGGTTCCCTAGCGGGCACTTGCACTATCTCGGTTAACGAACGGGCACTTGGACTATGCAGGTAACCTAGCGGGCACTTGGACTCTCTAGGTTACATAGCGGGCACTTGGACTGTCTAGGTTACATAGCGGGCACTTGGATTTCAAGGTTATCGAACGGGCACTTGGACTATGTAGGTTGCCTAGCGGGCAGTTGGATTATCTAGGTTAGGTAACGGGCACTAGAACTAGCTAGGTTACTTAGCCGGCACTTGGACTATGTACGTCCCCTAGTGGGCACTTGGACTATCTAGGTTAACTAGCGGGCACTTGGACTATCTAGGTTACCTAGCGGGCACTTGGACTATGTAGGTTAACTAGCGGACACTTGCACGATCTAGGTTAACTAGCGGGCCCTTGCACTATGTAGGTTAACTAGCGGGCCCATGGATTATGTAGGTTTACTAGCAGGCACTTGGACTATCTAGGTTAACTAGCGGGCACTTGGACTATGATTTCCCTAGCGGGCATTTGGATTACTTAGGTTACCAAGCGGGCACTTGGACTATGTAGGTTATCTAGCGAGCACTTGAACTATGTAGGTTCCCTAGCGGGCACTTGGATTATGTAGGTTCCCTTTAGGGCACTTGGACTATGTAGGTTAACTAGCGGGCACTTGGAAGGTCTAGGTTAACTAGCGGGCACTTGGACGATATAGGTTAACTAGCGGGCACTTGGATTATCTAGGTTACCTAGCGGGCACTTGGACTATGTAGGTTCCCTAGCGGGCATTTGTACTACATAGATAACCTAGCGGGCACTTAGACTTCGTAGCTTACCTAGCGGGCACTTGGACTATCTAGGTTACCTAGCTGGCACTTGAACTATCTACGTTGCCTAGTTGGTTCTTGGAGTATGTTGTTACCTACCGGGCTGTTGGACTATCTAGGTTGCCTAGCGGGTACTTGGACGATATAGGTTAACTAGCGTGCCCTTGGAATATCTAGGTTACGTAGCGGGCACTTGGAATATAGGTTAACGAACGGGCACTTGGAATATGCAGGTAACCCAGCGGCACTTGAACTGTCTAGGTTACCTAGCGGGCACTTGGATTTTTAGGTTAAAGAACGGGCTCTTGGGCTATGTAGGTTGCCTAGAGGGCACTTGGACTATCTAGTTTAGGTAACGGGCACTTGGACTATCTAGGTTACCTAGAGGGAACTTGGACAATGTAAGTTACCTAGCGGGCACTTGGACTATCTAGGTTACCTAACGGGCATTTGACTATCTAGGTTACATAGCGGCCACTTGGACCATCTAGGTTACCTAGAGGGCCCTTTGACTATGTAGGTTTCCTAGCGGGCACTTGGACTATCTAGGTTAACGAACGGACATTTGGACTATGTAGGTAACCTAGCGGGCACTTGGACAGTCTAGGTTACCTAGCGGGCACTTGGACTATCTAGGTTAACGAACCGGCACTTGGACTATGTAGGTTACGTAGCGGGAACTTGGACTATGTAGGATCCCTATCGGACATTTGGACTACTTAGGTTACCTAGCGGGCACTCGGACTATCTAGTTTAACTAGCGGGCACTTGGACTATCTAGGTCAACAAGTGGGCCCTTGTACTATGTAGGTTAACTAGCGGGCCCTTGGACTATGTAGGTTAACTAGCGGGCACGTGGACGATCTAGGTTAACTAGAGGGCACTTGGACTATCTAGGTTAACTAGCGTGCACTTGGACTATCTAGGTTACCTAGCGGGCACTTGGATGATCAATGTTAACTAGCGGTCACTTGGACTATCTAGGTTAGCTAATGGGCACATGGACTAAGTACGTCCCCTTGTGGGCACTTGGACTATCTAGGTAAACTAACGGGCACTAGGACTATCTAGGTTACCTAGCGGGCACTTGGACTATCTAGGTTACCTAGCTGGCACTTGGACTATGAAGGTTCCCTAGCGGGCACTTGGATTATCTAGGTTACCCAGCGGGCACTTGGACTATGTAGGTCAACTAGCGGGCCCTTGGACTATCTAGGTTAGCTAACTGGCACGTGGACTATGTAGGTTAACTAGCGGACACTTGCACGATCTAGGTTAACTAGCGGGCTCTAACATTATGTAGGTTAACTAGCGGGCCCATTGACTATGTAGGTTGACTAGCGGGCACTTGGACGATCTAGGTTAACTAGCTGGCACTTGGTCGATATAGCTTAACTAGCGGGCACTTGGATTATCTAGGTTACCTAGCGGGCACTTGGACTACATAGTTTCCCTAGCGGGCATTTGGACTATATAGATAACCTAGCGGGCACTTAGACTTTGTAGGTTACCTAGCGGGCACTTGGACTATCTAGGTTACCTAGCTGGCACTTGAACTATCTACATTGCCTAGTGGTTTTGGAGTATGTAGGTTACCTAGCGGGCTGTTGGACTATCTAGGTTACCTAGCGGGCACTTGGACTATCTAGGTTAACTAACGGGCACTTGGACTATGTAGGTTCCCTAGTGGGCCCTTGGACTATGTAGGTTACCTATCGGGCACTTGGAGAATGTAGGCTAACTAGGGGGCACTAGGACTATGTAGGTTCCCTAGCGGGCCTTTGGAATATGTAAGTTCCCTAGCGGGCACTTGGACTATGTGGGTTCCCTAGGGGGCATATGGGCTATCTAGGTTACCTAACGGGCACTTGGAATATGTAGCTTCCCTAGCGGGCACTTGGATTATGTTGGTTCCCTATCGGGCACTTGGACTATGTAGATTAACTAGCGGGCATTTGGACTATGTAGGTTACCTAGCGGGCACTTGGACTATGTAGGTTCCCTGTCCGGCACTTGGAGAATGTATGTTAACTAGGGGGCACTAGGACAATGTAGATTACCTAGCGCGCCCTTGGACTATCTAGGTTACCTTGCAGGCACTTGGACTATGTAGGTTAACTAGCGGGCATTTGGACTATGTAGGTTACCTACCGGGCACTTGGACTATGTAGGTTCCCTGTCGGGCACTTGGAGAATGTATGTTAAGTAGGGGGCACTAGGACAATGTAGGTTACCTAGCGGGCCCATGCACTATCTAGATTACCTTGCAGACACTTGGACTATGTAGGTTAACTAGCGGGTACTTGGATTATTAAGGTTACCTAGCGGGCACTTGGACTATATATGTTCCCTAGCGGGCACTTGGACTATCTACGTTATCTAGCGGGCACTTGAACTATGTACGTTAACTAGCGGGCACTTGGACTATGTAGGTTCCCTATTGGGCACTTGGACTATCTAGGTTACCTAGCAGGTACTTGGACTATGTAGGTTAACTAGCGGGCACTTGGACTATCTAGGTTACCTAGCGGGCAATTGGACTATGTACGTTCCCTAGCGGGCATTTGGACTATCTAAGTTACCTAGCGGGTACTTGGACTATCTATGTTAACTAGCGGGCACTTGGACTATGTAGGTTCCCTATCGGGCACTTGGACTATCTAGGTTAACTAGCGAGCACTTGGACTATCCAGGATAACTAGCGGGCACTTGGACTATTAGGGTCCCTAGAGGGCATTTGTACTGTATAGGTTACCTAGCGGGCACTTGGACTATGTAGGTTAACGAACAGGCACTTGGACTATGTAGGTAACCTAGTGGTCACTTGAACTGTCTAGGTTACCCAGCGGGCACTTGGACTATGTAGGTTAACTAGTGGGCACTTGGACTATCTAGGTTAACTAGCGGGCCCTTGGACGATGTAGGTTAACTAGCGGGCCCTTGGACGATGTAGGTTAACTAGCGGGCCCTTGGACTATGTAGGTTAACTAGCGGGCCCTTGGACTATGTAGATTAACTAGCGGCACTTGGACTATCTACGTTAACTAGTGGGCCCTTAGACTATGTAGATTCCCTAGCGGGCACATGGAGTATATATGTTCCAGAGCGGGCACTTGGACTATGTATGTTCCCTAGCAGGCACTTCGACTGTGTAGGTTCCAGAGCGGGCACTTGGACTATCTAGGTTCCCTAGCGGGCCCTTGGACTATGTAGGTTAACTAGCGGACACTAGGACGATCTAGGTTAACTAGCGGGTACTTGGACTATGTAGGTTAACTAGCGGGCCCTTGGACTATGTAGATTAACTAGCAGCACTTGGACTATCTACGTTAATTAGCGGGCCATTGGACTTTGTAGATTCTCTAGCGGGCACGTGGACTATGTAGTTTCCCTAGCGGGCATTTGGACTATATAGATAACCTAGCGGGCACTCAGACTTTGTAGGTTACCTAGCGGGCACTTGGACTATCTAGGTTACCTAGCTGGCACTTGAACTATCTACATTGCCTAGCGGTTTTGGAGTATGTTGGTTACCTAGCGGATTGTTGGACTATCTAGGTTACCTAGCAGGCACTTGGACTATCTAGGTTAACTAACGGGCACTTGGACTATGTAGGTTCCCTAGCGGGCCCTTGGACTATGTAGGTTACCTATCGGGCACTTGGAGAATGTAGGTTAACTAGGGGGCACTAGGACTATGTAGGTTCCCTAGCGGGCCTTTGGACTATGTAAGTTCCCTAGCGGTCACTTGGACTATGTGGGTTCCCTAGAGGGCATTTGGCCTATCTAGGTTACCTAACGGGCACTTGGAATATGTAGCTTCCCTAGCGGGCACTTGGATTATGTAGGTTCCCTATCGGGCACTTGGACTATGTAGGTTAACTAGCGGGCATTTGGACTATGTAGGTTACCTAGCGGGCACTTGGACTATGTAGGTTCCCTGTCGGGCCCTTGGAGAATGTATGTTAACTAGGGGGCACTAGGACAATGTAGGTTACCTAGCGGGCCCATGGACTATCTAGGTTACCTAGCAGGCACTTGGACTATGTAGGTTAACTAGCGGGCACTTGGACTGTCTAGGTTTCCTAGCGGGCACTTGGACTATGTAGGTTCCCTGTCGGACACTTGGAGAATGTATGTTAACTAGGGGGCACTTGGACTATCTATGTTAACTAGCGGGCACTTGGACTATGTAGGTTCCCTGTCGGGCACTTGGACTATCTAGGTTAACTAGCGGGCACTTGGACTATTAGGGTCCCTAGCGGGCATTTGTACTATATAGGTTAACTAGCGGGCACTTGGACTATCTAGGTTACCTAGCAGGCACTTGGACGATATATGTTCCCTAGCGGGCACTTGGACTATCTACGTTATCTAGCGGGCACTTGGACTATCTAGGTTAACTAGCGGGCCCTTGGACGATGTAGGTTAACTAGCGGGCCCTTGGACGATGTAGGTAAACTAGCGGGCGTTTGGACTATGTAGGTTAACTAGCGCGCACTAGGACGATCTAGGTTAACTAGCGGGTACTTGGACTATGTAGGTTAACTAGCGGGCCCTTGGACTATGTAGATTAACTAGCGTACTTGGACTACCTACGTTAACTAGTGGGCCCTTAGACTATGTAGATTCCCTAGCGGGGACTTGGACTATATATGTTCCAGAGCAGGCACGTGGACTATGTAGGTTCCCTAGCAGGCATTTCGACTATGTAGGTTCCAGTGCGGGCACTTGGACTATCTAGGTTCCGTAGCGGGCACTTGGACTATGTAGGTTAACTAGCGGACACTTGGATGATCTAGGTTAACTAGTGGGTACTTGGACTATGTAGGTTAACTAGCGGGCCCTTGGACTATGTAGATTAACTAGCAGCACTTGGACTATCTATGTTAATTAGCGGGCCTTGGACTATGTAGATTCTCTAGCGGGCACTTGGACTATGTAAGTTCCCTAGCGGGCCCTTGGACTACTTAGGTTAACTAGCGGACACTAGCACTATGTAGTTTACCTAGCGGGCACTTGAACTATCTAGGTTAACTAGCGGGCGCTTGGACTATGTAGGTTACCTAGCAGACACTTGCACTATGTAGGTTACCTAGGGGGAACTTGGACTATGTAGGTTAACTAGAGGACACATGGACGATCTAGGTTAACTAGTGGGCCCTTGCACTATGTAGGTTAACTAGCGGGCCCATGGATTATGTAGGTTTACTCGCAGGCACTTGGACTCTCTAGGTTAACTAGCGGGCACTTGGACTATGTAGTTTCCCTAGCGGGCATTTGGACTATTTAGGTTACCAAGCGGGCACTTGGACTATGTAGGTTACCTAGCGAGCACTTGGACTATCTAGGTTACCTAGCAGGCACTTTGACTATCTAGGTTAACTAACGGGCACTTGGACTATATAGGTTGCCTAGAGGGCACTTGGACTATGTAGGTTCCCTAACGGGCACTTGGATTATGTAGGTTCCCTTTGGGGCACTTGGACTATGTAGGTTCCATAGCGGGCACTTGTACCATCTAGGATACCTAGCTGGCACTTGTACCATCTAGGATACCTAGCTGGCACTTGGACTATGTAGGTCAACTTCGGGCCCTTGGACTATCTAGGTTAGCTAACGGGCACTTAGATTATGTAGGTTAACTAGCGGGCACTTGGAATATGTAGGTTAACTAGCGGACACTTGCACTATGTAGGTTAACTAGCGGGCCCATGGAATATGTAGGTTTACTAGAGGGCCCTTGGACTATCTGGGTTCCCTAAAGGGCACTTGGACTATCTAGGTTACCGAACGGGCACTTGGACTATCTAGGTTACTTAGCGGGCACTTGGACTATGTAGGCTAAATAGGGGGCCCTTGGACGATCTAGGTTACCTAGCGGGTACTTGAACTATCTAGGTTAACTAGTGGGCACTTGCACTATCTAGGTTACCTAGAGGGCACTTGGACTATCTATGTTAACTAACGGGCACTTGGAATATGTAGGTTAACTAGCGGACACTTGCACTATGTAGGTTACCTAGCAGGCACTTGGACTATCTAGGTTGCCTAGCGGGCACTTGGACTATGTAGGTTAACTAGCGTGCCCTTGGACTATCTAGGTTACGTAGTGGGCACTTGGTATATAGGTTAACTAGCGGGCACTTGGACTATGTAGGTTAACTAGCAGGCACTTGGACAATCTAGGTGAACTAGCGGGCACTTGGACGATCTAGGTTAACTAGCGGGCACTTGAACTATCAAAGTTAAAAAGTGAGCCCTTGGACTATGTAGGTTAACTAGGCGGCCCTTGGACAATCTAGGTTACCTAGCGGGCACTTGGACTATATAGTTTACCTAGCGGGCACTTGGACTATGTAGGTTACCTAGTGGGCACTTGGACTATCTAGGTTAACGAACGGGCACTTGGAATATGCAGGTAACCTAGCGGGCACTTGGACTGTCTAGGTTGCCTAGCAGGCACTTGGACTTCTACGTTAAAGAACGGGCATATGGTCTATGTAGGTTGCTTACCGGGCACTGGGACTATCTAAGTTAGGTAACGGGCACTTTGAGTATCTAGGTTACCTAGCGGGAACTTGGACAATGTAAGTTACCTAGCGGGCACTTGGACTATCTAGGTTACATAGCGGGCACTTGGACTATGTAGGTTAACTAGCGAGCACTTGGACTCTAGGTTACTTAGCGGGCACTTGGACTATCTAGGTTAACGAACGGGTACTTGGACTATGTAGTTTACCTAGCGGGCACTTGGACTATGTAGGATCCCTATCGGACATTTGGACTACTTAGGTTACGTAGCGGGCACTTGGACTATCTAGGTTAACTAGCAGGCACTTAGACTATCTAGGTCAACTAGCGGGCCCATGTACTATGTGGGTTAACTAGCGGGCCCTTGGACTATCTAGGTTAGCTAACGGGCACTTAGATTATGTAGGTTAACTAGCGGGCACTTGGAATATGTAGGTTAACTAGCGGACACTTGCACTATGTAGGTTAACTAGCGGGCCCATGGAATATGTAGGTTTACTAGAGGGCCCTTGGACTATCTGGGTTCCCTAAAGGGCACTTGGACTATCTAGGTTAACTAGCGGGCACTTGGACTATTAGGGTCCCTAGCGGGCATTTGTACTATATAGGTTAACTAGCGGGCACTTGGTCTATCTAGGTTACCTAGCAGGCACTTGGTCTATGTAGGTTAACTATTGGGCACTTGGACTATCTAGGTTACCTAGCGGGCACTTGGACTATCTATGTTAACTAGCAGGCACTTGGACTATCTAGGTCAACTAGCGGGCCCATGTACTATGTGGGTTAACTAGCGAGCACTTGGACTATCTAGGTTACCTAGCTGGCACTTGAAGTATCTACATTGCCTAGCGGTTTTGGAGTATGTTGGTTACCTAGCGGATTGTTGGACTATCTAGGTTACCTAGCAGGCACTTGGACTATCTAGGTTAACTAACGGGCACATGAACTATGTAGGTTCCCTAGCGGGCCCTTGGACTATGTAGGTTACCTATCGGGCACTTGGAGAATGTAGGTTAACTAGGGGGCACTAGGACTATGTAGGTTCCCTAGCGGGCCTTTGGACTATGTAAGTTCCCTAGCGGGCACTTGGACTATGTGGGTTCCCTAGAGGGCATTTGGCCTATCTAGGTTACCTAACGGGCACTTGGAATATGTAGCTTCCCTAGGGGCACTTGGATTATGTAGGTTCCCTATCGAGCACTTGGACTATGTAGGTTAACTAGCGGGCATTTGGACTATGTAGGTTACCTAGCGGGCACTTGGACTATGTAGGTTCCCTGTCGGGCCCTTGGAGAATGTATGTTAACTAGGGGGCACTAGGACAATGTAGGTTACCTAGCGGGCCCATGGACTATCTAGGTTTCCTAGCAGGCACTTGGACTATGTAGGTTAACTAGCGGGCACTTGGACTGTCTAGGTTACCTAGCGGGCACTTGGACTATGTAGGTTCCCTGTCGGACACTTGGAGAATGTATGTTAACTAGGGGGCACTTGGACTATCTATGTTAACTAGCGGGCACTTGGACTATGTAGGTTCCCTATCGGGCACTTGGACTATCTAGGTTAACTAGCGGGCACTTGGACTATTAGGGTCCCTAGCGGGCATTTGTACTATATAGGTTAACTAGCGGGCACTTGGTCTATCTAGGTTACCTAGCAGGCAATTGGTCTATGTAGGTTAACTATTGGGCACTTGGACTATCTAGGTTACCTAGCGGGCACTTGGACTATCTATGTTAACTAACGGGTACTTGGAATATGTAGGTTAACTAGCGGACACTTGCACTATGTAGGTTTCCTAGCAGGCACTTGGACTATCTAGGTTGCCTAGCGGGCACTTGGACTATGTAGGTTAACTAGCGTGCCCTTAGACTATCTAGGTTACGTAGTGGGCACTTGGTATATAGGTTAACTAGCGGGCACTTGGACTATGTAGGTTAACTAGAGGACACTTGGACTATCTAGGTTAACTCGTGGGCCCTTGGACTATGTAGGTTAACTAGCAGGTACTTGGACAATCTAGGTGAACTAGCGGGCACTTGGACGATCTAGGTTAACTAGCGGGCACTTGAACTATCAAAGTTAAAAAGTGAGCCCTTGGACTATGTAGGTTAACTAGGGGGCCCTTGGACAATCTAGGTTACCTAGCGGGCACTTGGACTATATAGTTTACCTAGCGGGCACTTGGACTATGTAAGTTACCTAGTGGGCACTTGGACTATCTAGGTTAACGAACGGGCACTTGGAATATGCAGGTAACCTAGCGGGCACTTGGACTGTCTAGGTTGCCTAGCAGGCACTTGGACTTCTACGTTAAAGAACGGGCATATGGTCTATGTAGGTTGCTTACCGGGCACTGGGACTATCTAGGTTAGGTAACGGGCACTTTGAGTATCTAGGTTACCTAGCGGGAACTTGGACAATGTAAGTTACCTAGCGGGCACTTGGACTATCTAGGTTACATAGCGGGCACTTGGACTATGTAGGTTAACTAGCGAGCGCTTGGACTCTAGGTTACTTAGCGGGCACTTGGACTATCTAGGTTAACGAACGGGTACTTGGACTATGTAGTTTACCTAGCGGGCACTTGGACTATGTAGGATCCCTATCGGACATTTGGACTACTTAGGTTACGTAGCGGGCACTTGGACTATCTAGGTTAACTAGCAGGCACTTGGACTATCTAGGTCAACTAGCGGGCCCATGTACTATGTGGGTTAACTAGCGAGCACTAGGACTATCTAGGTTACCTAGCTGGCACTTGAAGTATCTACATTGCCTAGCGGTTTTGGAGTATGTTGGTTACCTAGCGGATTGTTGGACTATCTAGGTTACCTAGCAGGCACTTGGACTATCTAGGTTAACTAACGGGCACATGAACTATGTAGGTTCCCTAGCGGGCCCTTGGACTATGTAGGTTACCTATCGGGCACTTGGAGAATGTAGGTTAACTAGGGGGCACTAGGACTATGTAGGTTCCCTAGCGGGCCTTTGGACTATGTAAGTTCCCTAGCGGGCACTTGGACTATGTGGGTTCCCTAGAGGGCATTTGGCCTATCTAGGTTACCTAACGGGCACTTGGAATATGTAGCTTCCCTAGGGGCACTTGGATTATGTAGGTTCCCTATCGGGCACTTGGACTATGTAGGTTAACTAGCGGGCATTTGGACTATGTAGGTTACCTAGCGGGCACTTGGACTATGTAGGTTCCCTGTCGGGCCCTTGGAGAATGTATGTTAACTAGGGGGCACTAGGACAATGTAGGTTACCTAGCGGGCCCATGGACTATCTAGGTTTCCTAGCAGGCACTTGGACTACGTAGGTTAACTAGCGGGCACTTGGACTGTCTAGGTTACCTAGCGGGCACTTGGACTATGTAGGTTCCCTGTCGGACACTTGGAGAATGTATGTTAACTAGGGGGCACTTGGACTATCTATGTTAATTAGCGGGCACTTGGACTATGTAGGTTCCCTATCGGGCACTTGGACTATCTAGGTTAACTAGCGGGCACTTGGACTATTAGGGTCCCTAGCGGGCATTTGTACTATATAGGTTAACTAGCGGGCACTTGGTCTATCTAGGTTACCTAGCAGGCACTTGGTCTATGTAGGTTAACTATTGGGCACTTGGACTATCTAGGTTACCTAGCGGGCACTTGGACGATATATGTTCCCTAGCGGGCACTTGGACTATCTACGTTATCTAGCGGGCACTTGGACTATCTAGGTTAACTAGCGGGCCCTTGGACGTTGTAGGTTAACTAGCGGGCCCTTGGACGATGTAGGTAAACTAGCAGGCGTTTGGACTATGTAGGTTAACTAGCGCGCACTAGGACGATCTAGGTTAACTAGCGGGTACTTGGACTATGTAGGTTAACTAGCGGGCCCTTGGACTATGTAGATTAACTAGCGTACTTGGACTATCTACGTTAACTAGTGGGCCCTTAGACTATGTAGATTCCCTCGCGGGGACTTGGACTATATATGTTCCAGAGCAGGCACGTGGACTATGTAGGTTCCCTAGCAGGCATTTCGACTATGTAGGTTCCAGTGCGGGCACTTGGACTATCTAGGTTCCGTAGCGGGCACTTGGACTATGTAGGTTAACTAGCGGACACTTGGATGATCTAGGTTAACTAGCGGGTACTTGGACTATGTAGGTTAACTAGCGGGCCCTTGGACTATGTAGATTAACTAGCAGCACTTGGACTATCTACGTTAATTAGCGGGCCCTTGGACTATGTAGATTCTCTAGCGGGCACTTGGACTATGTAAGTTCCCTAGCGGGCCCTTGGACTACTTAGGTTAACTAGCGGACACTTGCACTATGTAGTTTACCTAGCGGGCACTTGAACTATCTAGGTTAACTAGCGGGCGCTTGGACTATGTAGGTTACCTAGCAGACACTTGCACTATGTAGGTTACCTAGGGGGAACTTGGACTATGTAGGTTAACTAGAGGACACGTGGACGATCTAGGTTAACTATTGGGCCCTTGCACTATGTAGGTTAACTAGCGGGCCCATGGATTATGTAGGTTTACTCGCAGGCACTTGGACTCTCTAGGTTAACAAGCGGGCACTAGGGCTATGTAGTTTCCCTAACGGGTATTTGGACTATTTAGGTTACCAAGCGGGCACTTGGACTATGTAGGTTACCTAGCGA
The DNA here is from genome assembly GCF_050624435.1 of Tenrec ecaudatus. Lineage (NCBI taxonomy): Eukaryota > Metazoa > Chordata > Mammalia > Afrosoricida > Tenrecidae > Tenrec > Tenrec ecaudatus. The sequence continues at coordinate 141,400,375 of NC_134536.1, forward strand.
GAACTTGGACTATCTAGGTTACCTAGCAGGCACTTTGACTATCTAGGTTACCTAACGGGCACTTGGACTATATAGGTTGCCTAGAGGGCACTTGGACTATGTAGGTTCCCTAACGGGCACTTGGATTATATAGGTTCCCTTTGGGGCACTTGGACTATGTAGGTTCCATAGCGGGCACTTGTACCATCTAGGATACCTAGCTGGCACTTGGACTATGTAGGTCAACTAGCGGGCCCTTGGACTATCTAGGTTAGCTAACGGGCACTTAGATTATGTAGGTTAACTAGCGGGCACTTGGAATATGTAGGTTAACTAGCGGACACTTGCACTATGTAGGTTAACTAGCGGGCCCATGGAATATGTAGGTTTACTAGAGGGCCCTTGGACTATCTGGGTTCCCTAAAGGGCACTTGGACTATCTAGGTTACCGAACGGGCACTTGGACTATCTAGGTTACTTAGCGGGCACTTGGACTATGTAGGCTAAATAGGGGGCCCTTGGACGATCTAGGTTACCTAGCGGGTACTTGAACTATCTAGGTTAACTAGTGGGCACTTGCACTATCTAGGTTACCTAGCGGGCACTTGGACTATCTATGTTAACTAACGGGCACTTGGAATATGTAGGTTAACTAGCGGACACTTGCACTATGTAGGTTACCTAGCAGGCACTTGGACTATCTAGGTTGCCTAGCGGGCACTTGGACTATGTAGGTTAACTAGCGTGCCCTTGGACTATCTAGGTTACGTAGTGGGCACTTGGTATATAGGTTAACTAGCGGGCACTTGGACAATGTAGGTTAACTAGAGGACACTTGGACTATCTAGGTTAACTCGTGGGCCCTTGGACTATGTAGGTTAACTAGCAGGCACTTGGACAATCTAGGTGAACTAGCGGGCACTTGGACGATCTAGGTTAACTAGTGGGCACTTGAATTATCAAAGTTAAAAAGTGAGCCCTTGGACTATGTAGGTTAACTAGGCGGCCCTTGGACAATCTAGGTTACCTAGCGGGCACTTGGACTATATAGTTTACCTAGCGGGCACTTGGACTATGTTGGTTACCTAGTGGGCACTTGGACTATCTAGGTTAACGAACGGGCACTTGGAATATGCAGGTAACCTAGCGGGCACTTGCACTGTCTAGGTTGCCTAGCAGGCACTTGGACTTCTACGTTAAAGAACGGGCATATGGTCTATGTAGGTTGCTTACCGGGCACTGGGACTATCTAGGTTAGGTAACGGGCACTTTGAGTATCTAGGTTACCTAGCGGGAACTTGGACAATGTAAGTTACCTAGCGGGCACTTGGACTATCTAGGTTACATAGCGGGCACTTGGACTATGTAGGTTAACTAGCAAGCACTTGGACTCTAGGTTACTTAGCGGGCACTTGGACTATCTAGGTTAACGAACGGGTACTTGGACTATGTAGTTTACCTAGCGGGCACTTGGACTATGTAGGATCCCTATCGGACATTTGGACTACTTAGGTTACGTAGCGGGCACTTGGACTATCTAGGATAACTAGCAGGCACTTGGACTATCTAGGTCAACTAGCGGGCCCATGTACTATGTAGGTTAAGTAGCGGGCACTTGGACTATCTAGGTTACCTAGCAGGCACTTGGACTATGTAGGTTAACTAGCGGGCACTTGGACTATCTAGGTTACCTAGCGGGCACTTGGACTATGTACGTTCCCTAGCGGGCACTTGGACTATCTAAGTTACCTAGTGGGTACTTGGACTATCTATGTTAACTAGCGGGCACTTGGACTATGTAGGTTCCCTATCGGGCACTTGGACTATCTAGGTTGCCTAGCGGGCACTTGGATGATCAATGTTAACTAGCGGGCCTTGGACTATCTAGGTTAGCTAATGGGCACTTTGGACTAAGTACGTCCCCTGGTGGGCACTTGGACACTCTAGGTTGACTAACGGGCACTAGGAATATCTAGGTTAACTAGCGGGCACTTGGACTATCTAGGTTAGCTAATGGGCACTTTGGACTAAGTACGTCCCCTGGTGGGCACTTGGACACTCTAGGTTGACTAACGGGCACTAGGACTATCTAGGTTAACTAGCGGGCACTTGGACTATCAAAGTTAAAAAGTGAGCCCTTGGACTATGTAGGTTAACTAGGGGGCCCTTGGACTATCTAGGTTAGCTAATGGGCACTTTGGACTAAGTACGTCCCCTGGTGGGCACTTGGACACTCTAGGTTGACTAACGGGCACTAGGACTATCTAGGTTAACTAGCGGGCACTGGGACTATCAAAGTTAAATAGTGAGCCCTTGGACTATGTAGGTTAACTAGGGGGCCCTTGGACTACCTAGGTTACCTAGCGGGCACTTGGACTATATAGTTTACCTAGCGGGCACTTGGACTATGTAGGTTACCTGGTGGGCACTTGGACTATCTAGGTTAACGAACGGGCACTTGGAATATGCAGGTAATTTAGCGGGCACTTGGACTGTCTAGGTTGCCTAGCGGGCACTAGGACTTCTAGATTAACGAACGGGCACTTGGACTATGTAGTTTACCTAGCGGGCACTTGGACTATGTAGGATCCCTATCGGACATTTGGACTACTTAGGTTACCAAGCGGGCACTTGGAATATCTAGGTTAACTAGCAGGCACTTGGACTATCTAGGTCAACTAGCGGGCCCTTGTACTATGTAGGTTAACTAGCGAGCACTTGGACTATCTAGGTTAACTAGCGGACCTTGGACTACGTAGGTTAACTAGCGGGCCCTTGGACTATGTAGGTTAACTAGCGGGCACTTGGACGATCTAGGTTAACTAGAGGGCACTTGGACTATCTAGGTTAACTAGCAGGCACTTGGATGATCAATGTTAACTAGCGGGCACTTGGACTATCTAGGTTAGCTAATGGGCACTTTGGACTAAGTACGTCCCCTGGTGGGCACTTGGACACTCTAGGTTGACTAACGGGCACTAGGACTATCTAGGTTAACTAGCGGGCACTTGGACTATCAAAGTTAAAAAGTGAGCCCTTGGACTATGTAGGTTAACTAGGGGGCCCTTGGACTATCTAGGTTAGCTAATGGGCACTTTGGACTAAGTACGTCCCCTGGTGGGCACTTGGACACTCTAGGTTGACTAACGGGCACTAGGACTATCTAGGTTAACTAGCGGGCACTGGGACTATCAAAGTTAAATAGTGAGCCCTTGGACTATGTAGGTTAACTAGGGGGCCCTTGGACTACCTAGGTTACCTAGCGGGCACTTGGACTATATAGTTTACCTAGCGGGCACTTGGACTATGTAGGTTACCTGGTGGGCACTTGGACTATCTAGGTTAACGAACGGGCACTTGGAATATGCAGGTAATTTAGCGGGCACTTGGACTGTCTAGGTTGCCTAGCGGGCACTAGGACTTCTAGATTAATGAACGGGCACTTGGACTATGTAGTTTACCTAGCGGGCACTTGGACTATGTAGGATCCCTATCGGACATTTGGACTACTTAGGTTATCAAGCGGGCACTTGGAATATCTAGGTTAACTAGCAGGCACTTGGACTATCTAGGTCAACTAGCGGGCCCTTGTACTATGTAGGTTACCTAGCGAGCACTTGGACTATCTAGGTTAACTAGCGGACCTTGGACTACGTAGGTTAACTAGCGGGCCCTTGGACTATGTAGGTTAACTAGCGGGCACTTGGACGATCTAGGTTAACTAGAGGGCACTTGGACTATCTAGGTTAACTAGCAGGCACTTGGATGATCAATGTTAACTAGCGGGCCTTGGACTATCTAGGTTAGCTAATGGGCACTTTGGACTAAGTACGTCCCCTGGTGGGCACTTGGACACTCTTGGTTGACTAACGAGCACTAGGACTATCTAGGTTAACTAGCGGGCACTTGGACTATCAAAGTTAAAAATTGAGCCCTTGGACTATGTAGGTTAACTAGGGGGCCCTTGGACTATCTAGGTTAGCTAATGGGCACTTTGGACTAAGTACGTCCCCTGGTGGGCACTTGGACACTCTAGGTTGACTAACGGGCACTAGGACTATCTAGGTTAACTAGCGGGCACTGGGACTATCAAAGTTAAATAGTGAGCCCTTGGACTATGTAGGTTAACTAGGGGGCCCTTGGACTACCTAGGTTACCTAGCGGGCACTTGGACTATATAGTTTACCTAGCGGGCACTTGGACTATGTAGGTTACCTAGTGGGCACTTGGACTATCTAGGTTAACGAACGGGCAATTGGAATATGCAGGTAACCTAGCGGGCACTTGGACTGTCTAGGTTGCCTAGCGGGCACTTGGACTTCTAGGTTAACGAACGGACACTTGGACTATGTAGGTTGCTTACGGGCACTGGGACTATCTAAGTTAGGTAACGGGCACTTTGAGTATCTAGGTTACCTAGTGGGAACTTGGACAATGTAAGTTACCTAGCGGGCACTTGGACTATCTGGGTTACATAGCGGGCACTTGGACTATGTAGGTCAACTAGCGAGCACTTGGACTCTAGGTTACCTATCGTGCACTTGGATTATCTAGGTTACCTAGCAGGCACTTGGACTATCTAGGTTAACGAACGGGCACTTGGACTATGTAGTTTACCTAGCGGGCACTTGGACTATGTAGGATCCCTATCGGACATTTGGACTACTTAGGTTACGTAGCGGGCACTTGGACTATCTAGGTCAACTAGCGGGCACTTGTACTATGTAGGTTAACTAGCGAACACTTGGACTATCTAGGTTAACTAGCGGACCTTGGACTACGTAGGTTAACTAGCGGGCCCTTGGACTATGTAGGTTAACTAGCGGGCACTTGGACGATCTAGGTTAACTAGAGGGCACTTGGACTATCTAGGTTAACTAGCGTGCACTTGGACTATCTAGGTTAACTAACAGGCACTTGGATTATCAATGTTAACTAGTGGGCACTTGGACTATCTAGGTTAGCTAATGGGCACTTTGGACTAAGTACGTCCCCTAGTGGGCACTTGGACACTCTAGGTTGACTAACGGGCACTAGGACTATCTAGGTTAACTAGCGGGCACTGGGACTATCAAAGTTAAATAGTGAGCCCTTGGACTATGTAGGTTAACTAGGGGGCCCTTGGACTACCTAGGTTACCTAGCGGGCACTTGGACTATATAGTTTACCTAGCGGGCACTTGGACTATGTAGGTTACCTAGTGGGCACTTGGACTATCTAGGTTAACGAACGGGCAATTGGAATATGCAGGTAACCTAGCGGGCACTTGGACTGTCTAGGTTGCCTAGCGGGCACTTGGACTTCTAGGTTAACGAACGGACACTTGGACTATGTAGGTTGCTTACGGGCACTGGGACTATCTAAGTTAGGTAACGGGCACTTTGAGTATCTAGGTTACCTAGCGGGAACTTGGACAATGTAAGTTACCTAGCGGGCACTTGGACTATCTGGGTTACATAGCGGGCACTTGGACTATGTAGGTCAACTAGCGAGCACTTGGACTCTAGGTTACCTATCGTGCACTTGGATTATCTAGGTTACCTAGCAGGCACTTGGACTATCTAGGTTAACGAACGGGCACTTGGACTATGTAGTTTACCTAGCGGGCACTTGGACTATGTAGGATCCCTATCGGACATTTGGACTACTTAGGTTACGTAGCGGGCACTTGGACTATCTAGGTCAACTAGCGGGCACTTGTACTATGTAGGTTAACTAGCGAACACTTGGACTATCTAGGTTAACTAGCGGACCTTGGACTACGTAGGTTAACTAGCGGGCCCTTGGACTATGTAGGTTAACTAGCGGGCACTTGGACGATCTAGGTTAACTAGAGGGCACTTGGACTATCTAGGTTAACTAGCGTGCACTTGGACTATCTAGGTTAACTAACAGGCACTTGGATTATCAATGTTAACTAGTGGGCACTTGGACTATCTAGGTTAGCTAATGGGCACTTTGGACTAAGTACGTCCCCTAGTGGGCACTTGGACACTCTAGGTTGACTAACGGGCACTAGGACTATCTAGGTTAACTAGCGGGCACTGGGACTATCAAAGTTAAATAGTGAGCCCTTGGACTATGTAGGTTAACTAGGGGGCCCTTGGACTACCTAGGTTACCTAGCGGGCACTTGGACTATATAGTTTACCTAGCGGGCACTTGGACTATGTAGGTTACCTAGTGGGCACTTGGACTATCTAGGTTAACGAACGGGCAATTGGAATATGCAGGTAACCTAGCGGGCACTTGGACTGTCTAGGTTGCCTAGCGGGCACTTGGACTTCTAGGTTAACGAACGGACACTTGGACTATGTAGGTTGCTTACGGGCACTGGGACTATCTAAGTTAGGTAACGGGCACTTTGAGTATCTAGGTTACCTAGCGGGAACTTGGACAATGTAAGTTACCTAGCGGGCACTTGGACTATCTGGGTTACATAGCGGGCACTTGGACTATGTAGGTCAACTAGCGAGCACTTGGACTCTAGGTTACCTATCGTGCACTTGGATTATCTAGGTTACCTAGCAGGAACTTGGACTATCTAGGTTAACGAACGGGCACTTGGACTATGTAGTTTACCTAGCGGGCACTTGGACTATGTAGGATCCCTATCGGACATTTGGACTACTTAGGTTACGTAGCGGGCACTTGGACTATCTAGGTCAACTAGCGGGCACTTGTACTATGTAGGTTAACTAGCGAACACTTGGACTATCTAGGTTAACTAGCGGACCTTGGACTACGTAGGTTAACTAGCGGGCCCTTGGACTATGTAGGTTAACTAGCGGGCACTTGGACGATCTAGGTTAACTAGAGGGCACTTGGACTATCTAGGTTAACTAGCGTGCACTTGGACTATCTAGGTTAACTAACAGGCACTTGGATTATCAATGTTAACTAGTGGGCACTTGGACTATCTAGGTTAGCTAATGGGCACTTTGGACTAAGTACGTCCCCTAGTGGGCACTTGGACACTCTAGGTTGACTAACGGGCACTAGGACTATCTAGGTTAACTAGCGGGCACTTGGACTATCTAGGTTACCTAGCGGGCACTTGGACTATGTAGGTTAACTAGCGGGGACTTGGACTATGTAGGTCAACTAGCGGGCCCTTGGACTATGTAGATTAACTAGCAGCACTTGGACTATCTACGTTAATTAGCGGGCCCTTGGACTATGTAGATTCTCTAGCGGGCACTTGGACTATGTAAGTTCCCTGGCGCGCCCTTGGACTACTTAGGTTAACTAGCGGACGCTTGCACTATGTAGGTTACCTAGCTGGCACTTGAATTATCTAGGTTAACTACCGGGCGCTTGGACTATGTAGGTTACCTAGCAGACACTTGCACTATGTAGGTTACCTAGGGGGAACTTGGACTATGTAGGTTAACTAGAGGACACTTAGACGATCTAGGTTAAGTAGTGGGCCCTTGGACGATGTAAGTTAACTAGCCAGTACTTGGACGATCTAGGTTAACTAGCGGGCACTTGGACGATCTAAGTTAACTAAGGGGCACTTGGACTATCAAAGTTAACAAGCGAGCCATAGGACTATGTAGGTTAACTAGCGGGCCCTTGGACTATCTAGGTTACCTAGATAGCACTTGGACTATATAGGTTCCCTAGCGGGCACTTGGAATATCTAGGTTAACCAACGGGCACTTGGACTATGCAGGTAACCTAGCGGGCACTTGGACTGTCTAGGTTACATAGTGGGCACTTGGACTTCTAGGTTAACGAACGGGCACTTGGACTATGTTGGTTGCCTAGCGGCACTTGGACTACTTAGGTTAGGTAACGGGCACTAGAACTATCTAGGTTACCTAGTGGGCACTTGGACTATGTACGTACCCTAGTGGGCACTTGGACTATCTAGGTTAACTAGCGGGCACTTGGACTATCTAGGTTACCTAGGGGGAACTTGGACTATGATGGTTAACTAGCGGGCACTTGGACTATGTAGGTCAACTAGCGGGCCCTTGGACTATATAGATTAACTAGCAGCACTTGGACAATCTACGTTAATTAGCGGGCTCTTTGACTATGTAGATTCTCTAGCGGGCACTTGGACTATGTAAGTTCCCTAGCGGGCCCTTGGACTACTTAGGTTAACTAGCGGACACTTGCACTATGTAGGTTACCTAGCGGGCACTTGAACTATCTAGGTTAACTAGCGGGTGCTTGGACTATGTAGGGTACCTAGCAGACACTTGCACTATGTAGGTTACCTAGGGCAACTTTGACTATGTAGGTTAACTAGAGGACACTTGGACTATCTAGGTTAAGTAGTGGGCCCTTGGACGATGTAAGTTAACTAGCCAGTACTTGGACGATCTAGGTTAACTAGCGGGCACTTGCACTATGTAGGTAAACTAGCGGGCCCATTGACTATGTTGGGTAACTAGCGGGCACTTGGACAATCTAGGTTAACTAGCGGGCACTTGGACGATATAGGTTAACTAGGGGGCACTTGGATTATCTAGGTTACCTAGCGGGCACTTGGACTATGTATGTTCCCTACCGGGCATTTGGACTATATAGATAACCTAGCGGGCACTTAGACTTTGTAGGTTACGTAGCCGGCCCTTGGACTATGTAGGTTAACTAGCGGGCCCTTGGACTATGTAGGTTACCTAGCGGGCAATTGGACAATCTAGGTTAACTAGCGGGTATTTAGACTATGTAGGATAACTAGCAGGCCCTTGGACTATGTAAATTAACTATCGGCACTTGGACTATCTACGTTAACTAGCGGGCCCTTGGACTATGTAGATTCCCTAGCGGGCATTTAGACTATATAGATAACCTAGCGGTCACTTAGACTTTGTAGGTTACCTAGTGGGCAGTTGGACTTTCTAGGTTACCTAGCTGGCACTTGAACTATCTACGTTACCTAGCGGGTTCTTGGAGTATGTAGGTTCCTAGCTGGCTGTTGGACTATCTAGGTTACCAAGAGGGCACTTGGACTATCTAGGTTAACTAACGGGCACTTGGACTATGTAGGTTCCCTAGCGGGCCCTTGGATTATGTAAGTTCCCTAGCGGGCACTTGGACTATGTGGGTTCCCTATCGGGCCCATGGACTATGTAGGTTTATTAGCGGGCCCTTGGACTATCTAGGTTCCCTAAAGGGCACTTGGACTATCTAGGTTACCGAACGGGCACTTGGACTATCTAGGTTACCTAGCGGGCACTTGGTCTATGTAGGGTAACTAGGGGGCCCTTGGACGATCTAGGTTACCTAGCGGGTACTTGAACTATCTAGGTTAACTAGCGCGCACTTGCACTATCTAGGTTACCTAGCGGGCACTTAGACTATATACGTTCCCTAGCGGGCACTTGGAATATCTATGTTAACTAGCGGGAACGTGGAATATGTAGGTTAACTAGTGGACACTTGCACTATGTAGGTTACCTAGCAGGCACTTGGACTATCTAGATTAACTAGCGGGCACTTGGACTATCTAGGTTAACTAGCGTGCACTTGGACTATGTAGGTTCCTTAGCGGGCACTTGGACTATCTAGGTTGCCTAGCTGGCACTTGGACTATGTAGGTTAACTAGCGTGCCCTTGGACTATCTAGGTTACGTAGCGGGCACGTGGTATATAGGTTAACTAGCGGGCACTTGGGCTATGTACGTTAACTAGAGGACACTTGGAATATCTAGGTTAACTAGTGGTCCCTTGGACTATGTAGGTTAACTAGCGGGCACTTGGACAAACTAGGTTAACTAGCGGGCCCTTGGACTATCTAGGTTACCTAGCGGGCACTTGGACTATCTAGGTTAACGAACGGGCACTTGGAATATGCAGGTAACCTAGCGGGCCCTTGGACTGTCTAGATTACCTAGCGGGCACTTGGACTTCTAGGTTAACGAACGGGCACTTCGACTATGTAGGTTGCTTAGCGGGCACTTGGACTATCTAGGTTAGGTAACGGGCACTTTGAGTATCTAGGTTACCTATCGGTAACTTGGACAATGTAAGTTACCTAGCGGACACTTGGACTATCTCAGTGACCTAAAGGGCACTTTGACTATCTAGGTTACATAGCGGGCACTTGGACTATGTAGGTTAACTAGCGAGCACTTGGACTCTAGGTTATCTAGCGGGCATTTGGACTATCTAGGTTAACGAACGGGCACTTGGACTATGCAGGTAACCTAGCGGGCACTTGGAAAGTCTAGGTTAACTAGCGGGCACTTGGACTATCTAGGTTAACAAACGGGCACTTTGACTATCTAGGTAAACTAGCGGGCACTTGGACTATCTAGGTCAACTAGCGGGCCCTTGTACAATGTAGGTTAACTAGCGAGCACTTGGACTATCTAGGTTAACTAGCGGACCTTGGACAACGTAGGTTAACTAGCGGGCCCTTGGACTATCTAGGTTAACTAGCGAGCACGTGGATGATCAATGTTATCTAGCGGACACTTGGACTATGTAGGTTAACTAGCGGGCATTTGGACTATGTAGGTTACCTAGCGGGCACTTGGACAATGTAGGTTCCCTATCGGGCACTTGGAGAATGTAGGTTAACTAGGGGGCACTAGGACAATGTAGGTTACCTAGCGGGCCCTTGGACTATCTAGGTATCTAGGGGGAACCTGGACTATGTAGGTGAACTAGTGGGCACTTGGACTATCTAGGTTACCTAGCAGGCACTTGGACTATGTAGGTTAACTAGCGGGCACTTGGACTATCTACGTTACCTAGTGGGCACTAGGACTATGTACGTTCCCTAGCGGGCTCTTGGACTATCTACTTTACATAGCGGGCATTTGAACTATGTACGTTACCTAGCGGGCACTTGGACTATGTACGTTTCCTAGCGGGTACTTGGACTAGTTAGGTTCCCTAGAGGGCACTTGACTATCTAGGTTAACTAGCGGGCACTTGGACAATCTAGGTTAACTAGCGAGCACTTGGACTATCTAGGTTAACTAGCGGGCATTTGGAATATTAGGAACCCTAGCGGGCATTTGGAAAATGTTGGTTACCTAGCGGGCACTTGGACTATGTAGGTTAACGAACGGGCACTTGGACTATGTAGGTAACCTAGTGGTCACTTGAACTGTCTAGGTTACCTAGCGGGCACTTGGACAATGTAGGTTAATTAGCGGGCACTTGGACTATCTAGGTTAACTAGCGGGCCCTTGGACTATGTAGATTAACTAGCGGCACTTGGACTATCTACGTTAACTAGCGGGCCCTTGAACTATGTAGATTCCCTAGCGGGCACTTGGACTATGTAGGTTCCCTAGCAGGCACTTGGACTATGTAGGTTCCAGAGCGGGCACTTGGACTATCTAGGTTCCCTAGTGGGCACTTGTACTATGTAGGTTAACTAGTGGACACTTGGACGATCTAGGTTAACTAGCGGCACTTGGACTATCTACATTAACTAGCGGGCCCAAGGACTATGTAGATTCCCGAGCGGGCACATGGACTATGTATATTCCCTAGCGGGCACTTGGACTCTGTATGTTCCCTAGCGGGCACTTGGACTATGTATGTTCCCTACGGACAATTGAACTATGGAAGTTAACTACCGGGCACTTGGACTAAGTAGGTTAACTAGCGGGCCCTTGGACTATCTAGTTTACCTAGCGGGCACTTGGACTATGTAGGTTAACTACTGGGCACTTGCACCATCTAGGTTACCGAACGGGCATTTGGACTATATAGGTAACCTAGCGGGACCTTTGACAGTCTAGGTTACCTAGCGGGCACTTGGACTTCTAGGTTAACGAACGGGCATTTGGACTATATATGTTGCATAGCGGGCAATTGGACTATCTAGGTTAGGTAACAGGCACTTGGACTATCTAGGTTACCTAGCGGGAACTTGGACTATGTAGGTTACCTAGCTGGCACTTGGATTATCTAGGTTACCTAACGGGCACTTGGACTATCTAGGTTTCTTAGCGGGCACTTGGACGATCTAAGTTAACTAGAGGGCACTTGGACTATCTAGGTTAACTATCGTGCACTTGGACTATCTAGGTTAAATAGCGGGCACTTGGATGATCAATGTAAACTAGCGGGCACTTGGACTATCTAGGTTAGCTAACGGGCACTTGGACTAAGTACGTCCCCTTGTGGGCACTTGGACACTCTAGGTTAACTAACAGTCACTAGGACTATCTAGGTTAACTAGCGGGCACGTGGACTATCTAGGTTACATAGCTGGCACTTGGACTATGAAGGTTCTCTAGCGGGCACTTGGATTATCTAGGTTACCTAGCGGGCACTTGGACAATGTAGGTTAACTAGCGGACACTTGCACGATCTAGGTTAACTAGCGGGCTCTTGCACTATGTAGGTTAACTAGCGGGCCCATTGACTATGTAGGTTAACTAGCGGGCACTGGACGATCTAGGTTAACTAGCGGGCACTTGGACGATATAGGTTAACTACCGGGCACTTGGATTATCTAGGTAACCTAGCGGGCAGTTGGACTATGAAGGTTCCCTAGCGGGCCCTTGGACTATGTAAGTGCCCTAGCGGGCACTTGGACTATGTGGGTTCCCTAGCGGGCATTTGGTCTATCTAGGTTACCTAACGGTCACTTGGACTATGTAGGTTAACTAGAGGGCATTTGGACTATGTAGGTTGCCTAGCGCGCCCTTGGACTATCCAGGTTACCTAGGGGTAACGTGGACTATGTAGGTTAACTAGTGGGCACATGGACTATGTAGGTTGCCTAGCGGGAACTTAGATTATGTAGGTTCCCTAGTGGGCACTTGGATTACGTAGGTTCCCTATCGGGCACTTGGACTATGTAGGTTAACTAGCGGGCACTTGGACTCTCTGGGTTTCCTAGCGGGCACTTGGATTATCTAGGTTAACGAACGGGCACGTGGACTATGTAGGTTACCTAGCCGCCACTTGGACTATCTAGGTTAGCTAACAGGCACTTGGACTATTTAGGTTCCCTAGCGGGCACTTGTACTATCTAGGATACCTAGCTGGCACTTGGACTATCTAGGTTAACTAGCAGGCACTTGGACTATCTAGGTTAACTAGCGGGCACTTGGACTATCTAGGTTAACTAGCGTGCACTTGGACTATGTAGGTTCCTTAGCGGGCACTTGGACTATCTAGGTTGCCTAGCGGGCACTTGTACTATGTAGGTTAACTAGCGTGCCCTTGGACTATCTAGGTTACGTAGCGGGCACTTGGACTATATAGGTTAACTAGCGGACACTTGCACGATCTAGGTTAATTAGCGGGCCCTTGCACTATGTAGGTTAACTAGTGGGCCCATGGATTATGTAGGTTTACTAGCAGGCACTTGGACAATCTAGGTTAACTAGCGGGTACTTGGACTATGTAGGTTCCTTAGCGGGCACTTGGACTATCTAGGTTGCCTAGCGGGCACTTTTACTATGTAGGTTAACTAGCGTGCCCTTGGACTATCTAGGTTACGTAGCGGGCACTTGGTATATAGGTTAACTAGCGGGCACTTGGACTATATAGGTTAACCAGCGGACACTTGCACGATCTATGTTAACTAGCGGGCACATGGACCATGTAGGTTGCTTAGCGGGCACTTGGACTATCTAGGTTAGGTAACGGGCACTTTGAGTATCTAGGTTACCTAGCGGGAACATGGACAATGTAAGTTACCTAGCGGGCAATTGGACTATCTAGGTTACTTTATGGGCACTTTGACTATCTACGTTACATAGCGGGCACTTGGACGATCTAGGTTAACTAGAGGGCACTTGGACTATCAAGGTTAACTAGCGTGCACTTGGACTATCTAGGTTAACTAGCGGGCACTTGGATGATCAATGTTAACTAGCTGGCACTTGGACTATCTAGGTTAGCTAACGGGCACTTGGACTAAGTACGTCCCTTAGTGGGCACTTGGAAACTCTAGGTTAACTAACGGGCACTAGGACTATCTAGGTTATCTAGCGGGCACTTGGACTATCTAGGTTACCTAGCTGGCACTTGGACTATGAAGGTTCCCTAGAGGGCAATTGGATTATCTAGGTTACCTAGCGGGCACTTGGACTATGTAGGTCAACTAGCGGGCCCTTGGACTATGTTGGGTAACTAGCGGGCACTTGGACGATATAGGTTAACTAGCAGGCACTTGGATTATCTAGGTTACCTAGCGGGCACTTGGACTATGTAGGTTCCCTAGCGGGCATTTGGACTATATAGATAACCTAGCGGGCACTTAGACTTTGTAGGTTACCTAGCGGGCACTTGGACTATGTAGGTTAACTAGCGGGCCCTTGGACTATGTAGGTTACCTATCGGGCACTTGGACGATCTAGGTTAACTATCAGGTACTTGGACTATGTACGTTAACTAGCGGGCCCTTGGACTATGTAGATTAACTAGAGGCACTTGGACTATCTACGTTAACTAGCGGGCCCTTGGACTATGCAGATTCCCTAGCGGGCATTTGGACTATATAGATAACCTAGCGGGCATTTAGACTTTGTAGGTTACCTAGCGGGCACTTGGACAATCTAGGTTTACTAGCGGGCCCTTGGACTATCTAGGTTACCTAGCGGGCACTTGGACTATCTAGGTTAACGAACGGGCACTTGGAATATGCAGGTAACCTAGCGGGCCCTTGGACTGTCTAGGTTACCTAGCGGGCACTTGGACTTCCAAGTTAACGAACGGGCACTTGGACTATGTAGGTTGCTTAGCGGGCACTTGGACTATCTAGGTTAGGTAACGGGCACTTTGAGTATCTAGGTTACCTATCGGGAACTTGGACAATGTACGTTACCTAGCGGACACTTGGACTATCTAGGTGACCTAATGGGCACTTGGACTATCTAGGTTACATAGCGGGCACTTGGATTATGTAGGTTAACTAGCGAGCACTTGGACTCTAGGTTATCTAGCGGGCACTTGGACTATCTAGGTTACCTAGGGGGCCCTTGGACTATGTAGGTTTCCTAGCGGGCATTTGGACTATCTAGGTTAACGAACGGGCACTTGGACTACGAAGGTTCCCTAGCGGGCACTTAGATTATCTAGGTTACCTAGCGGGCACATGGACAATGTAGGTTAACTAGCGGACACTTGCACTATCTAGGTTAACTAGCGGGCTCTTGCACTATGTAGGTTAACTAGCGGGCCCATTGACAATGTAGGTTAACTAGCGGGCACTGGACGATCTAGGTTAAATAGCGGGCACTTGGACGATATAGGTTAACTACCGCGCACTTGGATTATCTAGGTAACCTAGCGGGCAGTTGGACTATGAAGGTTCCCTAGCGGGCCCTTGGACTATGTAAGTGCCCTAGCGGGCACTTGGACTATGTGGGTTCCCTAGCGGGCATTTGGTCTATCAGGTTACCTAACGGGCACTTGGACTATGTAGGTTCCCTAGCGGGCACTTGGACTATGTAGGTTAACTAGAGGGCATTTGGACTATGTAGGTTGCCTAGCGCGCCCTTGGACTATCCAGGTTACCTAGGGGTAACGTGGACTATGTTGGTTAACTAGTGGGCACTTGGACTATGTAGGTTGCCTAGCGGGCACTTAGACTATGTAGGTTCCCTAGTGGGCACTTGGAATACGTAGGTTCCCTATCGGGCACTTGGACTATGTAGGTTAACTAGCGGGCACTTGGACTCTCTGGGTTTCCTAGCGGGCACTTGGATTATCTAGGTTAACGAACGGGCACGTGGACTATGTAGGTTACCTAGCCGCCACTTGGACTATCTAGGTTAGCTAACAGGCACTTGGACTATTTAGGTTCCCTAGCGGGCACTTGTACTATCTAGGATACCTAGCTGGCACTTGGACTATCTAGGTTAACTAGCAGGCACTTGGACTATCTAGGTTAACTAGCGGTCACTTGGACTATCTAGGTTAACTAGCGTGCACTTGGACTATGTAGGTTCCTTAGCGGGCACTTGGACTATCTAGGTTGCCTAGCGGGCACTTGTACTATGTAGGTTAACTAGCGTGCCCTTGGACTATCTAGGTTACGTAGCGGGCACTTGGACTATATAGGTTAACTAGCGGACACTTGCACGATCTAGGTGAATTAGCGGGCCCTTGCACTATGTAGGTTAACTAGCGGGCCCATGGATTATGTAGGTTTACTAGCAGGCACTTGGACTATCTAGGTTAACTAGCGGGCACTTGGACTATGTAGGTTCCTTAGCGGGCACTTGGACTATCTAGGTTGCCTAGCGGGCACTTGTACTATGTAGGTTAACTAGCGTGCCCTTGGACTATCTAGGTTACGTAGCGGGCACTTGGTATATAGGTTAACTAGCGGGCACTTGGACTATATAAGTTAACTAGCGGACACTTACACGATCTAGGTTAACTAGCGGGCCCTTGCACTATGTAGGTTAACTAGCGGGCCCAAGGATTATGTAGCTTTACTAGCAGGCACTTGGACTATCTAGGTTAACAAGCGGGCACTTGGTCTATGTAGTTTCCCTAGGGGGCATTTGGACTATTTTGGTTACCTAGAGGGCACTTAGACTTTGAAGGTTACCTTGCGGGCACTTGGACTATCTAGGTTACCTTGCAGGCACTTTGACTATCTAGGTTAACGAACGGGCATTTGGACTATGTACGTTACCTAGTCGCCACATGGACCATCTAGGTTAGCTAACAGGCACTTGGACTATGTAGGTCAACTAGCGGGCCCTTGGACTATCTAGATTAGCTAACGGGCACTTAGATTATGTAGGTTAACTAGCGGGCACTTGGAATATGTAGGTTAACTAGCGGACAATTTCAGTATGTAGGTTAACTAGCGGGCCCATGGACTATGTAGGTTTATTAGCGGGCCCTTGGACTATCTAGGTTCCCTAAAGGGCACTTGGACTATCTAGGTTACCGAAAGGGCACTTGGACTATCTAGGTTACCTAGCGGGCACTTGGACTATGTAGGCTAACTAGGGGGCCCTTGGACGATCAAGGTTACCTAGCGGGTACTTGAACTATCTAGGTTAACTAGCGCGCACTTGCACTATCTAGATTACATAGCAGGCACTTGGACTATGTACGTTCCCTAGCGGGCACTGGAATATCTATGTTAACTAGCGGTCCCTTGGACTATCTAGGTTAACTAGCGTGCACTTGGACGATCTAGGTTAACTAGCGGGCACTAGTACTATGTAGGTTGCTTAGCGGGCACTTGGACTATCTAGGTTAGATAACGGGCACTTTGAGTATCTAGGTTACCTAGCGGGAACTTGGACAATGTAAGTTACCTAGCGGGCAATTGGACTATCTAGGTTACTTAATGGGCACTTTGACTATCTAGGTTACATAGCGGGCACTTGGACTATGTAGGTTAACTAGCGGGCACTTGGACGATCTAGGTTAACTAGAGGGCACTTGGACTATCAAGTTTAACTAGCGTGCACTTGGACTATCTAGTTTAACTAGCGGGCACTTGGATGATCAATGTTAACTAGCGGGCACTTGGACTATCTAGGTTAGCTAACGGGCACTTGGACTAAGTACGTCCCTAAGTGGACACTTGGAAACTCTAGGTTAACTAACGGGCACTAGGACTATCTAGGTTATCTAGCGGGCACTTGGACTATCTAGGCTACCTAGCTGGCACTTGGACTATGAAGGTTCCCTAGAGGGCAATTGGATTATCTAGGTTACCTAGCGGGCACTTGGACTATGTAGGTCAACTAGCGGGCCCTTGGACTATGTTGGTTACATATCGGGCACTTGGACGATCTAGGTTAACTAGCGGGTACTTGGACTATGTACGTTAACTAGCGGGCCCTTGGACTATGTAGATTAACTAGCGGCACTTGGACTGTCTACGTTAACTAGCGGGCCCTTGGACTATGCAGATTCCCTAGCGGGCATTTGGACTCTATAGATAACTTAGCGGGCACTTAGACTTTGTAGGTTACCTAGCGGGCACTTGGACTATCTAGGTTACCTAGCTGGCACTTGAACTATCTACGTTACCTAGCGGGTTCTTGGAGTATGTAGGTTACCTAGCGGGCTGTTGGACTATCTAGGTTACCAAGCGGGCACTTGGTCTATGTAGGGTAACTAACGGGTACTTGGACTATGTAGGTTCCCTAGCGGGCCCTTGGACTATGTAAGTTCCCTAGCGGGCACTTGGACTACATAGGTATCCTTGCGGGCATTTGGACTCTCTAGGTTACCTAACGGACACTTGGACTATGTAGGTTCCCTAGCGGGCACTTGCATTATGTAGGTTCCCTATCGGGCACTTGGACTATGTAGGGTAACTAGAGGGCATTTGGACTATGTAGGTTACCTAGCGGGTACTTGGACTATGTAGGTGCCCTATCGGGCACTTGGAGAATGTAGGTTAACTAGGGGGCACTAGGACTATGTATGTTCCCTAGCGGGCCCTTGAACTATCTAGGTTACCTAGCAGGCATTTGGACTATGTAGGCTCCCTATCGGTCCGTTGGACTATATAGATTACCTTGTGGGCACTTAGACTTTGTAGGTTACCTACCGGGCACTTGGACTATCTAGGTTACCTAGCTGGCACTTGAAATATCTACGTTACCTAGCCGGTACTTGGAATATGTAGGTTACCTACCGGGCTGTTGGACTATCTAGGTTACCTAGCGGGCACTTGGACTACATAGGTTAACTATCGGGCACTTGGACTATGTAGGTTCCCTAAGGGGCCCTTGGACTATGTAAGTTCCCTAGCGGTCACTTGGACTATGTGGGTTCCCTAGCGGGCATTTGGACTATCTAGGTTACCTAACGGGCACTTGGACTATATAGGTTCCCTAGTGGGCACTTGGATTATGTAGGTTCGCTATCGGGCACTTGGACTATGTAGGTTACCTAGCGGGCCCTAGAACTATCTAGGTTACCTAGGGGGAACCTGGACTATGTAGGTTAACTAGTGGGCACTTGGACTATGTAGGTTGCCTAGCGGGCACATGGACTATATAAGTTCCCTAGCGGGCACTTGGATTATGTAAGTTCCCTATCGCGCACTTGGACTATGTAGGTTAACTAGCGGGCACTTGGACTCTCTAGGTTACCTAGCGGGCACTTGCATTATCTAGGTTAACGAACGGGCACTTGGACTATGTAGGTTAACTAGAGGGCATTTGGACTATGTAGGTTACCTAGCGGGCACTTGGACTATGTAGGTTCCCTTTCGGGCACTTGTAGAATGTAGGTTAACTAGGGGGCACTAGGACTATGTATGTTACCTAGCGGGCCCTTGGACTATCTAGGTTACCTAGCAGGCATTTGGGCTATGTAGGCTCCCCTCAGTCATTTGGACTATATAGATTACCTTGCGGGCACTTAGACTTTGTAGGTTACCTAGCCGCCACTTGGACTATCTAGGTTAGCTAACAGGCACTTGGACTATTTAGGTTCCCTAGAGGGCACTTGTACTATCTAGGATACATAGCTGGCACTTGGACTATGTAGGTCAACTAGCGGGCCCTTGGACTATCTAGGTTAGCTAACGGGCACTTAGATTATGTAGGTTAACAAGCGGGCACTTGGACTATCTAGGTTACCTAGCGGGCAATTGAACTATGTAGGCTAACTAGGGGGCCCTTGGACGATCTAGGTTACCTAGCGTGTACTTGAACTATCTAGGTTACCTAGGGGACACTTGGACAATGTACGTTCCCTAGCGGGCACTTGGACAATCTATGTTAACTAGCGGGCACTTGGAATATGTAGATTAACTAGCGGACACTTGCACTATGTAGGTTACCTAGCAGGCACTTGGACTATCTAGGTTAACTTGCGTGCACTTGGACTATATAGGTTAGCTAACAGGCACTTGGATTATCTAGGTTCCCTAGCGGGCACTTGTACTATCTAGGTTACCTAGCGGGCACTTGGACTATGTAGGTCAACTAGCGGGCCCTTGGACTATCTAGGTTACCTAACGGGCACTTAGATTATGTAGTTTAACTAGCGGGCACTTATAATATGTAGGTGAACTAGTGGACACTTGCACTATGTAGGTTACCTAGCAGGCACTTGGACTATCTAGATTAACTAGCGGGCACTTGGATAATCTAGGTTAACTAGCGTGCACTTGGACTATGTAGGTTCCTTAGCGGTCACTTGGATTATCTAGGTTGACTAGCGGGCACTTGGACTATGTAGGTTAACAAGCGTGCCCTTGGACTATCTAGGTTACGTAGCGGGCATTTGGTATATAGGTTAACTAGCGGGCACTTGGACTATGTAGGTTAATTAGCAGGCCCATGAACTATGTAGGTTTACTAGCGGGCCCTTGGAGTATCTAGGTTCCCTAAAGGGCACTTGGACTATCTAGGTTACTGAACGGGCACTTGGACTATATAGGTTACCTAGCTGGCACTTGGACTATGAAGGTTCCCTAGCGGGCACTTGGATTATCTAGGTTACTTAGCGGGCACTTGGACTATATAGGTCAACTAGCGGGCCCTTGGACTATCTAGGTTACCTAACTGGCACTTGGACTATGTAGGTTAACTAGCGGACACTTGCCCGAACTAGGTTAACTAGTGGGCTCTTGCAATATGTAGGTTAACTAGCGGGCCCATTGACTATGTTGGTTAACTGTAGGGCAATTGGACGATCTAGGTTAACTAGCGGGTACTTGGACTATGTAGGTTAACTAGCGGGCCCTAGGACTATGTAGATTAACTAGCGGCCCTTGGACTATCTATATTAACTAGCGGGCCCTTGGATTATGCAGATTCCCTAGCGGGCATTTGGACTATATAGATAACCTAGCGGGCACTTAGACTTTGTAGGTTACCTAGCGGGCACGTGGACTATCTAGGTTACCTAGCTGGCACTTGAAATATCTACGTTACCTAGCGGGTACTTGGAGTATGTAGGTTACCTACCGGGCTGTTGGACTATCTAGATTACCTAGCGGGCACTTGGACTACATAGGTTAACTATCGGGCACTTGGACTATGTGGGTTTTCTAGCGGGCATTTGGACTATCTAGGTTACCTAACTGGCAATTGGACTATGTAGGTTCCCTAGCGGGCACTTGGATTATGTAGGTTCCCTATCGGGCACTTGGACTATGTAGGTTACCTAGCGGGCCCTTGGACTATCTAGGTTACCTAGGGGGAACCTGGACTATGTAGGTTACCTAGCGGGCACTTGGACTATGTAGGTTCCCTATCGGGCACTTGGAGAATGTAGGTTAACTAGTGGGCACTAGGACTATGTAGGTTACCTAGCGGGCCCTTGGACTATCTAGGTTAGCTAGCAAGCATTTGGACTATGTATGCTCCCTATCGGTCCGATGGACTATATAGATTACCTTGTGGGCACTTAGACTTTGTAGGTTACCTACCGGGCACTTGGACTATCTAGGTTACCTAGCTAGCACTTGAAATATCTACGTTACCTAGCCCTGTACTTGGAGTATGTTGATTACCTACCGGGCTGTTGGACTATCTAGGTTACCTAGCGGGCACTTGGACTACATAGGTTAACTATCGGGCAGTTGGACTATGTAGGTTCCCTAAGGGGCCCTTGGACTATGTAAGTTCCCTAGCAGGCACTTGGACTATGTGGGTTCCCTAGCGGGCATTTGGACTATCTTGGTTACCTAACGGGCACTTGGACTATGTAGGTTCCCCAGCGGGTACTTGGACTATGTAGGTTACCTAGCGGGCACTTTGACAATCTAGGTTACCTAGGGGGAACCTTGACTATGTAGGTTAACTAGTGGGCACTTGGACTACGTAGGTTGCATAGCCGGCACTTGGGCTATATAGGTTCCCTAGCGGGCACTTGGATTATGTAAGTTCCCTATCGGGCACTTGGACTATGTAGGTGCCTACGGGCACTTGGACTGTCTAGGTTACCTAGCGGGCACTTGGATTATCTAGGTTAATGAACGGGCACTTGGACTATGTAGGTTACCTAGTAGCCACTTGGACTATCTAGGTTATCTAACAGGCACTTAGACTATCTAGGTTCCCTAGCGGGCACTTGTACTATCTAGGTTACCTAGCTGGCACTTGGACTATGTAGGTCAACTAACGGGCCCTTGGAGTATCTAGGTTACCTAACGGGCACTTAGATTATGTAGGTTAACTAGCGCGCACGTGGAATATGTAGGTTAACTAGGGGACACTTGTACTATGTAGATTAACTAGCGGGCCCATGGACTATGTAGGTTTACTAGCGGGCCCTTGGACTATCTAGGTTCCCTAAAGGGCACTTGGACTTTCTAGGTTACCTAGCAGGCACTTGGACTATGTAGGCTAACTAGGGGGCCCTTGGACGGTCTAGGTTACCTAGGGGGTACTTGAACTATCTTGGTTAACTAGCGCGCACTTGCACTATCTAGGTTACCTAGCGGGCACTTGGACTATCTAGGTTACCTAACGGGCACTTAGATTATGTAGGTTAACTAGCGGGCACTTGGAATATGTAGGTTAACTAGTGGACACTTGCACTATGTAGGTTACCTAGCAGGCACTTGGACTATCTAGATTAACTATCGTGCACTTGGACTATGTAAGCTCCTTAGCAGGCACTTGGACTATCTAGGTTGCCTAGTGGGCACTTGGATTTTTGTAGGTTAACTAGCGTGCCCTTGGACTATCTAGGGTACGTAGCGGGCATTTGGTATATAGGTTAACTAGCGGGCACTTGGACTATGTAGGTTAACTAGAGGACACTTGGACTATCTAGGTTAACTAGTGGGCCCTTGGACTAGGTAGATTTAATAGCGGGCACTTGGACAATCTAGGTTAACTAACAGGCACTTGGACGATCTAGGTTAACTAGCGGGCACTTGGCCAATCAAAATTAACAAGTGAGCCCTTGGACTATGTAGGTTAACGAGCGGGCCCATGGACTATCTAGGTTACCTAGCGGGCACTTGGACTATATAGGTTACCTAGCGGGCACTGGACTAAGTACGTCCCCTAGTGGGCACTTGGACACTCTAGGTTAACTAACGGGCGCTAGGACTATCTAGGTTAACTAGCGGGCACTTGGACTATCTAGGATAGCTAACTGGCACTTGGACTATGTAGGTTAACTAGCGGACACTTGCACGATCTAGGTTAACTAGCGGTCTCTTGCACTATGTAGGTTAACTAGCGGGCCCTTGACTATGTTGGTTAACTAGTGGGCACTTGGATGATCTAGGTTAACAAGCGGGCACTTGGACGATATAGGTTAACTAGCGGGCACTTGGATTATCTAGGTTACCTAGCGGGCACTTGGACTATGTAGGTTCCCTAGCGGGCATTTGGACTATATAGATAACCTAGAGGGCACTTAGACTGTGTAGGTTACCTAGAGGGCCCTTGGACCATGTAGGTTAACTAGCGGGCCCTTGGACTATGTATGTTAACTAGCGGCACTTGGACTATCTACATTAACTAGCGGGCCCTTGGACTATGTAGATTCCCTAGCGAGCATTTGGACTATACAGATAATCTAGCGGGCACTTAGACTCTGTAGGTTACCTAGCGGGCACTTGGACTATCTAGGTTACCTAGCTGGCACTTGAACTATCACCGTTACCTAGCGGGTTCTTGGAGTATGTAGGTTACCTAGCGGGCTGTTGGACTATCTAGGTTACCAAGCGGGCACATGGACTATGTAGGGTAACTAACGGGCACTTGGACTATGTAAGTTCCCTAGCGGGCACTTGGACTATGTGGGTATCCTGGCGGGCATCTGGACTATCTAGGTTACCTAAAGGGTACTTGGACTATGTAGGTTCCCCAGCGGGTACTTGGATTATATAGGTTCCCTATTGGACACTTGGACTATGTAGGTTAACTAGAGGGCAATTGGACTATGTACGTTACCTAGCGGGCACTTGGACTATGTAGGTTAACTAGCATGCCCTTGGACTATCTAGGTTACGTAGCGGGCACTTGGTATATAAGTTAACTAGAGGACACTTGGATTATCTAGGTTAACTAGTGGGCCCTTGGACTATGTAGGTTAACTAGCGGGCACTTGGACAATCTAGGTTAACTAGCAGGCACTTGGACGATCTAGTTTAACTAGCAGGCACTTGGACTATCAAAGTTAACAAGTGAGCCCTTGGACTATGTAGGTTAACTAGCGGGCCCTTGGAATATCTAGGTTACCTAGCGGGCACTTGGACTATGTAGGTTTCCTAGTGGGCACTTGGACTATCTAGGTTAACGAACGGGCACTTGGAATGTGCAGGTAACCTAGCGGGCACTTGGACTGTCTAGGTTACCTAGCGGGCACTTTGACTTCTAGGTTAACGACGGGCACTTGGAATATGTTGGTTGCTTAGCGGGCACTTGGACTATCTATGTTAGGTAACGGGCACTTTGAGTATCTAGGTTACCTAGCGGGAACTTGGACAATGTAAGGTACCTTGCGGGCACTTGGACAATGTAGGATCCCTATTGGACATTTGGACTACTTAGGTTACCTAGCGGGCACTTGGACTATCTAGGTTAACTAGCGGGCACTTGTACTATCTAGGTCAACTAGCGGGCCCTTGTACTATGTAGGTTAACTAGCGAGCACTTGGACTATCTAGGTTAACTAGCGGGCACTTGGATGATCAATGTTAACTAGCGGGCACTTGCACTATGTAGGTTAGCTAACGGGCACTTGGACTAAGTACGTCCCCTAGTGGGCACTTGGACACTCTAGGTTAACTAACGGGCACTAGGACTATCTAGGTTAACTAGCGGGCACTTGGACTATCTAAGTTACCTAGCTGGCACTTGGACTATGAAGGTTCCCTATCGGGCACTTGGACTATGTAGGTTCCCTATCGGGCACTTGGACTATGTAGGTTAACTAGCGGGAACTTGGATGATCAAGGTTAACTAGCGGGCACTTGGACTATCTAGGTTCCCTAGCGGGCACTTGGACTATGTACGTCCCTTAGCAGGCACTTGGACTATGTAGGTTCCCTATCGGGCACTTGGACTATGTAGGTTAACTAGCGGGTCCTTGGACTATGTACGTTCCCTAGTGGGAACTTGGACTATCTAGGTTAACTAACGGGCTGTTGTACTATCTAGGTTACCTAGCGGGCACTTAGACTATGTAGGTTACCTAGCAGGCACTTGGACTATCTAGGTTACCTAACGGGCACTTGGACTATCTAGGATACCTAACAGGCACTTGGACTATCTAGGTTACCTAGCGGGCACTTGGACTCTAAAGGTTACCTAGCGGGCACTTGGACTATCTATGTTATTAACGGGCCCTTGGACTATGTAGGTAAACTAGCGGGCACTTGGACTTCTAGGTTAACGAACAGGCACTTGTACTATGTAGGTTGCCTAGCGGGCACTTGGACTATCTAAGATAGGTAACGGGCACTTGGACTATTTGGGGTACCTAGCGGGAAATTTGACTATGTAGGTTACCTAGCGGGCACTTGGACTATCTAGGTTACCTAACGGCCACTTGGACTATCTAGGTTACCTAGCGGGCACTTTTAATATGTAGGTTACCTAGCAGGCCCTTGGACTATGTAGGTTACCTTGCGGGCACGTGGACGATCTAGGTTAACGAACGTGCACTTGGACTATGTAGGAAACCTAGAGGGCATTTGGACAGTCTAGGTTACCTAGCGGGCACTTGGACTATCTAGGTTAAGGAATGGGCACTTGGACTATGTAGGTTACCTAGCAGGCACTTGTACTATCTAGGTTAGCTAACAGGAACTTGGACTATCTAGGTTACCTAACGGGAACTTGGACTATGTAGGTTAACTAGCGGACTCTTGGATGATCTAGGTTAACTAGCGGGCACTTGGAATATCTAGGTTAACTAGCGGGCGCTTGGACTATGTAGGTTATCTAGCGGGCACTTGGACTATCTAGGTAAACTAGCGGGTTCTGGACTATGTAGGTTAACTAGCGGGCACTTGTACTATCTAGGTTAGCTAACAGGAACTTGGACTATCTAGGTTACCTAACGGGAACTTGGACTATGTAGGTTAACTAGCGGACTCTTGGATGATCTAGGTTAACTAGCGGGCACTTGGAATATCTAGGTTAACTAGCGGGCCCTTGGACTATGTAGGTTATCTAGCGGGCACTTGGACTATCTAGGTAAACTAGCGGGTTCTGGACTATGTAGGTTAACTAGCGGGCACTTGGACAGTCTAGGTTACCTAGCGGGCACTTGGACTTCTAGGTTAACGAACGGGTACTTGTACTATGTAGGTTGCCTAGCGGGCACTTTGACTATCTAGGTTAGTAACGGGCACTTGGACTATTTAGGTTACCTAGCGGGAACTTGGACTACGTAGGTTACCTAGCGGGCACTTGTACTATCTAGGTTAGGTAACCGGCACTAGGACTATCTAGGTTACCTAGCTGGCACTTGGACTATGAAGGTTCCCTAGCGGGCAATTGGATTATCTAGGTTACCTAGCGGGCACTTGGACTATGTAGGTCAACTAGCGAGCCCTTGGACTATGTTGGTTAACTAGCGGGCACTTGGACGATATAGGTTAACTAGCAGGCACTTGGATTATCTTGGTTACCTAGCGGGCACTTGGACTATGTAGGTTCCCTAGCGGGCATTTGGACTATATAGATAACCTAGCGGGCACTTAGACTTTGTAGGTTACCTAGCGGGCCCTTGGACTATGTAGGTTAACTAGCAGGCCCTTGGACTATGTAGGTTACCTAGCGGGCACTTGGACGATCTAGGTTAACTAGCGGGTACTTGGACTATGTACGTTAACTAGCGGGCCCTTGGACTATGTAGATTAACTAGAGGCACTTGGACTATCTACTTTAACTAGCGGGCCCTTGGACTATGCAGATTCCCTAGCAGGCATTTGGACTATATAGATAACCTAGCGGGCACTTAGACTTTGTAGGTTACCTACCGGGCACTTGGACTATCTAGGTTACCTAGCTGGCACTTGAAATATCTACGTTACCTAGCCCTGTACTTGGAGTATGTTGGTTACCTACCGGGCTGTTGGACTATCTAGGTTACCTAGCGGGCACTTGGACTACATAGGTTAACTATCGGGCACTTGGACTATGTAGGTTCCCTAAGGGGCCCTTGGACTATGTAAGTTCCCTAGCAGGCACTTGGACTATGTGGGTTCCCTAGCGGGCATTTGGACTATCTTGGTTACCTAACGGGCACTTGGACTATGTAGGTTCCCCAGCGGGTACTTGGATTATATAGGTTCCCTATTGGACACTTGGACTATGTAGGTTAACTAGAGGGCAATTGGACTATGTACGTTACCTAGCGGGCACTTGGACTATGTAGGTTAACTAGCATGCCCTTGGACTATCTAGGTTACGTAGCGGGCACTTGGTATATAAGTTAACTAGAGGACACTTGGATTATCTAGGTTAACTAGTGGGCCCTTGGATTATGTAGGTTAACTAGCGGGCACTTGGACAATCTAGGTTAACTAGCAGGCACTTGGACGATCTAGGTTAACTAGCAGGCACTTGGGCTATCAAAGTTAACAAGTGAGCCCTTGGACTATGTAGGTTAACTAGCGGGCCCTTGGAATATCTAGGTTACCTAGCGGGCACTTGGACTATGTAGGTTACCTAGTGGGCACTTGGACTATCTAGGTTAACGAACGGGCACTTGGAATGTGCAGGTAACCTAGCGGGCACTTGGACTGTCTAGGTTACCTAGCGGGCACTTTGAGTTCTAGGTTAACGACGGGCACTTGGAATATGTAGGTTGCTTAGCGGGCACTTGGACTATCTATGTTAGGTAACGGGCACTTTGAGTATCTAGGTTACCTAGCGGGAACTTGGACAATGTAAGGTACCTAGCGGGCACTTGGACAATGTAGGATCCCTATTGGACATTTGGACTACTTAGGTTACCTAGCGGGCACTTGGACTATCTAGGTTAACTAGCGGGCACTTGGACTATCTAGGTCAACTCCGGGCCCTTGTACTATGTAGGTTAACTAGCGAGCACTTGGACTATCTAGGTTAACTAGCGGACCTTGGACTACGTAGGTTAACTAGCGGGCACTTGGATGATCAATGTTAACTAGCGGGCACTTGCACTATGTAGGTTAGCTAACGGGCACTTGGACTAAGTACGTCCCCTAGTGGGCACTTGGACACTCTAGGTTAACTAACGGGCACTAGGACTATCTAGGTTAACTAGCGGGCACTTGGACTATCTAAGTTACCTAGCTGGCACTTGGACTATGAAGGTTCCCTATCGGGCACTTGGACTATGTAGGTTCCTCAGCGGGCACTTGGACTATGTAGGTTCCCTATCGGGCACTTGGACTATGTAGGTTAACTAGCGGGAACTTGGACGATCAAGGTTAACTAGCGGGCACTTGGACTATCTAGGTTCCCTAGCGGGCACTTGGATTATGTACGTCCCTTAGCGGGCACTTGGACTATGTAGGTTCCCTATCGGGCACTTGGACTATGTAGGTTAACTAGCGGGTCCTTGGACTATGTACGTTCCCTAGTGGGAACTTGGACTATCTAGGTTAACTAACGGGCACTTGGACGATCTAGGTTAACTAGCGGGCACTTGAACTATCAAAGTGAACAAGTCAGCCCTTGGACTATGTTGGTTAACTAGCGGGCCCTTGGACTATCTGGGTTACCTAGCTGGCACTTGGGCTATATAGGTTACCTAGCAGGCACTTGGACTATGTAGGTTTCCTAGTGGGCACTTGGATTATCTAGGTTAACGAACGGGCACTTGGAATATGCAGGTAACCTAGCGGGCACTTGGACTGTCTAGGTTACCTAGCGGGCACTTGGACTTCTGGGTTAACGTATGGGCTCTTGGACTATGTAGGTTGCCTAGCGGGCACTTGGACTATCTAGGTTAGGTAACGGGCACTTGGACTATCTAGGTTACCTAACGGGCACTTTGACTATCTAGGTTACATATCGTGCACTTGGACTATGTAGGTTAACTAGCGAGTACTTGGACTCTAGGCTACCTAGCGGGCACTTGAACGATCTAGGTTACCTAGCGGGCCCTTGGACTATGTAGGATTCCTAGCAGGCACTTGGACTATCTAGGTTAACGAACGGGCACTTGGACTATGTAGGTAACCTAGCGGGCACTTGGACAGTCTAGGTAACCTAGCGGGCACTTGGACTATCTAGGTAAACTAACAGGCACTTGGACGATGTAGGTTACCCAGCGGGCACTTGGACTACGTAGGATCCCTATCGGACATTTGGACTACTTAGGTTACCAAGCGGGCACTTGGACTATCTAGGTTAACAAGCGGGCACTTGGATTATCTAGGTCAACTAGTGGGCCCCTGTACTATGTAGGCTAACTAGCGAGCACTTGGACTATCTAGGTTAACTAGCGGGCACTTGGAATATGTAGGTTAACTAGCGGACACTTGGAATATGTAGGTTAACTAGCGGACACTTGCACTATGTAGGTTACCTAGCAGACACTTGCACTATCTAGGTTAACTAGCGGGCACTTGGACTATCTAGGTTAACTAGCGTGCACTTGGACTATGTAGGTTCTTTAGCGGGAATTTGGACTATCAAGGTTGCCTAGCGGGCACTAGGACGATATAGGTTAACTAGCGTGCCCTTGGAATATCTAGGTTACGTAACGGGCACTTGGTATATAGGTTAACTAGTGGGCACTTGGACTATGTAGGTTAACTAAAGGACACTTGGACTATCTAGGTTAACTAGTGGGCCCTTGGAATATGTAGGTTAACTAGCGGACACTTGCACTATGTAGGTTACCTAGCAGACACTTGGACTATCTAGGTTAAGTAGCGGGCACTTGGACTATCTAGGTTAACTAGCGTGCACTTGGACTATGTAGGTTCTTTAGCGGGCACTTGGACTATCAAGTTTGCCTAGCGGGCACTTGGACGATATAGGTTAACTAGCGTGCCCTTGGAATATCTAGGTTACGTAACGGGCACTTGGTATATAGGTTAACTAGCGGGCACTTGGACTATGTAGGTTACCTAGAGAACACTTGGACTATCTAGGTTAACTAGTGGGCCCTTGGACTATGTAGGTTAAGTAGCGGGCACTTGGACAATCTAGGTTAACTAGCGGGCACTTGGTGTATGTAGGTTAACTAGCGGACGCTTGCACTATGTAGGTTACCTAGCAGGCACTTGGTCTATCTAGGTTAACTAGCGTGCACTTGGACTATGGAGGTTCTTTAGCGGGCACTTGGACTATCTAGGTTGCCTAGCGGGCACTTGGACGATATAGGTTAACTAGCGTGCCCTTGGAATATCTAGGTTACGTAACGGGCACTTGGTATATAGGTTAACTAGCGGCACTTGGACTATGTAGGTTACCTAGAGGACACTTGGACTATCTAGGTTAACTAGTGGGCCCTTGGACTATGTAGGTTAACTAGCGGGCACTTGGACAATCTAGGTTAACTAGCGGGCACTTGTACGATCTAGCTTAACTAGCGGTCACTTGAACTATCAAAGTGAACAAGTGATCCCTTGGACTATGTAGGTTAACTAGCGGGCCCTTGGACTCTTTGGGTTACCTAGCAGGCACTTGGGCTATATGGGTTACCTAGCGGGCACTTGGACTATGTAGGTTTCCTAGCGGGCCCTTGGACTATGTTGGTTAACTAGCGGGCACTTGGACTATCTGGGTTACCTAGCAGGCACTTGGGCTATATAGGTTACCTAGCGGGCACTTGGACTATGTAGGTTACCTAGTGGGCACTTGGATTATCTAGGTTAACGAACGGGCACTTGGAATATGCAGGTAACCTAGCGGGCACTTGGACTGTCTAGGTTACCTAGCGGGCACTTGGACTTCTGGGTTAACGTATGGGCTCTTGGACTATGTAGGTTGCCTAGCGGGCACTTGGACTATCTAGGTTAGGTAACGGGCACTTGGACTATCTAGGTTACCTAACGGGCACTTTGACTATCTAGGTTACATATCGTGCACTTGGACTATGTAGGTTAACTAGCGAGTACTTGGACTCTAGGCTACCTAGCGGGCACTTGAACTATCTAGGTTACCTAGCGGGCCCTTGGACTATGTAGGTTTCCTAGCAGGCACTTGGACTATCTAGGTTAACGAACGGGCACTTGGACTATGTAGGTAACCTAGCGGGCACTTGGACAGTCTAGGTAACCTAGCGGGCACTTGGACTATCTAGGTTAACTAACAGGCACTTGGACGATGTAGGTTACCCAGCGGGCACTTGGACTATGTAGGATCCCTATCGGACATTTGGACTACTTAGGTTACCAAGCGGGCACTTGGACTATCTAGGTTAACAAGCGGGCACTTGGATTATCTAGGTCAACTAGTGGGCCCTTGTACTATGTAGGTTAACTAGCGAGCACTTGGACTATCTAGGTTAACTAGCGGGCACTTGGAATATGTAGGTTAACTAGCGGACACTTGGAATATGTAGGTTAACTAGCGGACACTTGCACTATGTAGGTTACCTAGCAGACACTTGGACTATCTAGGTTAACTAGCGGGCACTTGGACTATCTAGGTTAACTAGCGTGCACTTGGACTATGTAGGTTCTTTAGCTGGCACTTGGACTATCAAGGTTGCCTAGCGGGCACTTGGACAATATAGGTTAACTAGCGTGCCCTTGGAATATCTAGGTTACGTAACGGGCACTTGGTATATAGGTTAACTAGTGGGCACTTGGACTATGTAGGTTACCTAGAGGACACTTGGACTATCTAGGTTAACTAGTGGGCCCTTGGACTATGTAGGTTAACTAGCGGGCACTTGGACAATCTAGGTTAACTAGCGGGCACTTGGACGATCTAGCTTAACTAGCGGTCACTTGAACTATCAAAGTGAACAAGTGATCCCTTGGACTATGTAGGTTAACTAGCGGGCCCTTGGACTCTTTGGGTTACCTAGCAGGCACTTGGACTATATGGGTTACCTAGCGGGCACTTGGACTATGTAGGTTTCCTAGCGGGCCCTTGGACTATGTGGGTTAACTAGCGGGCACTTGGACTATCTGGGTTACCTAGCGGGCACTTGGGCTATATAGGTTACCTAGCGGGCACTTGGACTATGTAGGTTACCTAGTGGGCACTTGGATTATCTAGGTTAACGAACGGGCACTAGGAATATGCAGGTTACCTAGCGGGCACTTGGACTGTCTAGGTTACCTAGCGGGCACTTGGACTTCTAGGTTAACGAACGGGCTCTTGGACTATGAAGGTTGCCTAGCGGGCACTTGGAGTATCTAGGTTAGGTAACGGGCACTTGGACTATCTAGGTTACCTAACGGGCACTTTGACTATCTAGGTTACATAGCGTACACTTGGACTATGTAGGTTAACTAGCGAGTACTTGTTCACTAGGTTACCTAGTGGGCACTTGAACTATCTAGGTTACCTAGCGGGCACTTGGACTACCTAGGTTAACTAACAGGCACTTGGACTATGTACGTTACCTAGCCGGCACTTGGACTATGTAGGATCCCTATCGGACATTTGGACTACATAGGTTACCTAGCGGGCACTTGGACTATCTAGGTTAACTAGCGGGAACTTTGA
This sequence comes from Tenrec ecaudatus, assembly GCF_050624435.1. Classification (NCBI taxonomy): domain Eukaryota; kingdom Metazoa; phylum Chordata; class Mammalia; order Afrosoricida; family Tenrecidae; genus Tenrec; species Tenrec ecaudatus. The sequence continues at coordinate 141,432,830 of NC_134536.1, forward strand.
CTATCTAGGTCAACTAGTGGGCCCTTGCACTATGTAGGTTAACTAGCGAGCACTTGGATTATCTAGGTTAACTAGCGGGCCCTTGGACTATGTAGATTAACTAGTGGCACTTGGACTATCAACGATAAGTAGCGGGCCCTTGATTATCTAGATGAACTACCGGGCACTTGGACTATGTAGGCTAACTAGGGGGCACTTGGACGATGTAGGTTGCCTAGCGGGTACATGAACTATCTAGGTTAACAAGCGGGCACTTGCTGTATCTAGGTTACCTAGCGGGAACTTGGACTACGTAGGTTAACTAGCGGGCACTTGGACTATCTAGGTTAACTAGCGTGCACTTGGACTATGTAGCTTCCTTAACGGGCACTTGGACTATCTAGGTTGCCTAGTGGGCACTTGGACGATATAGGTTAACTAGCGTGCCCTTGGAATATCTAGGTTACGTAACGGGCACTTGGTATATAGGTTAACTAGCGGGCACTTGGACTATGTAGGTTAACTAAAGGACACTTGGACTTTCTAGGTTAACTAGTGGGCCCTTTAACGATGTAGGTTAACTAGCGGGCAGTTGGACAATCTAGGTTAACTAGCGGGCCCTTGGACGATCTAGGTTAACTAGCGGGTATTTGTACTATGTAGGTTAAGTAACGGGCCCTTGGACTATGTAGATTAACTAGCAGCACTTGGACTATCTACGTTAACTAGCGGGCCCTTGGACTATGTAGATTCCCTAGCGGGCACTTGGACTATATATGTTCCAGAGCGGGCACTTGGACAATGTAGGTTCCCTAGCAGGCACTTGGACTATGTAGGTTCCCTAGCGGGCAAGTGGACTATGTAGGTTAACTAGTGGACACTTGTACGATCTAGGTTAACTAGCGGGTACTTGGACTATGTAGGTTAACTAGCAGGCCCTTGGACTATGTAGATTAAATAGCAGCACTTTGACTATCTACATTAACCAGCGGGCACTTGGACTATGTAGATTCCCTAGTGGGCACTTGGACTACGTAGGTTCCCTAGAGGGCACTTGGACTATGTAGGTTCCCTAGCGGGCACTTGGACTATAAATGTTCCCTACGGACACTTGAACTATGTAAGTTAACTGCCGGGCACTTGGACTATGTATGTTAACTAGTGGGCCCTTGGACCACTTATGTTAACTAGCAGACACTTGCACTATGTAGGTTACCTAGCGGGCACTTGGACTATCTAGGTTACCTAACGGGCACTTGGACTATGTAGGTTCCCTAGCGGGCACTTGGATTATATAGGTTCCCTATTGGGCACTTGGAATATCTAGGTTAACGAACGGGCACTTGGAGTATGTAGGTAACCGAGCGGGCATTTGGACAGTCTGGGTTACCTAGCGGGCACTTGGATTACGTAGGTTAACTAACAGGCACTTGGACGATGTAGGTTACCTAGCGGGCACTTGGACTATGTAGGATCCCAATCGGACATTTGGACTACATAGGTTACCTAGCGGGCACTTGGACTATCTAGGTTAACTAGCGGGCACTTTGACTATCTAGGTCAACTAGTGGGCCCTTGCACTATGTAGGTTAACTAGCGAGCACTTGGACTATCTAGGTTAACTAGCGGGCCCTTGGACTATGTAGATTAACTAGTGGCACTTGGACTATCTACGTTAAGTAGCGGGCCCTTGGACTATCTAGATGAACTACCGGGCACTTGGACTATGTAGTCTAACTAGGGGCCCTTGGACGATCTAGGTTGCCTAGCGGGTACATGAACTATCTAGGTTAACAAGCGGGCACTTGCAGTATCTAGGTTACCTAGCGGGAACTTGGACTATGTAGGTTAACTAGCGGGCACTTGGACTATCTAGGTTAACTAGCGGGCACTTGGGCTATGTAGGTTCCTTAGCGGGCACTTGGACTATCTAGGTTGCCTAGCGGGCACTTGGACGATATAGGTTAACTATCGTGCCCTTGGAATATCTAGGTTACGTAACGCGCACTTGGTATATAGGTTAACTAGCGGGCACTTGGACTATGTAGGTTAACTAAAGGACACTTGGACTATCTAGGTTAACTAGTGGGCCCTTTGACGATGTAGGTTAACTAGCGGGCACTTGGACAATCTAGGTTAACTAGCGGGCACTTGGACGATCTAGGTTAACTAGCGGGCACTTGAACTATCAAAGTGAACAAGTGAGCCCTTGGACTATGTTGGTTAACTAGCGGGCCCTTGGACTATCTGGGTTACCTAGCGTGCACTTGGGCTATATAGGTTACCTAGCGGGCACTTGGACTATGTAGGTTACCTAGTGGGCACTTGGATTATCTAGGTTAACGAACGGGCACTTGGAATATGCAGGTAACCTAGCGGGCACTTGGACTGTCTAGGTTACCTAGCGAGCACTTGGACTGCTAGGTTAACGAACGGGCTCTTGGACTATGTAGGTTGCCTAGCGGGCACTTGTACTATCTAGGTTTGGTAATGGGCACTTGGAATATCTAAGTTACCTAACGGGCAATTTGACTATCTAGGTTACATAGCGTGCACTTGGATGATGTAGGTTAACTAGCGAGTACTTGGACTCTAGGTTACCTAGCGGGCACTTGAACTATCTAGGTTACCTAGCGGGCCCTTGGACTATGTAGGTTTCCTAGCAGGCACTTGGACTATCTAGGTTAACGAACGGGCACGTGGACTATGTAGGTAACCTAGCGGGCACTTGGACAGTCTAGGTTACCTAGCGGGCACTTGGACTATCTAGGTTAACTAACAGGCACTTGGACGATGTAGGTTACCTAGCGGGCAATGGACTATGTAGTCTCCCTATCGGACATTTGGACTACTTAGGTTACCTAGCGGGCACTTGGACTATGTAGGTTAACTAGCGGGCACTTGGACTATCTAGGTCAACTAGTGGGCCCTTGTACTATGTAGGTTAACTAGCGAGCACTTGGACTATCTACGTTAACTAGCGGACCATGGACTATGTAGGTTACCTAGCGGGCAATGGACTATGTAGTCTCCCTATCGGACATTTGGACTACTTAGGTTACCTAGCGGGCACTTGGACTATGTAGGTTAACTAGCGGGCACTTGGACTATCTAGGTCAACTAGTGGGCCCTTGTACTATGTAGGTTAACTAGCGAGCACTTGGACTATCTACGTTAACTAGCGGACCATGGACTATGTAGGTTAACTAGCGGGCCCTTGGACTATGTAGGTTTACTAGCGGGCACTTGGACGATCTAGGTTAACTAGAGGGCACTTGGACTATCTAGGTTAACTAGCGGGCACTTGCATGATCATTGTTAACTAGCGGGCACTTGGACTATCTAGGTTAGCTAACGGGCACATGGACTAAGTACGTCCCCTAGTGGGCACTTGGACTATCTAGGTTAACTAACGGGCACTAGGACTATCTAGGTTAACTAGCGGGCACTTGGACTATCTAGGTTACCTAGCGGGCCCTTGGACTATGTAGATTCCCTAGCGGGCACTTGGACTATGTATGTTCCAGATCGGGCACTTGGACGATATAGGTTAACTAGCGGGAACTTGGATTATCTAGGTTAGCTAGCTGGCTCTTGCACTGTGTAGGTTAACTAGTGGGCACTTGGACTATCTAGGTTACCTAGCAGGCACTTGGACTATGTAGGTTAACTAGCGGGCACTTGGACTATCTAGGTTACGTAGCGGGCACTTGGACTATGTACGTTCCCTAGCGGGCACTTGGACTATCTACCTTACCTAGCGGGCACTTGGACTATGTACGTTAACTAGCGGGCACTTGGACTATGTACGTTTCCTAGCGGGTACTTGGACTATCTATGTTAACTAGCGGGCACTTGGACTATGTAGGTTCCCTATGGGGCACGTGGACTAGGTAGGTTCCCTAGCGGGCACTTGGTCTAGCTAGGTTAACTAGCGGGCACTTGGACTATCTAGTTTAACTAGTGAGCACTTGGACTATCTAGGATAACTAGCGGGCACTTGGACTATGTAGGTAACCTAGTGGTCACTTGAACTGTCTAGGTTACCTAGTGGGCACTTGGATTATGTAGGTTAACTAGCGGGCACTTGGACTATCTATGTTAACTAGCGGGCCCTTGGACGATCTAGGTTAACTAGCGGGCCCTTGGACGATCTAGGTTAACTAGCGGGAATTTGGACTATGTAGGTTAACTAACGGGCCCTTGGACTATGTAGATTAACTAGCGGCACTTGGACTATCTACGTTAACTAGCGGTCCCTTGGACTATGTAGATTCCCTAGTGGGCACTTGGACTATGTAGATTAACTAGCAGCACTTGGACTATCTACATTAAACAGCGGGCCCTTGGACTATGTAGATTCCCTAGCGGGCACTTGGACTACGTAGGTTCCCTAGCTTGCACTTGAACTATGTAGGTTCCCTAGCGGGCACTTGGACTATGAATGTTCCCTACGGACACTTGAACTATGTATGTTAACTAGCGGGCCCTTGGACTACTTAGGTTAAGTAGCGGACACTTGCACTATGTACGTTACCTAGCGGGCACTTGGACTATCTAGGTTACCTAACGGGCACTTGGACTATGTAGGTTCCCTAGCAGGCACTTGGATTATATAGGTTCCCTATCGGGCACTTGGACTATGTAGGTTAACTAGCGGGCATTTGGACTATGTAGGTTACTTAGCGGGCACTTGTACTATGTAGGTTGCCTATCGGACACTTGGAGAATGTAGGTTAACTAGGGGGCACTAGGACAATGTAGGTTACCAAACGGACCCTTGGACTATCTAGGTTACTTAGGGGGAACCTGGACTATGTAGGTTAACTAGTGGGCACTTGGACTATGTAGGTTAACTAGCAGGCACTTGGACTATGTAGGTTAACTAGCGGGCACTTGGACTATCTAGGTTACCTAGCGGGCACTTGGACTATGTACGTTCCCTAGCGGGCACTTGGACTATCTACGTTACCTAGCGGGCACTTGGACTATGTACGTTACCTAGCGGGAACTTGGACTAGGTACGTTTCCTGGCGGGTACTTGGACTAGATAGGTTCCCTAGCGGGTACTTGGTCTATCTAGGTTAACTAGTGGGCACTTGGACTATCTAGGTTAACTAGCGAGCACTTGGACTATCTAGGCTAACTAGCGGGCATTTGGACTATTAGGGCCCCTAGCGGGCATTTGGACTATATTGGTTACCTAGCGGGCACTTGGACTATGTAGGTTAACGAACGGGCACTTGGAATATGCAGTTAACCTAGCGAGCACATGGACTGTCTAGGTTCCCTATCGGGCACTTGGACTATGTAGGTTAACTAGCTGGCATTTGGACTATGTAGGTTTACTTGCGGGCACTTGGACGATCTAGGTTAACTAGAGGGCACTTGGACTATCTAGGTTAACTAACGGGCACTAGGACTATCTAGGTTAACTAGCGGGCACTTGGACTATCTAGGTTACCTAGCTGGCACTTGGACTATGAAGGTTCCCTAGTGGGCACTTGGACTATGTAGGTCAACTAGCGGGCCCTTGGACTATCTAGGTTAACTAACTGGCACGTGGACTATGTAGGTTAACTAGCGGACACTTGCACGATCTAGGTTAACTAGCGGGCTCTTGCACTAGGTAGGTTAACTAGCGGGCCCATTGACTATGTAGGTTAACTAGCGGGCACTTTGACGATCTAGGTTAACAAGCGGGCACTTGGACTATCTAGGTTAACTAGCGGGCCCTTGGATTATCTAGGTTATCTAGCGGGCTCTTGCAACTATGTAGGTTAACTAGCGGGCCCATTGACTATTTAGGTTAACTAGCAGGCACTTGGACGATCTAGGTTACCTAGGGGGAACTATGACTATGTAGGTTAACTAGGGGGCACTTGGACTATCTAGGTTACCTAGCAGGCACTTGGACTATGTAGGTTAACTAGCGGGCACTTGGACTATCTAGGTTACCTAGCTGGCACTTGGACTATGAAGGTTCCCTAGCGGGCACTTGGACTATGTAGGTCAACTAGCGGGCCCTTGGACTATCTAGGTTAGCTAATTGGCACGTGGACTATGTAGGTTAACTAGCGGACACTTGCACGATCTAGGTTAACTAGCGGGCTCTTGCACTATGTAGGTTAACTAGCGGGCCCATTGACTATGTAGGTTAACTAGCGGGCACTTGGACGATATAGGTTAACTAGCGGGAACTTGGATTATATAGGTTAGCTAGCTGGCTCTTGCACTGTGTAGGTTAACTAGTGGGCACTTGGACTATCTAGGTTACCTAGCAGGCACTTGGACTATGTAGGTTAACTAGCGGGCACTTGGACTATCTAGGTTACGTAGCGGGCACTTGGACTATGTACGTTCCCTAGCGGGCACTTGGACTATCTACCTTACCTAGCGGGCACTTGGACTATGTACGTTAACTAGCGGGCACTTGGACTATGTACGTTTCCTAGCGGGTACTTGGACTATCTATGTTAACTAGCGGGCACTTGGACTATGTAGGTTCCCTATGGGGCACGTGGACTAGGTAGGTTCCCTAGCGGGCACTTGGTCTATCTAGGTTAACTAGCGGGCACTTGGACTATCTAGTTTAACTAGTGAGCACTTGGACTATCTAGGATAACTAGCGGGCACTTGGACTGTGTAGGTAACCTAGTGGTCACTTGAACTGTCTAGGTTACCTAGTGAGCACTTGGATTATGTAGGTTAACTAGCGGGCACTTGGACTATCTAGGTTAACTGGCGGGCCCTTGGACGATCTAGGTTAACTAGCGGGCCCTTGGACGATCTAGGTTAACTAGCGGGAATTTGGACTATGTAGGTTAACTAACGGGCCCTTGGACTATGTAGATTAACTAGCGGCACTTGGACTATCTACGTTAACTAGCGGTCCCTTGGACTATGTAGATTCCCTAGTGGGCACTTGGACTATGTAGATTAACTAGCAGCACTTGGACTATCTACATTAAACAGCGGGCCCTTGGACTATGTAGATTCCCTAGCGGGCACTTGGACTACGTAGGTTCCCTAGCTTGCACTTGAACTATGTAGGTTCCCTAGCGGGCACTTGGACTATGAATGTTCCCTACGGACACTTGAACTATGTATGTTAACTAGCGGGCCCTTGGACTACTTAGGTTAAGTAGCGGACACTTGCACTATGTACGTTACCTAGCGGGCACTTGGACTATCTAGGTTACCTAACGGGCACTTGGACTATGTAGGTTCCCTAGCGGGCACTTGGATTATATAGGTTCCCTATCGGGCACTTGGACTATGTAGGTTAACTAGCGGGCATTTGGACTATGTAGGTTACTTAGCGGGCACTTGGACTATGTACGTTCCCTAGCGGGCACTTGGACTATCTACGTTACCTAGCGGGCACTTGGACTATGTACGTTACCTAGCGGGAACTTGGACTAGGTACGTTTTCTGGCGGGTACTTGGACTAGATAGGTTCCCTAGCGGGTACTTGGTCTATCTAGGTTAACTAGTGGGCACTTGGACTATCTAGGTTAACTAGCGAGCACTTGGACTATCTAGGCTAACTAGCAGGCATTTGGACTATTAGGGCCCCTAGCGGGCATTTGGACTATATTGGTTACCTAGCGGGCACTTGGACTATGTAGGTTAACGAACGGGCACTTGGAATATGCAGTTAACCTAGCGAGCACATGGACTGTCTAGGTTCCCTATCGGGCACTTGGACTATGTAGGTTAACTAGCTGGCATTTGGACTATGTAGGTTTACTTGCGGGCACTTGGACGATCTAGGTTAACTAGAGGGCACTTGGACTATCTAGGTTAACTAACGGGCACTAGGACTATCTAGGTTAACTAGCGGGCACTTGGACTATCTAGGTTACCTAGCTGGCACTTGGACTATGAAGGTTCCCTAGCGGGCACTTGGACTATGTAGGTCAACTAGCGGGCCCTTGGACTATCTAGGTTAACTAACTGGCACGTGGACTATGTAGGTTAACTAGCGGACACTTGCACAATCTAGGTTAACTAGCGGGCTCTTGCATTATGTAGGTTAACTAGCGGGCCCATTGACTATGTAGGTTAACTAGCGGGCACTTTGACGATCTAGGTTAACAAGCGGGCACTTGGACTATCTAGGTTAACTAGCGGGCCCTTGGATTATCTAGGTTATCTAGCGGGCTCTTGCACTATGTAGGTTAACTAGCGGGCCCATTGACTATTTAGGTTAACTAGCGGGCACTTGGACGATCTAGGTTACCTAGGGGGAACTTTGACTATGTAGGTTAACTAGGGGGCACTTGGACTATCTAGGTTACCTAGCAGGCACTTGGACTATGTAGGTTAACTAGCGGGCACTTGGACTATCTAGGTTACGTAGCAGGCACTTGGACTATGTACGTTCCCTAGTGGGCACTTGGACTATCTACCTTACCTAGCGGGCACTTGGACTATGTACGTTAACTAGCGGGCACTTGGACTATGTACTTTTCCTAGCGGGTACTTGGACTATCTATGTTAACTAGCGGGCACTTGGACTATGTAGGTTCCCTATGGGGCACTTGGACTAGGTAGGTTCCCTAGCGGGCACTTGGTCTATCTAGGTTAACTAGCGGGCACTTGGACTATCTAGGTTAACTAGTGAGCACTTGGACAATCTAGGATAACTAGCGGGCACTTGGACTGTGTAGGTAACCTAGTGGTCACTTGAAGTGTCTAGGTTACCTAGCGGGCACTTGGACTATCTAGGTTAACTAGCGGGCCCTTGGACGATGTAGGTTAACTAGCGGGCCCTTGGACGATCTAGGTTAACTAGCGGGTATTTGTACTATGTAGGTTAAGTAACGGGCCCTTGGACTATGTAGATTAACTAGCAGCACTTGGACTATCTACGTTAACTAGCGGGCCCTTGGAATATGTAGATTCCCTAGCGGGCACTTGGACTATGTATGTTCCAGAGCGGGCACTTGGACAATGTAGGTTCCCTAGCAGGCACTTAGACTATGTAGGTTCCCTAGCGGGCACTTGGACTATGTAGGTTAACTAGCAGACACTTGGACGATCTAGGTTAACTAGCGGGTACTTGGACTATGTAGGTTAACTAGCAGGCCCTTGGACTATGTAGATTAAATAGCAGCACTTTGACTATCTACATTAACCAGCGGGCACTTGGACTATGTAGATTCCCTAGTGGGCACTTGGACTACGTAGGTTCCCTAGAGGGCACTTGGACTATGTAGGTTCCCTAGCGGGCACTTGGACTATGAATGTTCCCTACGGACACTTGAACTATGTAAGTTAACTACCGGGCACTTGGACTATGTATGTTAACTAGTGGGCCCTTGGACTACTTATGTTAACTAGCAGACACTTGCACTATGTAGGTTACCTAGCGGGCACTTGGACTATCTAGGTTACCTAACGGGCACTTGGACTATGTAGGTTCCCTAGCGGGCACTTGGATTATATAGGTTCCCTATTGGGCACTTGGATTATGTAGGTTAACTAGTGGGCACTTGGACTATCTAGGTTACCTAGCAGGCGCTTGGACTATGTAGGTTAACTAGCGGGAACTTGGACTATGTACGTTTCCTAGCGGGCACTTGGACTATCTACGTTACCTAGCGGGCACTTGGACTATGTACGTTACCTAGCGGGCACTAGGACTATGTACGTTTCCTAGCGGGTACTTGGACTAGATAGGTTCCCTACCTGGCACTTGGTCTATCTAGGTTAACTAGCGGGCACTTGGACTATCTAGGTTAACTAGCGAGCACTTGGACTATCTAGGTTAACTAGCGGGCATTTGGACTGTTAGGGCCCCAAGCGGGCATTTGGAGTGGGCCCTTGGACTATGTAGGTTAACTAGCGGGCACTTGGACAATCTAGGTTAACTAGCGGGCCCTAGGACGATCTAGGCTAACTAGCGGGCACTTGAACTATCAAAGTGAACAAGTGAGCCCTTGGACTATGTTGGTTAACTAGCGGACCCTTGGACTATCTAGGTTACCTAGCGGGCACTTGGGCTATATAGGTTACCTAGCGGGCACTTGGACTATGTAGGTTACCTAGTGGGCACTTGGATTATCTACGTTAACGAACGGGTACTTGGAATATGCAGGTAACCTAGCGGGCACTTGGACTGTCTAGGTTACCTAGCGGACACTTGGACTTCTAGGTTAACGAACGGGCTCTTGGACTATGTACGTTTCCTAGCGGGCACTTGGACTATCTACGTTACCTAGCGTGCACTTGGACTATGTACGTTTCCTAGCGGGTACTTGGACTAGATAGGTTCCCTAGCGGGCACTTGGTCTATCTAGGTTAACTAGCGGGCACTTGGACTATCTAGGTTAACTAGCGAGCACTTGGACTATCTAGGTTAACTAGTGGGCATTTGGACTATTTGGGCCGCTAGCGGGGATTTGGAGTGGGCCCTTGGACTATGTAGGTTAACTAGCGGGCACTTGGATGATCTAGGTTAACTAGTGGGCACTTGAACTATCAAAGTGAACAAGTGAGCCCTTGGACTATGTTGGTTAAGTAGCGGGCCCTTGGACTATCTGGGTTACCTAGCGGGCACTTGGGCTACATAGGTTACCTAGCGGGCACTTGGACTATGTAGGTTACCTAGTGGGCACTTGGATTATCTAGGTTAACGAACGGGCACTTGGAATATGCAGGTAACCTAGCGGGCACTTGGACTGTCTAGGTTACCTAGCGGACACTTGGACTTCTAGGTTACCTAGCGGACACTTGGACTGCTAGGTTAACGAACGGGCTCTTGGACTATGTAGGTGGCCTTGCGGGCACTTGGACTATCTAGGTTAGGTAACGGGCACTTGGACTATCTAGGTTACCTAACGGGCACTTTGACTATCTAGGTTAACTAGCGGGCACTTGGACTATGTAGGTTAACTAGCGAGCACTTGGACTCAAGGTTACCTAACGGGCACTTGAACTATCTAGGTTACCTAGCGGGCCCTTGGACTATGTAGGTTTCCTAGCAGGCACTTGGACTATCTAGGTTAACGAACGGGCACTTGGACTATGTAGGTAACCTAGCGGGCACTTGGACAGTCTAGGTTACCTAGCGGGCACTTGGACTATCTAGGTTAACTAACAGGCACTTGAACGATGTAGGTTACCGAGCGGGCACTTGGACTATGTAGGATCCCTATCGGACATTTGGACTACTTAGGTTACCTAGCGGGCACATGGACTATCTAGGTTAACTAGCGGGCACTTGGGCTATGTAGGTTCCTTAGCGGGCACTTGGACTATCTAGGTTGCCTAGCGGGCACTTGGACGATATAGGTTAACTAGCGTGCCCTTGGAATATCTAGGTTACGTAACGCGCACTTGGTATATAGGTTAACTAGCGGGCACTTGGACTATGTAGGTTAACTAAAGGACACTTGGACTATCTAGGTTAACTAGTGGGCCCTTTGACGATGTAGGTTAACTAGCGGGCACTTGGACAATCTAGGTTAACTAGCGGGCACTTGGACGATCTAGGTTAACTAGCGGGCACTTGAACTATCAAAGTGAACAAGTGAGCCCTTGGACTATGTTGGTTAACTAGCGGGCCCTTGGACTATCTGGGTTACATAGCGTGCACTTGGGCTATATAGGTTACCTAGCGGGAACTTGGACTATGTAGGTTACCTAGTGGGCACTTGGATTATCTAGGTTAACGAACGGGCACTTGGAATATGCAGGTAACCTAGCGGGCACTTGGACTGTCTAGGTTACCTAGCGAGCACTTGGACTGCTAGGTTAACGAACGGGCTCTTGGACTATGTAGGTTGCCTAGCGGGCACTTGTACTATCTAGGTTTGGTAATGGGCACTTGGAATATCTAAGTTACCTAACGGGCAATTTGACTATCTAGGTTACATAGCGTGCACTTGGATGATGTAGGTTAACTAGCGAGTACTTGGACTCTAGGTTACCTAGCGGGCACTTGAACTATCTAGGTTACCTAGCGGGCCCTTGGACTATGTAGGTTTCCTAGCAGGCACTTGGACTATCTAGGTTAACGAACGGGCACGTGGACTATGTAGGTAACCTAGCGGGCACTTGGACAGTCTAGGTTACCTAGCGGGCACTTGGACTATCTAGGTTAACTAACAGGCACTTGGACGATGTAGGTTACCTAGCGGGCAATGGACTATGTAGTCTCCCTATCGGACATTTGGACTACTTAGGTTACCTAGCGGGCACTTGGACTATGTAGGTTAACTAGCGGGCACTTGGACTATCTAGGTCAACTAGTGGGCCCTTGTACTATGTAGGTTAACTAGCGAGCACTTGGACTATCTACGTTAACTAGCGGACCATGGACTATGTAGGTTACCTAGCGGGCAATGGACTATGTAGTCTCCCTATCGGACATTTGGACTACTTAGGTTACCTAGCGGGCACTTGGACTATGTAGGTTAACTAGCGGGCACTTGGACTATCTAGGTCAACTAGTGGGCCCTTGTACTATGTAGGTTAACTAGCGAGCACTTGGACTATCTACGTTAACTAGCGGACCATGGACTATGTAGGTTACCTAGCGGGCAATGGACTATGTAGTCTCCCTATCGGACATTTGGACTACTTAGGTTACCTAGCGGGCACTTGGACTATGTAGGTTAACTAGCGGGCACTTGGACTATCTAGGTCAACTAGTGGGCCCTTGTACTATGTAGGTTAACTAGCGAGCACTTGGACTATCTACGTTAACTAGCGGACCATGGACTATGTAGGTTAACTAGCGGGCCCTTGGACTATGTAGGTTTACTAGCGGGCACTTGGACGATCTAGGTTAACTAGAGGGCACTTGGACTATCTAGGTTAACTAGCGGGCACTTGCATGATCATTGTTAACTAGCGGGCACTTGGACTATCTAGGTTAGCTAACGGGCACATGGACTAAGTACGTCCCCTAGTGGGCACTTGGACTATCTAGGTTAACTAACGGGCACTAGGACTATCTAGGTTAACTAGCGGGCACTTGGACTATCTAGGTTACCTAGCGGGCCCTTGGACTATGTAGATTCCCTAGCGGGCACTTGGACTATGTATGTTCCAGATCGGGCACTTGGACGATATAGGTTAACTAGCGGGAACTTGGATTATCTAGGTTAGCTAGCTGGCTCTTGCACTGTGTAGGTTAACTAGTGGGCACTTGGACTATCTAGGTTACCTAGCAGGCACTTGGACTATGTAGGTTAACTAGCGGGCACTTGGACTATCTAGGTTACGTAGCGGGCACTTGGACTATGTACGTTCCCTAGCGGGCACTTGGACTATCTACCTTACCTAGCGGGCACTTGGACTATGTACGTTAACTAGCGGGCACTTGGACTATGTACGTTTCCTAGCGGGTACTTGGACTATCTATGTTAACTAGCGGGCACTTGGACTATGTAGGTTCCCTATGGGGCACGTGGACTAGGTAGGTTCCCTAGCGGGCACTTGGTCTATCTAGGTTAACTAGCGGGCACTTGGACTATCTAGTTTAACTAGTGAGCACTTGGACTATCTAGGATAACTAGCGGGCACTTGGACTATGTAGGTAACCTAGTGGTCACTTGAACTGTCTAGGTTACCTAGTGGGCACTTGGATTATGTAGGTTAACTAGCGGGCACTTGGACTATCTATGTTAACTAGCGGGCCCTTGGACGATCTAGGTTAACTAGCGGGCCCTTGGACGATCTAGGTTAACTAGCGGGAATTTGGACTATGTAGGTTAACTAACGGGCCCTTGGACTATGTAGATTAACTAGCGGCACTTGGACTATCTACGTTAACTAGCGGTCCCTTGGACTATGTAGATTCCCTAGTGGGCACTTGGACTATGTAGATTAACTAGCAGCACTTGGACTATCTACATTAAACAGCGGGCCCTTGGACTATGTAGATTCCCTAGCGGGCACTTGGACTACGTAGGTTCCCTAGCTTGCACTTGAACTATGTAGGTTCCCTAGCGGGCACTTGGACTATGAATGTTCCCTACGGACACTTGAACTATGTATGTTAACTAGCGGGCCCTTGGACTACTTAGGTTAAGTAGCGGACACTTGCACTATGTACGTTACCTAGCGGGCACTTGGACTATCTAGGTTACCTAACGGGCACTTGGACTATGTAGGTTCCCTAGCGGGCACTTGGATTATATAGGTTCCCTATCGGGCACTTGGACTATGTAGGTTAACTAGCGGGCATTTGGACTATGTAGGTTACTTAGCGGGCACTTGTACTATGTAGGTTGCCTATCGGACACTTGGAGAATGTAGGTTAACTAGGGGGCACTAGGACAATGTAGGTTACCAAACGGACCCTTGGACTATCTAGGTTACTTAGGGGGAACCTGGACTATGTAGGTTAACTAGTGGGCACTTGGACTATGTAGGTTAACTAGCAGGCACTTGGACTATGTAGGTTAACTAGCGGGCACTTGGACTATCTAGGTTACCTAGCGGGCACTTGGACTATGTACGTTCCCTAGCGGGCACTTGGACTATCTACGTTACCTAGCGGGCACTTGGACTATGTACGTTACCTAGCGGGAACTTGGACTAGGTACGTTTCCTGGCGGGTACTTGGACTAGATAGGTTCCCTAGCGGGTACTTGGTCTATCTAGGTTAACTAGTGGGCACTTGGACTATCTAGGTTAACTAGCGAGCACTTGGACTATCTAGGCTAACTAGCGGGCATTTGGACTATTAGGGCCCCTAGCGGGCATTTGGACTATATTGGTTACCTAGCGGGCACTTGGACTATGTAGGTTAACGAACGGGCACTTGGAATATGCAGTTAACCTAGCGAGCACATGGACTGTCTAGGTTCCCTATCGGGCACTTGGACTATGTAGGTTAACTAGCTGGTATTTGGACTATGTAGGTTTACTTGCGGGCACTTGGACGATCTAGGTTAACTAGAGGGCACTTGGACTATCTAGGTTAACTAACGGGCACTAGGACTATCTAGGTTAACTAGCGGGCACTTGGACTATCTAGGTTACCTAGCTGGCACTTGGACTATGAAGGTTCCCTAGTGGGCACTTGGACTATGTAGGTCAACTAGCGGGCCCTTGGACTATCTAGGTTAACTAACTGGCACGTGGACTATGTAGGTTAACTAGCGGACACTTGCACGATCTAGGTTAACTAGCGGGCTCTTGCACTATGTAGGTTAACTAGCGGGCCCATTGACTATGTAGGTTAACTAGCGGGCACTTTGACGATCTAGGTTAACAAGCGGGCACTTGGACTATCTAGGTTAACTAGCGGGCCCTTGGATTATCTAGGTTATCTAGCGGGCTCTTGCAACTATGTAGGTTAACTAGCGGGCCCATTGACTATTTAGGTTAACTAGCAGGCACTTGGACGATCTAGGTTACCTAGGGGGAACTTTGACTATGTAGGTTAACTAGGGGGCACTTGGACTATCTAGGTTACCTAGCAGGCACTTGGACTATGTAGGTTAACTAGCGGGCACTTGGACTATCTAGGTTACCTAGCTGGCACTTGGACTATGAAGGTTCCCTAGCGGGCACTTGGACTATGTAGGTCAACTAGCGGGCCCTTGGACTATCTAGGTTAGCTAATTGGCACGTGGACTATGTAGGTTAACTAGCGGACACTTGCACGATCTAGGTTAACTAGCGGGCTCTTGCACTATGTAGGTTAACTAGCGGGCCCATTGACTATGTAGGTTAACTAGCGGGCACTTGGACGATATAGGTTAACTAGCGGGAACTTGGATTATCTAGGTTAGCTAGCTGGCTCTTGCACTGTGTAGGTTAACTAGTGGGCACTTGGACTATCTAGGTTACCTAGCAGGCACTTGGACTATGTAGGTTAACTAGCGGGCACTTGGACTATCTAGGTTACGTAGCGGGCACTTGGACTATGTACGTTCCCTAGCGGGCACTTGGACTATCTACCTTACCTAGCGGGCACTTGGACTATGTACGTTAACTAGCGGGCACTTGGACTATGTACGTTTCCTAGCGGGTACTTGGACTATCTATGTTAACTAGCGGGCACTTGGACTATGTAGGTTCCCTATGGGGCACGTGGACTAGGTAGGTTCCCTAGCGGGCACTTGGTCTATCTAGGTTAACTAGCGGGCACTTGGACTATCTAGTTTAACTAGTGAGCACTTGGACTATCTAGGATAACTAGCGGGCACTTGGACTGTGTAGGTAACCTAGTGGTCACTTGAACTGTCTAGGTTACCTAGTGAGCACTTGGATTATGTAGGTTAACTAGCGGGCACTTGGACTATCTAGGTTAACTAGCGGGCCCTTGGACGATCTAGGTTAACTAGCGGGCCCTTGGACGATCTAGGTTAACTAGCGGGAATTTGGACTATGTAGGTTAACTAACGGGCCCTTGGACTATGTAGATTAACTAGCGGCACTTGGACTATCTACGTTAACTAGCGGTCCCTTGGACTATGTAGATTCCCTAGTGGGCACTTGGACTATGTAGATTAACTAGCAGCACTTGGACTATCTACATTAAACAGCGGGCCCTTGGACTATGTAGATTCCCTAGCGGGCACTTGGACTACGTAGGTTCCCTAGCTTGCACTTGAACTATGTAGGTTCCCTAGCGGGCACTTGGACTATGAATGTTCCCTACGGACACTTGAACTATGTATGTTAACTAGCGGGCCCTTGGACTACTTAGGTTAAGTAGCGGACACTTGCACTATGTACGTTACCTAGCGGGCACTTGGACTATCTAGGTTACCTAACGGGCACTTGGACTATGTAGGTTCCCTAGCGGGCACTTGGATTATATAGGTTCCCTATCGGGCACTTGGACTATGTAGGTTAACTAGCGGGCATTTGGACTATGTAGGTTACTTAGCGGGCACTTGGACTATGTACGTTCCCTAGCGGGCACTTGGACTATCTACGTTACCTAGCGGGCACTTGGACTATGTACGTTACCTAGCGGGAACTTGGACTAGGTACGTTTCCTGGCGGGTACTTGGACTAGATAGGTTCCCTAGCGGGTACTTGGTCTATCTAGGTTAACTAGTGGGCACTTGGACTATCTAGGTTAACTAGCGAGCACTTGGACTATCTAGGCTAACTAGCAGGCATTTGGACTATTAGGGCCCCTAGCGGGCATTTGGACTATATTGGTTACCTAGCGGGCACTTGGACTATGTAGGTTAACGAACGGGCACTTGGAATATGCAGTTAACCTAGCGAGCACATGGACTGTCTAGGTTCCCTATCGGGCACTTGGACTATGTAGGTTAACTAGCTGGCATTTGGACTATGTAGGTTTACTTGCGGGCACTTGGACGATCTAGGTTAACTAGAGGGCACTTGGACTATCTAGGTTAACTAACGGGCACTAGGACTATCTAGGTTAACTAGCGGGCACTTGGACTATCTAGGTTACCTAGCTGGCACTTGGACTATGAAGGTTCCCTAGCGGGCACTTGGACTATGTAGGTCAACTAGCGGGCCCTTGGACTATCTAGGTTAACTAACTGGCACGTGGACTATGTAGGTTAACTAGCGGACACTTGCACGATCTAGGTTAACTAGCGGGCTCTTGCATTATGTAGGTTAACTAGCGGGCCCATTGACTATGTAGGTTAACTAGCGGGCACTTTGACGATCTAGGTTAACAAGCGGGCACTTGGACTATCTAGGTTAACTAGCGGGCCCTTGGATTATCTAGGTTATCTAGCGGGCTCTTGCACTATGTAGGTTAACTAGCGGGCCCATTGACTATTTAGGTTAACTAGCGGGCACTTGGACGATCTAGGTTACCTAGGGGGAACTTTGACTATGTAGGTTAACTAGGGGGCACTTGGACTATCTAGGTTACCTAGCAGGCACTTGGACTATGTAGGTTAACTAGCGGGCACTTGGACTATCTAGGTTACGTAGCAGGCACTTGGACTATGTACGTTCCCTAGTGGGCACTTGGACTATCTACCTTACCTAGCGGGCACTTGGACTATGTACGTTAACTAGCGGGCACTTGGACTATGTACTTTTCCTAGCGGGTACTTGGACTATCTATGTTAACTAGCGGGCACTTGGACTATGTACTTTTCCTAGCGGGTACTTGGACTATCTATGTTAACTAGCGGGCACTTGGACTATGTAGGTTCCCTATGGGGCACTTGGATTAGGTAGGTTCCCTAGCGGGCACTTGGTCTATCTAGGTTAACTAGCGGGCACTTGGACTATCTAGGTTAACTAGTGAGCACTTGGACAATCTAGGATAACTAGCGGGCACTTGGACTGTGTAGGTAACCTAGTGGTCACTTGAAGTGTCTAGGTTACCTAGCGGGCACTTGGACTATCTAGGTTAACTAGCGGGCCCTTGGACGATGTAGGTTAACTAGCGGTCCCTTGGACGATCTAGGTTAACTAGCGGGTATTTGTACTATGTAGGTTAAGTAACGGGCCCTTGGACTATGTAGATTAACTAGCAGCACTTGGACTATCTACGTTAACTAGCGGGCCCTTGGAATATGTAGATTCCCTAGCGGGCACTTGGACTATGTATGTTCCAGAGCGGGCACTTGGACAATGTAGGTTCCCTAGCAGGCACTTAGACTATGTAGGTTCCCTAGCGGGCACTTGGACTATGTAGGTTAACTAGCAGACACTTGGACGATCTAGGTTAACTAGCGGGTACTTGGACTATGTAGGTTAACTAGCAGGCCCTTGGACTATGTAGATTAAATAGCAGCACTTTGACTATCTACATTAACCAGCGGGCACTTGGACTATGTAGATTCCCTAGTGGGCACTTGGACTACGTAGGTTCCCTAGAGGGCACTTGGACTATGTAGGTTCCCTAGCGGGCACTTGGACTATGAATGTTCCCTACGGACACTTGAACTATGTAAGTTAACTACCGGGCACTTGGACTATGTATGTTAACTAGTGGGCCCTTGGACTACTTATGTTAACTAGCAGACACTTGCACTATGTAGGTTACCTAGCGGGCACTTGGACTATCTAGGTTACCTAACGGGCACTTGGACTATGTAGGTTCCCTAGCGGGCACTTGGATTATATAGGTTCCCTATTGGGCACTTGGATTATGTAGGTTAACTAGTGGGCACTTGGACTATCTAGGTTACCTAGCAGGCGCTTGGACTATGTAGGTTAACTAGCGGGAACTTGGACTATGTACGTTTCCTAGCGGGCACTTGGACTATCTACGTTACCTAGCGGGCACTTGGACTATGTACGTTACCTAGCGGGCACTAGGACTATGTACGTTTCCTAGCGGGTACTTGGACTAGATAGGTTCCCTACCTGGCACTTGGTCTATCTAGGTTAACTAGCGGGCACTTGGACTATCTAGGTTAACTAGCGAGCACTTGGACTATCTAGGTTAACTAGCGGGCATTTGGACTATTAGGGCCCCAAGCGGGCATTTGGAGTGGGCCCTTGGACGATGTAGGTTAACTAGCGGGCACTTGGACAATCTAGGTTAACTAGCGGGCCCTAGGACGATCTAGGCTAACTAGCGGGCACTTGAACTATCAAAGTGAACAAGTGAGCCCTTGGACTATGTTGGTTAACTAGCGGACCCTTGGACTATCTAGGTTACCTAGCGGGCACTTGGGCTATATAGGTTACCTAGCGGGCACTTGGACTATGTAGGTTACCTAGTGGGCACTTGGATTATCTACGTTAACGAACGGGTACTTGGAATATGCAGGTAACCTAGCGGGCACTTGGACTGTCTAGGTTACCTAGCGGACACTTGGACTTCTAGGTTAACGAACGGGCTCTTGGACTATGTACGTTTCCTAGCGGGCACTTGGACTATCTACGTTACCTAGCGTGCACTTGGACTATGTACGTTTCCTAGCGGGTACTTGGACTAGATAGGTTCCCTAGCGGGCACTTGGTCTATCTAGGTTAACTAGCGGGCACTTGGACTATCTAGGTTAACTAGCGAGCACTTGGACTATCTAGGTTAACTAGTGGGCATTTGGACTATTTGGGCCGCTAGCGGGGATTTGGAGTGGGCCCTTGGACTATGTAGGTTAACTAGCGGGCACTTGGATGATCTAGGTTAACTAGCGGGCACTTGAACTATCAAAGTGAACAAGTGAGCCCTTGGACTATGTTGGTTAAGTAGCGGGCCCTTGGACTATCTGGGTTACCTAGCGGGCACTTGGGCTACATAGGTTACCTAGCGGGCACTTGGACTATGTAGGTTACCTAGTGGGCACTTGGATTATCTAGGTTAACGAACGGGCACTTGGAATATGCAGGTAACCTAGCGGGCACTTGGACTGTCTAGGTTACCTAGCGGACACTTGGACTTCTAGGTTACCTAGCGGACACTTGGACTGCTAGGTTAACGAACGGGCTCTTGGACTATGTAGGTGGCCTTGCGGGCACTTGGACTATCTAGGTTAGGTAACGGGCACTTGGACTATCTAGGTTACCTAACGGGCACTTTGACTATCTAGGTTAACTAGCGGGCACTTGGACTATGTAGGTTAACTAGCGAGCACTTGGACTCAAGGTTACCTAACGGGCACTTGAACTATCTAGGTTACCTAGCGGGCCCTTGGACTATGTAGGTTTCCTAGCAGGCACTTGGACTATCTAGGTTAACGAACGGGCACTTGGACTATGTAGGTAACCTAGCGGGCACTTGGACAGTCTAGGTTACCTAGCGGGCACTTGGACTATCTAGGTTAACTAACAGGCACTTGAACGATGTAGGTTACCGAGCGGGCACTTGGACTATGTAGGATCCCTATCGGACATTTGGACTACTTAGGTTACCTAGCGGGCACATGGACTATCTAGGTTAACTAGCGGGCACTTGGACTATCTAGATCAACTAGTGGGCCCTTGTACTATGTAGGTTAACTAGCGAGCACTTGGACTATCTAGGTTAACTAGCGGGCACTTGGAATATGTAGGTTAACTAGCGGACACTTGCACTATGTAGGTTACCTAGCAGGCACTTGGACTATCTAGGTTAACTAGCGGGCACTTAGACTATCTAGGTTAACTAGCGTGCACTTGGACTATGT
The DNA here is from genome assembly GCF_050624435.1 of Tenrec ecaudatus. Classification (NCBI taxonomy): domain Eukaryota; kingdom Metazoa; phylum Chordata; class Mammalia; order Afrosoricida; family Tenrecidae; genus Tenrec; species Tenrec ecaudatus. The sequence continues at coordinate 141,453,850 of NC_134536.1, forward strand.
AGGTTCCTTAGCGGGCACTTGGACTATCTAGGTTGCCTAGCGGGCACTTGGACGATATAGGTTAACTAGCGTGCCCTTGGAATATCTAGGTTACGTAACGGGCACTTGGTATATAGGTTAACTAGCGGGCACTTGGACTATGTAGGTTACCTAGAGGACACTTGGACTATCTAGGTTAACTAGTGGGCCCTTGGACTATGTAGGTTAACTAGCGGGCACTTGGACAATCTAGGTTAACTAGCGGGCACTTGGACGATCTAGGTTAACTAGCGGTCACTTGAACTATCAAAGTCAACAAGTGAGCCCTTGGACTATGTAGGTTAACTAGCGGGCCCTTGGACTGTGTGGGTTACCTAGCGGGCACTTGGACTATGTAGGTTCCCTAGCGGGCCCTTGGACTATGTAAGTTCCCTAACGGGCACTTGGACTATGTGGGTTCCCTAGCGGGCATTTGGACTATCTAGGTTAACTAGCGAGCACTTGGACTATCTAGATTAACTAGCGGGCATTTGGACTATTAGGGCCCCTAGTGGGCATTTGGACTATATTGGTTACCTAGTGGGCACTTGGACTATGTAGGTTACCTAGTGGGCACTTGGATTATCTAGGTTAACGAACGGGCACTTGGAATATGCAGGTAACCTAGCGGGCACTTGGACTGTCTAGGTTACCTAGCGGACACTTGGACTTCTAGGTTACCTAGCGGACACTTGGACTGCTAGGTTAACGAACGGGCTCTTGGACTATGTAGGTGGCCTTGCGGGCACTTGGACTATCTAGGTTAGGTAACGGGCACTTGGACTATCTAGGTTACCTAACGGGCACTTTGACTATCTAGGTTAACTAGCGGGCACTTGGACTATGTAGGTTAACTAGCGAGCACTTGGACTCAAGGTTACCTAACGGGCACTTGAACTATCTAGGTTACCTAGCGGGCCCTTGGACTATGTAGGTTTCCTAGCAGGCACTTGGACTATCTAGGTTAACGAACGGGCACTTGGACTATGTAGGTAACCTAGCGGGCACTTGGACAGTCTAGGTTACCTAGCGGGCACTTGGACTATCTAGGTTAACTAACAGGCACTTGAACGATGTAGGTTACCGAGCGGGCACTTGGACTATGTAGGATCCCTATCGGACATTTGGACTACTTAGGTTACCTAGCGGGCACATGGACTATCTAGGTTAACTAGCGGGCACTTGGACTATCTAGATCAACTAGTGGGCCCTTGTACTATGTAGGTTAACTAGCGAGCACTTGGACTATCTAGGTTAACTAGCGGGCACTTGGAATATGTAGGTTAACTAGCGGACACTTGCACTATGTAGGTTACCTAGCAGGCACTTGGACTATCTAGGTTAACTAGCGGGCACTTAGACTATCTAGGTTAACTAGCGTGCACTTGGACTATGTAGGTTCCTTAGCGGGCACTTGGACTATCTAGGTTGCCTAGCGGGCACTTGGACGATATAGGTTAACTAGCGTGCCCTTGGAATATCTAGGTTACGTAACGGGCACTTGGTATATAGGTTAACTAGCGGGCACTTGGACTATGTAGGTTACCTAGAGGACACTTGGACTATCTAGGTTAACTAGTGGGCCCTTGGACTATGTAGGTTAACTAGCGGGCACTTGGACAATCTAGGTTAACTAGCGGGCACTTGGACGATCTAGGTTAACTAGCGGTCACTTGAACTATCAAAGTCAACAAGTGAGCCCTTGGACTATGTAGGTTAACTAGCGGGCCCTTGGACTGTGTGGGTTACCTAGCGGGCACTTGGACTATGTAGGTTCCCTAGCGGGCCCTTGGACTATGTAAGTTCCCTAACGGGCACTTGGACTATGTGGGTTCCCTAGCGGGCATTTGGACTATCTAGGTTAACTAGCGAGCACTTGGACTATCTAGATTAACTAGCGGGCATTTGGACTATTAGGGCCCCTAGTGGGCATTTGGACTATATTGGTTACCTAGTGGGCACTTGGACTATGTAGGTTAACGAACGGGCACTTGGACTATGTAGGTTAAATAGCGGGCCCTTGAAATATGTAGATTAACTAGCGGCACTTGGACTATCTACATTAACTAGCGGCACTTGGACTATCTAGGTTAACTAGCGGGCCATTGGACTATGTAGATTCCCTAGTGGGCACTTGGACTATGTAGATTAACTAGCAGCACTTGGACTATCTACATTAAACAGCGGGCCCTTGGACTATGTAGATTCCCTAGCGGGCACTTGAACTACGTAGGTTCCCTAGCTTGCACTTGAACTATGTAGGTTCTCTAGCGGGCACTTGGACTATGAATGTTCCCTACGGACACTTGAACTATGTATGTTAACTAGCGGGCCCTTGGACTACTTAGGTTAAGTAGCGGACACTTGCACTATGTACGTTACCTAGCGGGCACTTGGACTATCTAGGTTACCTAACGGGCACTTGGACTATGTAGGTTCCCTAGCGGGCACTTGGATTATATAGGTTCCCTATCGGGCACTTGGACTATGTAGGTTAACTAGCGGGCATTTGGACTATGTAGGTTACCTAGCGGGCACTTGTACTATGTAGGTTGCCTATCGGGCACTTGGAGAATGTAGGTTAACTAGGGGGCACTAGGACAATGTAGGTTACCAAGCGGACCCTTGGACTATCTAGGTTACTTAGGGGGAACCTGGACTATGTAGGTTAACTAGTGGGCACTTGGACTATGTAGGTTAACTAGCAGGCACTTGGACTATGTAGGTTAACTAGCGGGCTCTTGGACTATCTAGGTTACCTAGCGGGCACTTGGACTATGTACGTTACCTAGCGGGAACTTGGACTAGGTACGTTTCCTGGCGGGTACTTGGACTAGATAGGTTCCCTAGCGGGTACTTGGTCTATCTAGGTTAACTAGTGGGCACTTGGACTATCTAGGTTAACTAGCGAGCACTTGGACTATCTAGGCTAACTAGCGGACATTTGGACTATTAGGGCCCCTAGCGGGCATTTGGACTATATTGGTTACCTAGCGGGCACTTGGACTATGTAGGTTAACGAACGGGCACTTGGAATATGCAGTTAACCTAGCGAGCACATGGACTGTCTAGGTTCCCTATCGGGCACTTGGACTATGTAGGTTAACTAGCTGGCATTTGGACTATGTAGGTTTACTTGCGGGCACTTGGACGATCTAGGTTAACTAGAGGGCACTTGGACTATCTAGGTTAACTAACGGGCACTAGGACTATCTAGGTGAACTAGCGGGCACTTGGACTATCTAGGTTACGTAGCTGGCACTTGGACTATGAAGGTTCCCTAGCGGGCACTTGGACTATGTAGGTCAACTAGCGGGCCCTTGGACTATCTAGGTTAACTAACTGGCACGTGGACTATGTAGGTTAACTAGCGGACACTTGCACGATCTAGGTTAACTAGCGGGCTCTTGCACTATGTAGGTTAACTAGCGGGCCCTTGGATTATCTAGGTTATCTAGCGGGCTCTTGCACTATGTAGGTTAACTAGCGGGCCCATTGACTATTTAGGTTAACTAGCGGGCACTTGGACGATCTAGGTTACCTAGGGGGAACTTTGACTATGTAGGTTAACTAGTGGGCACTTGGACTATCTAGGTTACCTAGCAGGCACTTGGACTATGTAGGTTAACTAGCGGGCACTTGGACTATCTAGGTTACGTAGCAGGCACTTGGACTATGTACGTTCCCTAGTGGGCACTTGGACTATCTACCTTACCTAGCGGGCACTTGGACTATGTACGTTAACTAGCGGGCACTTGGACTATGTACTTTTCCTAGCGGGTACTTGGACTATCTATGTTAACTAGCGGGCACTTGGACTAGGTAGGTTCCCTAGCGGGCACTTGGTCTATCTAGGTTAACTAGCGGGCATTTGGACTATCTAGGTTAACTAGTGAGCACTTGGACAATCTAGGATAACTAGCGGGCACTTGGACTGTGTAGGTAACCTAGTGGTCACTTGAAGTGTCTAGGTTACCTAGCGGGCACTTGGACTATCTAGGTTAACTAGCGGGCCCTTGGACGATGTAGGTTAACTAGCGGGCCCTTGGACGATCTAGGTTAACTAGCAGGTATTTGTACTATGTAGGTTAAGTAACGGGCCCTTGGACTATGTAGATTAACTAGCAGCACTTGGACTATCTACGTTAACTAGCGGGCCCTTGGAATATGTAGATTCCCTAGCGGGCACTTGGACTATGTATGTTCCAGAGCGGGCACTTGGACAATGTAGGTTCCCTAGCAGGCACTTGGACTATGTAGGTTCCCTAGCGGGCACTTGGACTATGTAGGTTAACTAGCGGACACTTGGACGATCTAGGTTATCTAGCGGGTACTTGGACTATGTAGGTTAACTAGCAGGCCCTTGGACTACGTAGATTAAATAGCAGCACTTTGACTATCTACATTAACCAGCGGGCACTTGGACTATGTAGATTCCCTAGTGGGCACTTGGACTACGTAGGTTCCCTAGAGGGCACTTGGACTATGTAGGTTCCCTAGCGGGCACTTGGACTATGAATGTTCCCTACGGACACTTGAACTATGTAAGTTAACTACCGGGCACTTGGACTATGTATGTTAACTAGTGGGCCCTTGGACTACTTATGTTAACTAGCAGACACTTGCACTATGTAGGTTACCTAGCGGGCACTTGGACTATCTAGGTTACCTAACGGGCACTTGGACTATGTAGGTTCCCTAGCGGGCACTTGGATTATATAGGTTCCCTATTGGGCACTTGGATTATGTAGGTTAACTAGTGGGCACTTGGACTATCTAGGTTACCTAGCAGGCGCTTGGACTATGTAGGTTAACTAGCGGGAACTTGGACTATGTACGTTTCCTAGCGGGCACTTGGACTATCTACGATACCTAGCGGGCACTTGGACTATGTACGTTACCTAGCGGGCACTAGGACTATGTACGTTTCCTAGCGGGTACTTGGACTAGATAGGTTCCCTACCTGGCACTTGGTCTATCTAGGTTAACTAGCGGGCACTTGGACTATCTAGGTTAACTAGCGAGCACTTGGACTATCTAGGTTAACTAGCGGGCATTTGGACTATTAGGGCCCCAAGCGGGCATTTGGAGTGGGCCCTTGGACTATGTAGGTTAACTAGTGGGCACTTGGACGATTTAGGTTAACTAGCGGGCACTTGAACTATCAAAGTCAACAAGTGAGCCCTTGGACTATATTGGTTAACTAGAGGGCCCTTGGACTAACTGGGTTACCTAGCGGGCACTTGGGCTATATAGGTTACCTAGCGGGCACTTGGACTATGTAGGTTACCTAGTGGGCACTTGGATTATCTAGTTTAACGAACGGGCACTTGGAATATGCAGGTAACCTAGCGGGCACTTGGACTGTCTAGGTTACCTAGCGGGCACTTGGTCTGCTAGGTTAACGAACGGGCTCTTGGACTATGTAGGTTGCCTAGCGGGCACTTGGACTATCTAGGTTAGGTAAAGGGCACTTGGACTATCTAGGTTACCTAACAGGCACTTTGACTATCTAGGTTAACTAGCGGGCACTTGGACTATGTAGGTTAACTAGCGAGTACTTGGACTCTAGGTTACCTAGCGGGCTCTTGAACTATCTAGGTTACCTAGCGGGCCCTTGGACTATGTAGGTTCCCTAGCGGGCCCTTGGACTATGTAAGTTCCCTAACGGGCACTTGGACTATGTGGGTTCCCTAGCGGGCATTTGGACTATCTAGGTTAACTAGCGAGCACTTGGACTATCTAGATTAACTAGCGGGCATTTGGACTATTAGGGCCCCTAGCGGGCATTTGGACTATATTTGTTACCTAGTGGGCACTTGGACTATCTAGGATAACTAGCGGGCACTTGGACTATGTAGGTAACCTAGTGGTCACTTGAACTGTCTAGGTTACCTAGTGGGCACTTGGATTATGTAGGTTAACTAGCGGGCACTTGGACTATCTAGGTTAACTAGCGGTCCATTGGACTATGTAGATTCCCTAGTGGGCACTTGGACTATGTAGATTAACTAGCAGCACTTGGACTATCTACATTAAACAGCGGGCCCTTGGACTATGTAGATTCCCTAGCGGGCACTTGGACTACGTAGGTTCCCTAGCTTGCACTTGAACTATGTAGGTTCCCTAGCGGGCACATGGACTATGAATGTTCCCTACGGACACTTGAACTATGTATGTTAACTAGCGGGCCCTTGGACTACTTAGGTTAAGTAGCGGACACTTGCACTATGTACGTTACCTAGCGGGCACTTGGAATATCTAGGTTACCTAACGGGCACTTGGACTATGTAGGTTCCCTAGCGGGCACTTGGATTATATAGGTTCCCTATCGGGCACTTGGACTATGTAGGTTACCTTCCGGGCACTTGTACTATGTAGGTTGCCTATCGGGCACTTGGAGAATGTAGGTTAACTAGGGGGCACTAGGACAATGTAGGTTACCAAGCGGACCCTTGGACTATCTAGGTTACTTAGGGGGAACCTGAACTATGTAGGTTAACTAGTGGGCACTTGGACTATGTAGGTTAACTAGCAGGCACTTGGAATTTGTAGGTTAACTAGCGGGCACTTGGACTATCTAGGTTACCTAGCGGGCACTTGGACTATGTACGTTCCCTAGCGGGCACTTGGACTATCTACGTTACCTAGCGGGCACTTGGACTATGTACGTTACCTAGCGGGAACTTGGACTAGGTACGTTTCCTGGCGGGTACTTGGACTAGATAGGTTCCCTAGCGGGTACTTGGTCTATCTAGGTTAACTAGTGGGCACTTGGACTATCTAGGTTAACTAGCGAGCACTTGGACTATCTAGGCTAACTAGCGGGCATTTGGACTATTAGGGCCCCTAGCGGGCATTTGGACTATATTGGTTACCTAGCGGGCACTTGGACTATGTAGGTTAACGAACGGGCACTTGGAATATGCAGGTAACCTAGCGGGCACATGGACTGTCTAGGTTCCCTATCGGGCACTTGGACTATGTAGGTTAACTAGCTGGCATTTGGACTATGTAGGTTTACTTGCGGGCACTTGGACGATCTAGGTTAACTAGAGGGCACTTGGACTATCTAGGTTAACTAACGGGCACTAGGACTATCTAGGTTAACTAGCGGGCACTTGGACTATCTAGGTTACCTAGCTGGCACTTGGACTATGAAGGTTCCCTAGCGGGCACTTGGACTATGTAGGTCAACTAGCGGGCCCTTGGACTATCTAGGTTAACTAACTGGCACGTGGACTATGTAGGTTAACTAGCGGACACTTGCACGATCTAGGTTAACTAGCGGGCTCTTGCACTATGTATGTTAACTAGCGGGCCCATTGACTACGTAGGTTAACTAGCGGGCACTTTGACGATCTAGGTTAACAAGCGGGCACTTGGACTATCTAGGTTAACTAGCGAGCACTTGGACTATCTAGGTTAACTAGCGGGCATTTGGACTATTAGGGCCCCAAGCGGGCATTTGGAGTGGGCCCTTGGACTATGTAGGTTAACTAGCTGGCACTTGGACGATTTAGGTTAACTAGCGGGCACTTGAACTATCAAAGTCAACAAGTGAGCCCTTGGACTATATTGGTTAACTAGCGGGCCCTTGGACTAACTGGGTTACCTAGCGGGCACTTGGGCTATATAGGTTACCTAGCGGGCACTTGGACTATGTAGGTTACCTAGTGGGCACTTGGATTATCTAGGTTAACGAACGGGCACTTGGAATATGCAGGTAACCTAGCGGGCACTTGGACTGTCTAGGTTACCTAGCGGGCACTTGGACTGCTAGGTTAACGAACGGGCTCTTGGACTATGTAGGTTGCCTAGCGGGCACTTGGACTATCTAGGTTAGGTAAAGGGCACTTGGACTATCTAGGTTACCTAACGGGCACTTTGACTATCTAGGTTAACTAGCGGGCACTTGGACTATGTAGGTTAACTAGCGAGTACTTGGACTCTAGGTTACCTAGCGGGCACTTGAACTATCTAGGTTACCTAGCGGGCCCTTGGACTATGTAGGTTCCCTAGCGGGCCCTTGGACTATGTAAGTTCCCTAACGGGCACTTGGACTATGTGGGTTCCCTAGCGGGCATTTGGACTATCTAGGTTAACTAGCGAGCACTTGGACTATCTAGATTAACTAGCGGGCATTTGGACTATTAGGGCCCCTAGCGGGCATTTGGACTATATTGGTTACCTAGTGGGCACTTGGACTATCTAGGATAACTAGCGGGCACTTGGACTATGTAGGTAACCTAGTGGTCACTTGAACTGTCTAGGTTACCTAGTGGGCACTTGGATTATGTAGGTTAACTAGCGGGCACTTGGACTATCTAGGTTAACTAGCGGTCCATTGGACTATGTAGATTCCCTAGTGGGCACTTGGACTATGTAGATTAACTAGCAGCACTTGGACTATCTACATTAAACAGCGGGCCCTTGGACTATGTAGATTCCCTAGCGGGCACTTGGACTACGTAGGTTCCCTAGCTTGCACTTGAACTATGTAGGTTCCCTAGCGGGCACTTGGACTATGAATGTTCCCTACGGACACTTGAACTATGTATGTTAACTAGCGGGCCCTTGGACTACTTAGGTTAAGTTGCGGACACTTGCACTATGTACGTTACCTAGCGGGCACTTGGACTATCTAGGTTACCTAACGGGCACTTGGACTATGTAGGTTCCCTAGCGGGCACTTGGATTATATACGTTCCCTATCGGGCACTTGGACTATGTAGGTTAACTAGCGGGCATTTGGACTATGTAGGTTACCTAGCGGGCACTTGTACTATGTAGGTTGCCTATCGGGCACTTGGAGAATGTAGGTTAACTAGGGGGCACTAGGACAATGTAGGTTACCAAGCAGACCCTTGGACTATCTAGGTTACTTAGGGGGAACCTGGACTATGTAGGTTAACTAGTGGGCACTTGGACTATGTAGGTTAACTAGCAGGCACTTGGACTATGTAGGTTAACTAGCGGGCACTTGGACTATCTAGGTTACCTAGCGGGCACTTGGACTATGTACGTTCCCTAGCGGGCACTTGGACTATCTACGTTACCTAGCGGGCACTTGGACTATGTACGTTACCTAGCGGGAACTTGGACTAGGTACGTTTCCTGGCGGGTACTTGGACTAGATAGGTTCCCTAGCGGGTACTTGGTTTATCTATGTTAACTAGTGGGCACTTGGACTATCTAGGTTAACTAGCGAGCACTTGGACTATCTAGGCTAACTAGCGGGCATTTGGACTATTAGGGCCCCTAGCGGGCATTTGGACTATATTGGTTACCTAGCGGGCACTTGGACTATGTAGGTTAACGAACGGGCACTTGGAATATGCAGGTAACCTAGCGGGCACATGGACTGTCTAGGTTCCCTATCGGGCACTTGGACTATGTAGGTTAACTAGCTGGCATTTGGACTATGTAGGTTTACTTGCGGGCACTTGGACGATCTAGGTTAACTAGAGGGAACTTGGACTATCTAGGTTAACTAACGGGCACTAGGACTATCTAGGTTAACTAGCGGGCACTTGGACTATCTAGGTTACCTAGCTGGCACTTGGACTATGAAGGTTCCCTAGCGGGCACTTGGACTATGTAGGTCAACTAGCGGGCCCTTGGACTATCTAGGTTAACTAACTGGCACGTGGACTATGTAGGTTAACTAGCGGACACTTGCACGATCTAGGTTAACTAGCGGGCTCTTGCACTATGTAGGTTAACTAGCGGGCCTATTGACTATGTAGGTTAACTAGCGGGCACTTTGACGATCTAGGTTAACAAGCGGGCACTTGGACTATCTAGGTTAACTAGCGGGCCCTTGGATTATCTAGGTTATCTAGCGGGCTCTTGCACTATGTAGGTTAAATAGCGGGCCCATTGACTATTTAGGTTAACTAGCGGGCACTTGGACGATCTAGGTTACCTAGGGGGAACTTTGACTATGTAGGTTAACTAGTGGGCACTTGGACTATCTAGGTTACCTAGCAGGCACTTGGACTATGTAGGTTAACTAGCGGGCACTTGGACTATCTAGGTTACGTAGCAGGCACTTGGACTATGTACGTTCCCTAGTGGGCACTTGGACTATCTACGTTACCTAGCGGGCACTTGGACTATGTACGTTAACTAGCGGGCACTTGGACTATGTACTTTTCCTAGCGGGTACTTGGACTATCTATGTTAACTAGCGGGCACTTGGACTATGTAGGTTCCCTATGGGGCACTTGGACTAGGTAGGTTCCCTAGCGGGCACTTGGTCTATCTAGGTTAACTAGCGGGCATTTGGACTATCTAGGTTAACTAGTGAGCACTTGGACAATCTAGGATAACTAGCGGGCACTTGGACTGTGTAGGTAACCTAGTGGTCACTTGAAGTGTCTAGGTTACCTAGCGGGCACTTGGACTATCTAGGTTAACTAGCGGGCCCTTGGACGATGTAGGTTAACTAGCGGGCCCTTGGACGATCTAGGTTAACTAGCGGGTATTTGTACTATGTAGGTTAAGTAACGGGCCCTTGGACTATGTAGATTAACTAGCAGCACTTGGACTATCTACGTTAACTAGCGGGCCCTTGGAATATGTAGATTCCCTAGCGGGCACTTGGACTATGTATGTTCCAGAGCGGGCACGTGGACAATGTAGGTTCCCTAGCAGGCACTTAGACTATGTAGGTTCCCTAGCGGGCACTTGGACTATGTAGGTTAACTAGCGGACACTTGGACGATCTAGGTTATCTAGCGGGTACTTGGACTATGTAGGTTAACTATCAGGCCCTTGGACTATGTAGATTAAATAGCAGCACTTTGACTATCTACATTAACCAGCGGGCACTTGGACTATGTAGATTCCCTAGTGGGCACTTGGACTACGTAGGTTCCCTAGAGGGCACTTGGACTATGTAGGTTCCCTAGCGGGCACTTGGACTATGAATGTTCCCTACGGACACTTGAACTATGTAAGTTAACTACCGGGCACTTGGACTATGTATGTTAACTAGTGGGCCCTTGGACTACTTATGTTAACTAGCAGACACTTGCACTATGTAGGTTACCTAGCGGGCACTTGGACTATCTAGGTTACCTAACGGGCACTTGGATTATATAGGTTCCCTATTGGGCACTTGGATTATGTAGGTTAACTAGTGGGCACTTGGACTATCTAGGTTACCTAGCAGGCGCTTGGACTATGTAGGTTAACTAGCGGGAACTTGGACTATGTACGTTTCCTAGCGGGCACTTGGACTATCTACGTTACCTAGCGGGCACTTGGACTATGTACGTTACCTAGCGGGCACTAGGACTATGTACGTTTCCTAGCGGGTACTTGGACTAGATAGGTTCCCTACCTGGCACTTGGTCTATCTAGGTTAACTAGCGGGCACTTGGACTATCTAGGTTAACTAGCGAGCACTTGGACTATCTAGGTTAACTAGCGGGCATTTGGACTATTAGGGCCCCAAGCGGGCATTTGGAGTGGGCCCTTGGACTATGTAGGTTAACTAGCGGGCACTTGGACAATCTAGGTTAACTAGCGGGCCCTAGGACGATCTAGGCTAACTAGCGGGCACTTGAACTATCAAAGTGAACAAGTGAGCCCTTGGACTATGTTGGTTAACTAGCGGACCCTTGGACTATCTAGGTTACCTAGCGGGCACTTGGGCTATATAGGTTACCTAGCGGGCACTTGGACTATGTAGGTTACCTAGTGGGCACTTGGATTATCTACGTTTACGAACGGGTACTTGGAATATGCAGGTAACCTAGCGGGCACTTGGACTGTCTAGGTTACCTAGCGGACACTTGGATTTCTAGGTTAACGAACGGGCTCTTGGACTATGTACGTTTCCTAGCGGGCACTTGGATTATCTACGTTACCTAGCGTGCACTTGGACTATGTAAGTTTCCTAGCGGGTACTTGGACTAGATAGGTTCCCTAGCGGGCACTTGGTCTATCTAGGTTAACTAGCGGGCACTTGGACTATCTAGGTTAACTAGCGAGCACTTGGACTATCTAGGTTAACTAGCGGTCCATTGGACTATGTAGATTCCCTAGTGGGCACTTGGACTATGTAGATTAACTAGCAGCACTTGGACTACCTACATTAAACAGCGGGCCCTTGGACTATGTAGATTCCCTAGCGGGCACTTGGACTACGTAGGTTCCCTAGCTTGCACTTGAACTATGTAGGTTCCCTAGCGGGCACTTGGACTATGAATGTTCCCTACGGACACTTGAACTATGTATGTTAACTAGCGGGCCCTTGGACTACTTAGGTTAAGTAGCGGACACTTGCACTATGTACGTTACCTAGCGGGCACTTGGACTATCTAGGTTACCTAACGGGCACTTGGACTATGTAGGTTCCCTAGCGGGCACTTGGATTATATAGGTTCCCTATCGGGCACTTGGACTATGTAGGTTAACTAGCGGGCATTTGGACTATGTAGGTTACCTAGCGGGCACTTGTACTATGTAGGTTGCCTATCGGGCACTTGGAGAATGTAGGTTAACTAGGGGGCACTAGGACAATGTAGGTTACCAAGCGGACCCTTGGACTATCTAGGTTACTTAGGGGGAACCTGGACTATGTAGGTTAACTAGTGGGCACTTGGACTATGTAGGTTAACTAGCAGGCACTTGGACTATGTAGGTTAACTAGCGGGCACTTGGACTATCTAGGTTACCTAGCGGGCACTTGGACTATGTACGTTCCCTAGCGGGCACTTGGACTATCTACGTTACCTAGCGGGCACTTGGACTATGTACGTTACCTAGCGGGAACTTGGACTAGGTACGTTTCCTGGCGGGTACTTGGACTAGATAGGTTCCCTAGCGGGTACTTGGTTTATCTAGGTTAACTAGTGGGCACTTGGACTATCTAGGTTAACTAGCGAGCACTTGGACTATCTAGGCTAACTAGCGGGCATTTGGACTATTAGGGCCCCTAGCGGGCATTTGGACTATATTGGTTACCTAGCGGGCACTTGGACTATGTAGGTTAACGAACGGGCACTTGGAATATGCAGGTAACCTAGCGGGCACATGGACTGTCTAGGTTCCCTATCGGGCACTTGGACTATGTAGGTTAACTAGCTGGCATTTGGACTATGTAGGTTTACTTGCGGGCACTTGGACGATCTAGGTTAACTAGAGGGCACTTGGACTATCTAGGTTAACTAACGGGCACTAGGACTATCTAGGTTAACTAGCGGGCACTTGGACTATCTAGGTTACCTAGCTGGCACTTGGACTATGAAGGTTCCCTAGCGGGCACTTGGACTATGTAGGTCAACTAGCGGGCCCTTGGACTATCTAGGTTAACTAACTGGCACGTGGACTATGTAGGTTAACTAGCGGACACTTGCACGATCTAGGTTAACTAGCGGGCTCTTGCACTATGTAGGTTAACTAGCGGGCCTATTGACTATGTAGGTTAACTAGCGGGCACTTTGACGATCTAGGTTAACAAGCGGGCACTTGGACTATCTAGGTTAACTAGCGGGCCCTTGGATTATCTAGGTTATCTAGCGGGCTCTTGCACTATGTAGGTTAAATAGCGGGCCCATTGACTATTTAGGTTAACTAGCGGGCACTTGGACGATCTAGGTTACCTAGGGGGAACTTTGACTATGTAGGTTAACTAGTGGGCACTTGGACTATCTAGGTTACCTAGCAGGCATTTGGACTATGTAGGTTAACTAGCGGGCACTTGGACTATCTAGGTTACGTAGCAGGCACTTGGACTATGTACGTTCCCTAGTGGGCACTTGGACTATCTACGTTACCTAGCGGGCACTTGGACTATGTACGTTAACTAGCGGGCACTTGGACTATGTACTTTTCCTAGCGGGTACTTGGACTATCTATGTTAACTAGCGGGCACTTGGACTATGTAGGTTCCCTATGGGGCACTTGGACTAGGTAGGTTCCCTAGCGGGCACTTGGTCTATCTAGGTTAACTAGCGGGCATTTGGACTATCTAGGTTAACTAGTGAGCACTTGGACAATCTAGGATAACTAGCGGGCACTTGGACTGTGTAGGTAACCTAGTGGTCACTTGAAGTGTCTAGGTTACCTAGCGGGCACTTGGACTATCTAGGTTAACTAGCGGGCCCTTGGACGATGTAGGTTAACTAGCGGGCCCTTGGACGATCTAGGTTAACTAGCGGGTATTTGTACTATGTAGGTTAAGTAACGGGCCCTTGGACTATGTAGATTAACTAGCAGCACTTGGACTATCTACGTTAACTAGCGGGCCCTTGGAATATGTAGATTCCCTAGCGGGCACTTGGACTATGTATGTTCCAGAGCGGGCACTTGGACAATGTAGGTTCCCTAGCTGGCACTTGGACTATGTATGTTCCCTAGCGGGCACTTGGACTATGTAGGTTAACTAGCGGACACTTGGACGATCTAGGTTATCTAGCGGGTACTTGGACTATGTAGGTTAACTATCAGGCCCTTGGACTATGTAGATTAAATAGCAGCACTTTCACTATCTACATTAACCAGCGGGCACTTGGACTATGTAGATTCCCTAGTGGGCACTTGGACTACGTAGGTTCCCTAGAGGGCACTTGGACTATGTAGGTTCCCTAGCGGGCACTTGGACTATGAATGTTCCCTACGGACACTTGAACTATGTAAGTTAACTACCGGGCACTTGGACTATGTATGTTAACTAGTGGGCCCTTGGACTACTTATGTTAACTAGCAGACACTTGCACTATGTAGGTTACCTAGCGGGCACTTGGACTATCTAGGTTACCTAACGGGCACTTGGATTATATAGGTTCCCTATTGGGCACTTGGATTATGTAGGTTAACTAGTGCGCACTTGGACTATCTAGGTTACCTAGCAGGCGCTTGGACTATGTAGGTTAACTAGCGGGAACTTGGACTATGTACGTTTCCTAGCGGGCACTTGGACTATCTACGTTACCTAGCGGGCACTTGGACTATGTACGTTACCTAGCGGGCACTAGGACTATGTACGTTTCCTAGCGGGTACATGGACTAGATAGGTTCCCTACCTGGCACTTGGTCTATCTAGGTTAACTAGCGGGCACTTGGACTATCTAGGTTAACTAGCGAGCACTTGGACTATCTAGGTTAACTAGCGGGCATTTGGACTATTAGGGCCCCAAGCGGGCATTTGGAGTGGGCCCTTGGACTATGTAGGTTAACTAGCGGGCACTTGGACAATCTAGGTTAACTAGCGGGCCCTAGGATGATCTAGGCTAACTAGCGGGCACTTGAACTATCAAAGTGAACAAGTGAGCCCTTGGACTATGTTGGTTAACTAGCGGACCCTTGGACTATCTAGGTTACCTAGCGGGCACTTGGGCTATATAGGTTACCTAGCGGGCACTTGGACTATGTAGGTAACCTAGTGGGCACTTGGATTATCTACGTTTACGAACGGGTACTTGGAATATGCAGGTAACCTAGCGGGCACTTGGACTGTCTAGGTTACCTAGCGGACACTTGGACTTCTAGGTTAACGAACGGGCTCTTGGACTATGTACGTTTCCTAGCGGGCACTTGGATTATCTACGTTACCTAGCGTGCACTTGGACTATGTACGTTTCCTAGCGGGTACTTGGACTAGATAGGTTCCCTAGCGGGCACTTGGTCTATCTAGGTTAACTAGCGGGCACTTGGACTATCTAGGTTAACTAGCGAGCACTTGGACTATCTAGGTTAACTAGCGGGCATTTGGACTATTAGGGCCCCTAGCGGGGATTTGGAGTGGGCCCTTGGACTATGTAGGTTAACTAGCGGGCACTTGGATGATCTAGGTTAACTAGCGGGCACTTGAACTATCAAACTGAACAAGTGAGCCCTTGGACTATGTTGGTTAAGTAGCGGGCCCTTGGACTATCTGGGTTACCTAGGGGGCACTTGGGCTACATAGGTTACCTAGCGGGCACTTGGACTATGTAGGTTACCTAGTGGGCACTTGGATTATCTAGGTTAACGAACGGGCACTTGGAATATGCAGGTAACCTAGCGGGCACTTGGACTGTCTAGGTTACCTAGCGGACACTTGGACTTCTAGGTTACCTAGCGGACACTTGGACTGCTAGGTTAACGAACGGGCTCTTGGACTATGTAGGTGGCCTTGCGGGCACTTGGACTATCTAGGTTAGGTAACGGGCACTTGGACTATCTAGGTTACCTAACGGGCACTTTGACTATCTAGGTTACATAGCGTGCACTTGGACTATGTAGGTTAACTAGCGAGCACTTGGACTCAAGGTTACCTAACGGGCACTTGAACTATCTAGGTTACCTAGTGGGCCCTTGGACTATGTAGGTTTCCTAGCAGGCACTTGGACTATCTATTTTAACTAGCGGGCCCTTGGACCATGTAGATTCACTAGCGGGCACTTGGATTATGTATGTTCCAGAGCGGGCACTTGGACAATGTAGGTTCCCTAGCAGGCACTTGGACTATGTAGGTTACCTAGCGTGCACTTGGAGAGTCTAGGTTACCTAGCGGGCACTTGGACTTCTAGGTTAACGAACGGGCACTTGGACTATGTATGTTGCATAGCGGGCAATTGGACTATCTAGGTTAGGTAAAGGGCACTTGGACTATCTAGGTTTCTTAGCGGGCATTTGGAAGATCTAGGTTAACTAGAGGGCACTTGGACTATCTAGGTTAACTAGCGTGCACTTGGACTATCTAGATTTCTTAGCGGGTACTTGGACTATGTAGGTTAACTAGTGGGCCCTTGGACCATGTAGATTAACTAGTGGCACTTGGATTATCTACGTTAAGTAGCGGGCCCTTGGACTATCTACATGAACTACCGGGCACTTGGACTATGTAGGCTAACTAGGGGGCCCTTGGACTATCTAGGTTGCCTAGCGGGTACATGAACTATCTAGGTTAACAAGCGGGCACTTGCAGTATCTAGGTTACCTAGCGGGAACTTGGACTATGTAGGTTAACTAGCGGGCACTTGGACTATCTAGGTTAACTAGCGTGCACTTGGACTATGTAGGTTCCTTAGCGTGCACTTGGACTATCTAGGATGCCTAGCGGGCACTTGGACGATATAGGTTAACTAGCGTGCCCTTGGAATATCTAGGTTACGTAACGGGCACTTGGTATATAGGTTAACTAGTGGGCACTTGGACTATCTAGGTTAACTAAAGGACACTTGGACTATCTAGGTTAACTAGTGGGCCCTTGGACTATGTAGGTTAACTAGCGGGAACTTGGACAATCTAGGTTAACTAGCGGGCACTTGGACGATTTAGGTTAACTAGCGGGCACTTGAACTATCAAAGTCAACAAGTGAGCCCTTGGACTATATTGGTTAACTAGCGGGCCCTTGGACTAACTGGGTTACCTAGCGGGCACTTGGGCTATATAGGTTACCTAGCGGGCACTTGGACTATGTAGGTTACCTAGTGGGCACTTGGATTATCTAGGTTAACGAACGGGCACTTGGAATATGCAGCTAACCTAGCGGGCACTTGGACTGTCTAGGTTACATAGCGGGCACTTGGACTGCTAGGTTAACGAACGGGCTCTTGGACTATGTAGGTTGCCTAGCGGGCACTTGGACTATCTAGGTTAGGTAACGGGCACTTGGACTATCTAGGTTACCTAACGGGCACTTTGACTATCTATGTTAACTAGCGGGCACTTGGACTATGTAGATTAACTAGCGAGTACTTGGACTCTAGGTTACCTAGCGGGCACTTGAACTATCTAGGTTACCTAGCGGGCCCTTGGACTATGTAGGTTTCCTAGCAGGCACTTGGACTATCTAGGTTAACGAACGGGCACTTGGACTATGTAGGTAACCTAGCGGGCACTTGGACAGTCTAGGTTACCTAGTGGGCACTTGGACTATCTAGGTTAACTAACAGGCACTTGGACGATGTAGGTTACCGAGCGGGCACTTGGACTATGTAGGATCCCTATCGGACATTTGGACTACTTAGGTTACCTAGCGGGCACATGGACTATCTAGGTTAACTAGCGGGCACTTGGACTATCTAGATCAACTAGTAGGCCCTTGTACTATGTAGGTTAACTAGCGAGCACTTGGACTATCTAGGTTAACTAGCGGGCACTTGGAATATGTAGGTTAACTAGCGGACACTTGCACTATGTAGGTTACCTAGCAGGCACTTGGACTATCTAGGTTAACTAGCGGGCACTTAGACTATCTAGGTTAACTAGCGTGCACTTGGACTATGTAGGTTCCTTAGCGGGCACTTGGACTATCTAGGTTGCCTAGCGGGCACTTGGACGATATAGGTTAACTAGCGTGCCCTTGGAATATCTAGGTTACGTAACGGGCACTTGGTATATAGTTTAACTAGCGGGCACTTGGACTATGTAGGTTACCTAGAGGACACTTGGACTATCTAGGTTAACTAGTGGGCCCTTGGACTATGTAGGTTAACTAGCGGGCACTTGGACAATCTTGGTTAACTAGCGGGCACTTGGACGATCTAGGTTAACTAGCGGTCACTTGAACTATCAAAGTCAACAAGTGAGCCCTTGGACTATGTAGGTTAACTAGCGGGCCCTTGGACCCTTTGGGTTACCTAGCGGGCACTTGGACTATGTAGGTTCCCTAGCGGGCCCTTGGACTATGTAAGTTCCCTAACGGGCACTTGGACTATGTGGGTTCCCTAGCGGGCATTTGGACTATCTAGGTTAACTAGCGAGCACTTGGACTATCTAGATTAACTAGCGGGTATTTGGACTATTAGGGCCCCTAGCGGGCATTTGGACTATATTGGTTACCTAGTGGGCACTTGGACTATGTAGGTTAACGAACGGGTACTTGGACTATGTAGGTTAAATAGCGGGCCCTTGAAATATGTAGATTAACTAGCGGCACTTGGACTATCTACATTAACTAGCGGGCTCTTGGACTATGTAGATTCCCTAGCGGGCACGTGGACTATGTAGTTTCCCTAGCAGGCACTTGGACTCTGTATGTTCCCTAGCGGGCACTTGGACTATGTATGTTCCCTACGGACACTTGAACTATGTAAGTTAACTACTGGGCACTTTGACTATGTAGGTTAACTAGCGGGCCCTTGGACTATCTAGGTTACCTAGCGGGCACTTGGACTATGTAGGTTAACTACCGGACACTTGCACTATCTAGGTTACCGAACGGGCATTTGGACTATGTAGGTAACCTAGCGGGCACTTGGAGAGTCTAGGTTACCTAGCGGGCACTTGGACTTCTAGGTTAACGAACGGGCACTTGGACTATGTATGTTGCATAGCGGGCAATTGGACTATCTAGGTTAGGTAAAGGGCACTTGGACTATCTAGGTTTCTTAGCGGGCATTTGGAAGATCTAGGTAAACTAGAGGGCACTTGGACTATCTAGGTTAACTAGCGTGCACTTGGACTATCTAGGTTTCTTAGCTGGTACTTGGACTATGTCGGTTAACTAGCGGGCCCTTGGACTATGTAGGTTAACTAGTGGCACTTGGACTATCTACGTTAAGTAGCGGTCCCTTGGACTATCTACATGAACTACCGGGCACTTGGACTATGTAGGCTAACTAGGGGGCCCTTGGACGATCTAGGTTGCCTAGCGGGTACATGAACTATCTAGGTTAAAAGCGGGCACTTGCAGTATCTAGGTTACCTAGCGGGAACTTGGTCTATGTAGGTTAACTAGCGGGCACTTGGACTATCTAGGTTAACTAGCGTGCACTTGGACTATGTAGGTTCCTTAGCGTGCACTTGGACTATGTAGGTTCCTTAGCGGGCACTTGGACTATCTAGGTTGCCTTGCGGGCACTTGGACGATATAGGTTAACTAGCGTGCCCTTGGAATATCTAGGTTACGTAACGGGCACTTGGTATATAGGTTAACTAGTGGGCACTTGGACTATGTAGGTTAACTAAAGGACACTTGGACTATCTCGGTTAACTAGTGGGCCCTTGGACTATGTAGGTTAACTAGCGGGCACTTGGACAATCGAAGTTAACTAGCGGGCACTTGGACGATCTAGGTTAACTAGCGGTCACTTGAACTATCAAAGTGAACAAGTGAGCCCTTGGAATTTGTTGGTTAACTAGCGGGCCCTTGGACTATCTGGGTTACCTAGCGGGCACTTGGGCTATATAGGTTACCTAGCGGGCACTTGGACTATGTAGGTTAACTAGTGGGCACTTTGATTATCTAGGTTAACAAACGGGCACTTGGAATATGCAGGTAACCTAGCGGGCACTTGGACTGTCTAGGTTACCTAGCGGGCACTTGGACTTCTAGGTTAAAGAACGGGCTCTTGGACTATGTAGGTTGCCTTGCGGGCACTTGGACTATCTAGGTTAGGTAACGGGCACTTGGACTTTCTAGGTTACCTAACGGGCACTTTGACTATCTAGGTTACATAGTGTGCACTTGGACTATGTAGGTTAACTAGCGAGTACTTGGACTCTAGGTTACCTAGCGGGCACTTGAACTATCTAGGTTACCTAGCGGGCCCTTGGACTATGTAGGTTTCCTAGCAGGCACTTGGACTATCTAGGTTAGCGAACGGGCACTTGGACTATGTAGGTAACCTAGCGGGCACTTGGACAGTCTAGGTTACCTAGTGGGCACTTGACTATCTAGGTTAACTAACAGGCACTTGGACTATGTAGGTTCCTTAGCGAGCACTTGGACTATCTAGGTTGCCTAGCGGGCACTTGGACGATATAGGTTAACTACCGTGCCCTTGGAATATCTAGGTTACGTAACGGGCACTTGGTATATAGGTTAACTAGCGGGCACTTGGACTATGTAGTTTAACTAAAGGACACTTGGACTATCTAGGTTAACTAGTGGGCCATTGGACTATGTAGGATAAGTAGCGGGCACTTGGACAATCTAGGTTAACTAGCGGGCACTTGGACGATCTAGGTTAACTAGCGGGCACTTGAACTATCAAAGTGAACAAGTGAGCCCTTGGACTATGTTGGTTAACTAGCGGGCCCTTGGACTATCTGGGTTACCTAGTGGGCACTTGGGCTATATAGGTTACCTAGCGGGCACTTGGACTATGTAGGTTACCTAGTGGGCACTTGGATTATCTAGGTTAACGAACGGGCACTTGGAATATGCAGCTAACCTAGCGGGCACTTGGACTGTCTAGGTTACCTAGCGGGCACTTGGACAGCTAGGTTAAAGAACGGGCTCTAGGACTATGTAGGTTGCCTAGCGGGCACTTGGACTATTTAGGTTAGGTAACGGGCACTTGGACTATCTAGGTTACCTAACGGGCACTTTAACTGTCTAGGTTACATAGCGTGCACTTGGACTATGTAGGTTAACTAGCGAGTACTTGGACTCTAGGTTACCTAGCGGGCACTTGAACTATCTAGGTTACCTAGCGGGCCCTTGGACTATGTAGGTTTCCTAGCAGGCACTTGGACTATCTAGGTTAACGAACGGGCACTTGGACTATGTAGGTAACCTAGCGGGCACTTGGACAGTCTAGGTTACCTAGCGGGCACATGGACTATCTAGGTTAACTAACAGGCACTTGGACGATGTAGGTTACCTAGCGGGCACTTGGACTATGTAGGATCCCTATGGGACATTTGGACTACTTAGGTTACCTAGCGGGCACTTGGACTATGTAGGTTAACTAGTGGGCACTTGGACTATCTAGGTCAACTAGTGGGCCCTTGTACTATGTAGGTTAACTAGCGAGCACTTGGACTATCTATGTTAACTAGAGGACCGTGGACTATGTAGGTTAACTAGCGGGCCCTTGGACTATGTAGGTTTACTAGCGGGCACTTGGACGATCTAGGTTAACTAGAGGGCTTTTGGACTATCTAGGTTAACTAGCGGGCACTTGGATGATCATTGTTAACTAGCGGGCACTTGGACAATCTAGCTTAGCTAACGGACACATGGACTAAGTACGTCCCCTAGTGGGCACTTGGACTATCTAGGTTAACTAACGGGCACTAGGACTATCTAGGTTAACTAGCGGGCACTTGGACTATCTAGGTTACCTAGCTGGCACTTGGACTATGAAGGTTCCCTAGCGGGCACTTGGACTATGTAGGTCAACTAGCGGGCACTTGGACTATCTAGGTTATCTAACTGGCACGTGGACTATGTAGGTTAACTAGCGGACACTTGCACGATCCAGGTTAACTAGCGAGCTCTTGCACTATGTAGGTTAACTAGCAGGCCCATTGACTATGTAGGTTAACTAGCGGGAACTTGGACTATCTAGGTTAACTAGCGGGCACTTGGACAATATAGGTTAACTAGCGTGCCTTTGAAATATCTAGGTTACGTAACGGGCACTTGGTATATAGGTTAACTAGTGGGCACTTGGACTATCTAGGTTAACTAAAGAACACTTGGACTATCTAGGTTAACTAGTGGGCCATTGGACTATGTAGGATAAGTAGCGGGCACTTGGACAATCTAGGTTAACTAGCGGGCACTTGGACGATCTAGGTTAACTAGCGGGCACTTGAACTATCAAAGTGAACAAGTGAGCCCTTGGACTATGTTGGTTAACTAGCGGGCCCTTGGACTATCTGGGTTACCTAGCGGGCACTTGGGCTATATAGGTTACCTAGCGGGCACTTGGACTATGTAGGTTACCTAGTGGGCACTTGGATTATCTAGGTTAACAAACGGGCACTTGGAATATGCAGCTAACCTAGCGGGCACTTGGACTGTCTAGGTTACCTTGCGGGCACTTGGACTGCTAGGTTAACGAACGGGCTCTTGGACTATGTAGGTTGCCTAGCGGCACTTGGACTATCTAGGTTAGGTAACGGGCACTTGGACTATCTAGGTTACCTAACGGGCACTTTGACTATCTAGGTTACATAGCGTGCACTTGGACTATGTAGGTTAACTAGCAAGTACTTGGACTCTAGGTTACCTAGCGGGCACTTGAACTATCTAGGTTACCTAGCGGGCCCTTGGACTATGTAGGTTTCCTAACAGGCACTTGGACTATCTAGGTTAACGAACGGGCACTTGGACTATGTAGGTAACCTAGCGGGCACTTGGACAGTCTAGGTTACCTAGCGGGCACTTGGACTATCTAGGTTAACTAACAGGCACTTGGACGATGTAGGTTACCTAGCGGGCACTTGGACTATGTAGGATCCCTATGGGACATTTGGACAACTTAGGTTACCTAGCGGGCACTTGGAATATGTAGGTTAACTAGCGGACACTTGGACTATCTAGGTCAACTAGTGGGCCCTTGTACTATGTAGGTTAACTAGCGAGCACTTGGACTATCTATGTTAACTAGAGGACCGTGGACTATGTAGGTTAACTAGCGGGCCCTTGGACTATGTAGGTTTACTAGCGGGCACTTGGACGATCTAGGTTAACTAGCGGACCTTGGACTATGTAGGTTAACTAGCGGGCCCTTGGACTATGTAGGTTTACTAGCGGGCACTTGGACGATCTAGGTTAACTAGAGGGCTTTTGGACTATCTAGGTTAACTAGGGCGCATTTGGATGATCTTTTTTAACTAGCGGGCACTTGGACTATCTAGCTTAGCTAAAGGACACATGGACTAAGTACGTCCCCTAGTGGGCACTTGGACTATCTAGGTTAACTAACGGGCACTAGGACTATCTAGGTTAACTAGCGGGCACTTGGACTATCTTGGTTACCTAGCTGGCACTTGGACTATGAAGGTTACCTAGCGGGCACTTGGACTATGTAGGTCAACTAGCGGGCACTTGGACTATCTAGGTTAGCTAACTGGCACGTGGACTATGTAGGTTAACTAGCGGACACTTGCACGATCCAGGTTAACTAGCGAGCTCTTGCACTATGTAGGTTAACTAGCAGGCCCATTGACTATGTAGGTTAACTAGTGGGCACTTGGACTATCTAGGTTAACTAGCGGGCACTTGGACGATATAGGTTAACTAGCGTGCCCTTGAAATATCTAGGTTACGTAACGGGCACTTGGTATATAGGTTAACTAGTGGGCACTTGGACTATGTAGGTTAACTAAAGGACACTTGGACTATCTAGGTTAACTAGTGGGCCCTTGGACTATGTATGTTAAGTAGCGGGCACTTGGACAATCTAGGTTAACTAGCGGGCACTTGGACGATCTAGGTTAACTAGCGGGCACTTGAACTATCAAAGTGAACAAGTGAGCCCTTGGACTATGTTGGTTAACTAGCGGGCCCTTGGACTATCTGGCTTACCTAGCGGGCACTTGGGCTATATAGGTTACCTAGCGGGCACTTGGACTATGTAGGTTACCTAGTGGGCACTTGGATTATCTAGGTTAACGAACGGGCACTTGGAATATGCAGGTAACCTAGCGGGCACTTGGACTGTCTAGGTTACCTAGCGGGCACTTGGACTGCTAGGTTAACGAACGGGCTCTTGGACTATGTAGGTTGCCTAGCGGGCACTTGGACTATCTAGGTTAGGTAACGGGCACTTGGACTATCTAGGTTACCTAACGGGCACTTTGACTATCTAGGTTACATAGCGTGCACTTGGACTATATAGGTTAACTAGCGAGTACTTGGACTCTAGGTTACCTAGCGGGCCCTTGGACTATGTAGGTTTCCTAGCAGGCACTTGGACTATCTAGGTTAACGAACGGGCACTTGGACTATGTAGGTAACCTAGCGGGCACTTGGACAGTCTAGGTTACCTAGCGGGCACTTGGACTATCTAGGTTAACTAACAGGCACTTGGACGATGTAGGTTACGTAGCGGGCACTTGGACTATGTAGGATCCCTATGGGACATTTGGACTACTTAGGTTACCTAGCGGGCACTTGGACTATGTAGGTTAACTAGCGGGCACTTGGACTATCTAGGTCAACTAGTGGGCCCTTGTACTATGTAGGTTAACTAGCGAGCACTTGGACTATCTATGTTAACTAGAGGACCGTGGACTATGTAGGTTAACTAGCGGGCCCTTGGACTATGTAGGGTTACTAGCGGGCACTTGGACGATCTAGGTTAACTAGCGGACCTTGGACTATGTAGGTTAACTAGCGGGCCCTTGGACTATGTAGGTTTACTAGCGGGCACTTGGACGATCTAGGTTAACTAGAGGGCTTTTGGACTATCTAGGTTAACTAGGGGGCATTTGGATGATCTTTGTTAACTAGCGGGCCCTTGGACTATCTAGCTTAGCTAAAGGACACATGGACTAAGTACGTCCCCTAGTGGGCACTTGGACTATCTAGGTTAACTAACGGGCACTAGGACTATCTAGGTTAACTAGCGGGCACTTGGACTATCTAGGTTACCTAGCTGGCACTTGGACTATGAAGGTTACCTAGCGGGCACTTGGACTATGTAGGTCAACTAGCGGGCACTTGGACTATCTAGGTTAGCTAACTGGCACGTGGACTATGTAGGTTAACTAGCGGACACTTGCACGATCCAGGTTAACTAGCGAGCTCTTGCACTATGTAGGTTAACTAGCAGGCCCATTGACTATGTAGGTTAACTAGTGGGCACTTGGACTATCTAGGTTAACTAGCGGGCACTTGGACGATATAGGTTAACTAGCGTGCCCTTGAAATATCTAGGTTACGTAACGGGCACTTGGTATATAGGTTAACTAGTGGGCACTTGGACTATGTAGGTTAACTAAAGGACACTTGGACTATCTAGGTTAACTAGTGGGCCCTTGGACTATGTATGTTAAGTAGCGGGCACTTGGACAATCTAGGTTAACTAGCGGGCACTTGGACGATCTAGGTTAACTAGCGGGCACTTGAACTATCAAAGTGAACAAGTGAGCCCTTGGACTATGTTGGTTAACTAGCGGGCCCTTGGACTATCTGGCTTACCTAGCGGGCACTTGGGCTATATAGGTTACCTAGCGGGCACTTGGACTATGTAGGTTACCTAGTGGGCACTTGGATTATCTAGGTTAACGAACGGGCACTTGGAATATGCAGGTAACCTAGCGGGCACTTGGACTGCCTAGGTTACCTAGCGGGCACTTGGACTGCTAGGTTAACGAACGGGCTCTTGGACTATGTAGGTTGCCTAGCGGGCACTTGGACTATCTAGGTTAGGTAACGGGCACTTGGACTATCTAGGTTACCTAACGGGCACTTTGACTATCTAGGTTACATAGCGTGCACTTGGACTATATAGGTTAACTAGCGAGTACTTGGACTCTAGGTTACCTAGCGGGCCCTTGGACTATGTAGGTTTCCTAGCAGGCACTTGGACTATCTAGGTTAACGAACGGGCACTTGGACTATGTAGGTAACCTAGCGGGCACTTGGACAGTCTAGGTTACCTAGCGGGCACTTGGACTATCTAGGTTAACTAACAGGCACTTGGACGATGTAGGTTACGTAGCGGGCACTTGGACTATGTAGGATCCCTATGGGACATTTGGACTACTTAGGTTACCTAGCGGGCACTTGGACTATGTAGGTTAACTAGCGGGCACTTGGACTATCTAGGTCAACTAGTGGGCCCTTGTACTATGTAGGTTAACTAGCGAGCACTTGGACTATCTATGTTAACTAGCGGACCTTGGACTATGTAGGTTAACTAGCGGGCCCTTGGACTACGTAGGTTTACTAGCGGGCACTTGGACGATCTAGGTTAACTAGAGGGCACTTGGACTATCTAGGTTAACTAGCGGGCATTTGGATGATCATTGTTAACTAGCGGGCACTTGGACTATTTAGCTTAGCTAACGGACACATGGACTAAGTACGTCCCCTAGTGGGCACTTGGACTATCTAGGTTAACTAACGGGCACTAGGACTATCTAGGTTAACTAGTGGGCACTTGGACTATCTAGGTTACCTAGCTGGCACTTGGACTATGAAGGTTCCCTAGCGGGCACTTGGACTATGTAGGTCAACTAGCGGGCACTTGGACTATCTAGGTTAGCTAACTGGCACGTGGACTATGTAGGTTAACTAGCGGACACTTGCACGATCCTGGTTAACTAGCGGGCTCTTGCACTATGTAGGTTAAGTAGTGGGCCCATGGACTATGTAGGTTAACTAGCAGGCACTTGGACGATCTAGGTTAACTAGCGGTCACTTGGACGATATAGGTTAACTAGCGGGCACTTGAATTATCTAGGTTAGCTAGCGGGCTCTTGCACTATGTAGGTTAACTAGCGGGCACTTGGACTATGTAGGTTAGCTAGCGGGCACTTGGACTATCTAGGTTACGTAGCGGGCACTTGGACTATCTAGGTTACGTAGCGGGCACTTGGACTATGTACGTTCCCTAGCAGGGACTTGGACTATCTACCTTACCTAGCGGGCACTTGGACTATGTACGTTAACTAGCGGGCACTTGGACTATATACGTTTCCTAGCGGGTACTTGGACTATCTATGTTAACTAGCGGGCACTTGGACTATGTAGGTTCCCTATGGGGCACGTGGACTAGGTAGGTTCCCTAGCGGACACTTGGTCTATCTAGGTTAACTAGCGGGCACTTGGACTATCTAGGTTAACTAGTGAGCACTTAGACTATCTAGGATAACTAGCGGGCACTTGGACTATGTAGGTAACCTACTGGTCACTTGACCTGTCTAGGTTACCTAGCGGGCACTTGGATTATGTAGGTTGACTAGCGGGCACTTGGATTATCTAAGTTAACTAGCGGGCCCTTGGACGATGTAGGTTAACTAGCGGGACCTTGGACGATCTATGTTAACTAGCGGGTATTTGGACTATGTAGGTTAACTAACGGGCCCTTGGACTATGTAGATTAACTAGCGGCACTTGGACTATCTACGTTAACTAGCGGGCCCTTGGACTATGTAGATTCCCTAGCGGGCACTTGGACTATGTAGATTAACTAGCAGCACATGGACTATCTACATTAAACAGCGGACCTTTGGACTATGAAGATTCCCTAGCGGGTACTTGGACTACGTAGGTTCCCTAGCTTGCACTTGGACTATGTAGGTTCCCTAGCGGGCACTTGGACTATGAATGTTCCCTACGGACACTTGAACTATGTAAGATAACTACCGGGCACTTGGACTATGTATGTTAACTAGCGGGCCCTTGGACTACTTAGGTTAACTAGCGGACACTTGCACTATGTAGGTTACCTAGCGGGCACTTGGACTATGTAGGTTCCCTAGCGGGCACTTGGATTATATAGGTTCCCTATCCGGCACTTGGACTATGTAGGTTAACTAGCGGGCATTTGGACTATGTAGGTTACCTAGCGGGCACTTGTACTATGTAGGTTGCCCATCGGGCACTTGGAGTATGTAGGTTAACTAGGGGACACTAGGACAATGTAGGTTACCTAGCGGACCCTTGGACTATCTAGGTTACTTAGGGGGAACCTGGACTATGTAGGTTAACTAGTGGGCACTTGGACTATCTAGGTTCCCTAGCGGGCACTTGGACTATGAATGTTCCCTACGGACACTTGAACTAAGTAAGATAACTACCGGGCACTTGGACTATGTATGTTAACTAGCGGGCCCTTGGACTACTTAGGTTAACTAGCGGACACTTGCACTATGTACGTTACCTAGCGGGCACTTGGACTATCTAGGTTACCTAACGGGCACTTGGACTATGTAGGTTCCCTAGCGGGCACTTGGATTATATAGGTTCCCTATCGGGCACTTGGACTATGTAGGTTAACTAGCGGGCATTTGGACTATGTAGGTTACCTAGCGGGCACTTGTACTATGTAGGTTGCCCATCGGGCACTTGGAGAATGTAGGTTAACTAGGGGACACTAGTACAATGTAGGTTACCTAGCGGACCCTTGGACTATCTAGGTTACTTAGGGGGAACCTGGACTATGTAGGTTAACTAGTGGGCACTTGGACTATCTAGGTTACCTAGCAGGCACTTGGACTATGTAGGTTAACTAGCGGGCACTTGGACTATCTACGTTACCTAGTGGGCACTTGGACTATGTACATTACCTAGCGGGCAGTTGGACTATGTACGTTTCCTAGCGGGTACTTGGACTAGATAGGTTCCCTAGCGGGTACTTGGTCTATCTAGGTTAACTAGCGGGCACTTGGACTATGTACGTTTCCTAGCGGGTACTTGGACTAGATAGGTTCCCTAGCGGGTACTTGGTCTATCTAGGTTAACTAGCGGGCACTTGGACTATCTAGGTTAACTAGCGAGCACCTGACTATCTAGGTTAACTAGCGGGCATTTGGACTATTAGGGCCCCTAGCGGGCATTTGGACTATATTGGTTACCTAGCGGGCACTTGGACTATGAAGGTTAACGAACGGGCACTTGGAATATGCAGGTAACCTAGCGGGCACTTGGACTGTCTAGGTTCCCTATCGGGCACTTGGACTATGTAGGTTAACTAGCGGGCATTTGGACTATGTAGGTTTACCAGCGGACACTTGGACGATATAGGTTAACTAGAGGGCACTTGGACTATCTAGGATAACTAGCGGGCACTTGGATGATCATTGTTAACTAGCGGGCACTTGGACAATCTAGGTTAGCTAACGGACACATGTACTAAGTATGTACCCTAGTGGGCACTTGGACTATGTAGGTCAACTAGCGGGCCCTTGGACTATCTAGGTTAGCTAACTGGCACGTGGACTATGTAGGTTAACTAGCGGACACTTGAACGATCTAGATTAACTAGCGGGCTCTTGCGCTATGTAGGTTAACTAGCGGGCCCATTGACTATGTAGGTTAACTAGAGGGCACTTGGACGATCTAAGTTACCTAGGGGGAACTTTGACTATGTAGGTTAACTAGTGGGCACATGGACTATCTAGGTTACCTAACAGGCACTTGGACTATGTAGTTTAGCTAGCGGGCACTTGGACTATCTAGGTTACGTAGCGGGCACTTGGAATATGTACGCTCCCTAGCAGGCACTTGGACTATCTACCTTACCTAGCGGGCACTTGGACTATGTACGTTAACTAGCGGGCACTTGGACTATGTACATTTCCTAGCGGGTACTTGGACTATCTATGTTAACTAGCGGGCACTTGACTATGTAGGTTCCCTATGGGGCACGTGGACTAGGTAGGTTCCCTAGCGGGTACTTGGTCTATCTAGGTTAACTAGCGGGCACTTGGACTATCTAGGTTAACTAGTGAGCACTTGGACTATCTAGGATAACTAGCGGGCATGGGACTATGTAGGTTAACTACTGGGGACTTGGACTATCTAGGTTAACTAGCGGGCCCTTGGACGATGTAGGTTAACTAGCGGACCCTTGGACGATCTAGGTTAACTAGCGGGTATTTGGACTATGTAGGTTAACTAACGGGCCCTTGGACTATGTAGATTAACTAGAGGCACTTGGACTATCTACGTTAACTAGCGGGCCCTTGGACTATGTAGATTCCCAAGCGGGCACTTGGACTATGTAGATTAACAAGCAGCACTTGGACTATCTACATTAAACAGCGGGCCTTTGGACTATGTAGATTCCCTAGCGGGCACTTGGACTACATAGGTTCCCTAGCTTGCACTTGGACTATGTAGGTTCCCTAGCGGGCACTTGGACTATGAATGTTCCCTATGGACACTTGAACTATGTAAGTTAACTACCGGGCACTTGGACTATGTATGTTAACTAGCGGGCCCTTGGACTACTTAGGTTAACTAGTGGACACTTGCACTATGTAGGTTACCTAGCGGGCACTTGGACTATCTAGGTTACCTAAGGGGCACTTGGACTATGTAGGTTCCCTAGCGGGCACTTGAATTATATAGGTTCCCTATCGGGCACTAGGACTATGTAGGTTAACTAGCGGGCATTTGGACTATGTAGGTTACCTAGCGGGCACTTGTACTATGTTGGTTGCCTATCGGGCACTTGGAGAATGTAGGTTAACTAGGGGACACTAGGACAATGTAGGTTACCTAGCGGACCCTTGGACTATCTAGGTTACTTAGGGGGAACCTGGACTATGTAGGTTAACTAGTGGGCACTTGGACTATCTAGGTTACCTAGCAGGCACTTGGACTATGTAGGTTAACTAGCGGGCACTTGGACTATCTACGTTACCTAGCGGGCACTTGGACTATGTACGTTCCCTAGCGGGCACTTGGACTATCTACGTTACCTAGTGGGCACTTGGTCTATGTACATTACCTAGCGGGCAGTTGGACTATGTACGTTTCCTAGCGGGTACTTGGACTAGATAGGTTCCCTAGTGGGTACTTGGTCTATCTAGGTTAACTAGCGGGCACTTGGACTATGTACGTTTCCTAGCGGGTACTAGGACTAGATAGGTTCCCTAGCAGGTACTTGGTCTATCTAGGTTAACTAGCGGGCACTTGGACTATCTAGGTTAACTAGCGAGCACCTGACTATCTAGGTTAACTAGCGGGCATTTGGACTATTAGGGCCCCTAGCGGGCATTTGGACTATATTGGTTACCTAGCGGGCACTTGGACTATGTAGGTTAACGAACGGGCACTTGGAATATGCAGGTAACCTAGCGGGCACTTGGACTGTCTAGGTTCCCTATCGGGCACTTGGACTATGTAGGTTAACTAGCGGGCATTTGGACTATGTAGGTTTACCAGCGGACACTTGGACGACATAGGTTAACTAGAGGGCACTTGGACTATCTAGGATAACTAGCGGGCACTTGGATGATCATTGTTAACTAGCGGGCACTTGGACTATCTAGGTTAGCTAACGGACACATGTACTAAGTATGTACCCTAGTGGGCACTTGGACTATGTAGGTCAACTAGCGGGCCCTTGGACTATCTAGGTTAGCTAACTGGCACGTGGACTATGTAGGTTAACTAGCGGACACTTGAACGATCTAGGTTAACTAGCGGGCTCTTGCGCTATGTAGGTTAACTAGCGGGCCTATTGACTATGTAGGTTAACTAGAGGGCACTTGGACGATCTAGGTTATCTAGCTGGCACTTGGACGATATAGGTTAACTATCGGGCACTTGGACGATCTAGGTTACCTAGGGGGAACTTTGACTATGTAGGTTAACTAGTGGGCACATGGACTATCTAGGTTACCTAACAGGCACTTGGACTATGTAGGTTAACTAGCGGGCACTTGGACTATCTAGGTTACGTAGCGGGCACTTGGACTATGTACGCTCCCTAGCAGGCACTTGGACTATGTACGTTAACTAGCGGGCACTTGGACTATGTACGTTAACTAGCGGGCACTTGGACTATGTACGTTTCCTAGCGGGTACTTGGACTATCTATGTTAACTAGCGGGCACTTGCACTATGTAGGTTCCCTATGGGGCACGTGGACTAGGTAGGTTCCCTAGCGGGTACTTGGTCTATCTAGGTTAACTAGCGGGCACTTGGACTATCTAGGTTAACTAGTGAGCACTTGGACTATCTAGGATAACTAGCGGGCATGGGACTATGTAGGTTAACTACCGGGCACTTGGACTATCTAGGTTAACTAGCGGGCCCTTGGACGATGTAGGTTAACTAGCGGGCCCTTGGACGATCTAGGTTAACTAGCGGGTATTTGGACTATGTAGGTTAACTAACGGGCCCTTGGACTATGTAGATTAACTAGAGGCACTTGGACTATCTACGTTAACTAGCGGGCCCTTGGACTATGTAGATTCCCAAGCGGGCACATGGACTATGTAGATTAACAAGCAGCACTTGGACTATCTACATTAAACAGCGGGCCTTTGGACTATGTAGATTCGCTAGCGGGTACTTGGACTACGTAGGTTCCCTAGCTTGCACTTGGACTATGTAGGTTCCCTAGCGGGCACTTGGACTATGAATGTTCCCTATGGACACTTGAACTATGTAAGTTAACTACCGGGCACTTGGACTATGTATGTTAACTAGCGGGCCCTTGGACTACTTAGGTTAACTAGTGGACACTTGCACTATGTAGGTTACCTAGCGGGCACTTGGACTATCTAGGTTACCTAACGGGCACTTGGACTATGTAGGTTCCCTAGCGGGCATTTGGACTATGTAGGTTACCTAGCGGGCACTTGTACTATGTTGGTTGCCTATCGGGCACTTGGAGAATGTAGGTTAACTAGGGGACACTAGGACAATGTAGGTTACCTAGCGGACCCTTGGACTATCTAGGTTACTTAGGGGGAACCTGGACTATGAAGGTTAACTAGTGGGCACTTGGACTATCTAGGTTACCTAGCAGGCACTTGGACTATGTAGGTTAACTAGCGGGAACTTGGACTATCTAGGTTACCTAGCGGGCACTTAGACTATGTACGTTCCCTAGCGGGCACTTGGACTATCTACGTTACCTAGCGGGCACTTGGACTATGTACGTTACCTACTGGGTACTTGGACTAGATAGGTTCCCTAGCGGGTACTTGGTCTATCTAAGTTAACTAGCGGGCACTTGGACTATCTAGGTTAACTAGCGAGCACTTGGACTATCTAGGTTAACTAGCGGGCATTTGGACTATTAGGGACCCTAGTGGGCATTTGGACTATATTGGTTACCTAGCGGGCACTTGGACTATGTAGGTTAACGAACGGGCACTTGGAATATGCAGGTAACCTAGCGGGCACATGGACTGTCTAGGTTCCTTATCGGGCACTTGGACTATGTAGGTTAACTAGCGGGCATTTGGACTATGTAGGTTTACTAGAGGGCACTTGGACGATCTAGGTTAACTAGAGGGCACTTGGATTATCTAGGTTAACTAGCGGGCACTTGGATGATCATTGTTAACTAGCGGGCACTTGGACTATCTAGGTAAGCTAACGGGCACATGGACTAAGTACGTCCCCTAGTGGGCCCTTGGACTATGTAGGTCAACTAGGGGCCCTTGGAATATCTCGGTTAGCTAACTGGCACGTGGACTATGTAGGTTAACTAGCGGACACTTGCACGATCTAGGTTAACTAGCGGGCTCTTGCACTATGTAGGTTAACTAGTGGGCCCATTGACTACTTAGGTTAACTAGCGGGCACTTGGACGATCTAGGTTACCTAGGTGGAACTTTGACTATGTAGGTTAACTAGTGGGCATTTAAACTATCTAGGTTACCTTGCAGGCACTTGGACTATGTAGGTTAACTAGCGGGCACTTGGACTATCTAGGTTACGTAGCGGGCACTTGGACAATGGACGTTCCCTAGGGGGCACTTGGACTATCTATCTTACCTAGCGGGCACTTGGACTATGTACGTTAACTAGCGGGCTCTTGGACTATGTACGTTTACTAGCGGGTACTTGGACTATCTATGTTAACTAGCGGGCACTTGGACTATGTAGGTTCCCTATGGGGCACTTGGACTAGGTAGGTTCCCTAGCGGGCACTTGGTCTATCTAGGTTAACTAGCGAGCACTTGGACTATCTAGGTTAACTAGTGAGCACTTGGATTATCTAGGATAACTAGCGGGCATTTGGTCTATGTAGGTAACCTAGTGGTCACTTGAACTGTTTAGGTTACCTAGCGGGCACTTGGACTATCTAGGTTAACTAGCGGGCCCTTGGACGATGTAGGTTAACTAGCGGGCCCTTGGACGATCTAGGTTAACTAGCGGGTTTTTGGACTATGTAGGTTAAGTAACGGGCCCTTGGACTATGTAGATTAACTAGGGGCACTTGGACTATCTACGTTAACTAGCGGGCCCTTGGACTATGTAGATTCCCTAGCGGGCACTTGGACTATGTATGTTCCAGAGCGGGCACTTGGACAATGTAGGTTCCCTAGCAGGCACATGGACTATGTAGGTTCCCTAGCGGGCACTTGGACTATATAGGTTAACTAGCAGACACTTGGACGATCTAGGTTAACTAGCGTTACTTGGACTATGTAGGTTAACTAGCAGGCCCTTGGACTATGTAGATTAAATAGCAGCACTTGGACAATCTACATTAACCAGCGGGCCCTTGGACTATGTAGATTCCCTAGCAGGCACTTGGACTACGTAGGTTCCCTAGCGGGCACTTGGACTATGAATGTTCCCAACGGACACTTGAACTATATAAGTTAACTAGCGGGCCCTTGGACTACTTATGTTAACTAGCAGATACTTGCACTATGTAGGTTACCTAGCGGACACTTGGACTATCTAGGTTACCTAACGGGCACTAGGACTATGTAAATTCCCTAGCGGGCACTTGGATTATATAGGTTCCCTATTGGGCACTTGGACTATGTAGGTTAATTAGTGGGCACTTGGACTATCTAGGTTACCTAGCAGGCACTTGGACTATGTAGGTTAACTTGCGGGCACTTGGACTATCTAGGTTACGTAGCGGGCACTTGGACTATGTACGTTCCCTAGTGGGCACTTGGACTATCTACCTTACCTAGCGGGCACTTGGACTATGTACGTTAACTAGCGGGCACTTGGACTATGTACGTTTCCTAGCGGGTACTTGGACTATCTATGTTAACTAGCGGGCACTTGGACTATGTAGGTTCCCTATGGGGCACTTGGACTAGGTAGTTTCCCTAGCGGGCACTTGGTCTATCTAGGTTAACTAGCGGGCACTTGGACTATCTAGGTTAACTAGTGAGCACTTGGACTATCTAGGATAACTAGCGGGCACTTGGACTATGTAGGTAAACTAGTGGTCACTTGAACTGTCTAGGTTACCTAGCGGGCACTTGGACTATCTAGGTTAACTAGCGGGCCCTTGGACGATGTAGGTTAACTAGCGGGCCCTTGGACGATCTAGGTTAACTAGCAGGTATTTGGACTATGTAGGTTAAGTAACGGGCCCTTGGACTATGTAGATTAACTAGCGGCACTTGGACTATCTACGTTAACTAGCGGGCCCTTGGACTAGGTAGACTCCCTAGCGGGGCACTTGGACTTTGTATGTTCCAGAGCGGGCACTTGGACAATGTAGGTTCCCTACCAGGCACATGGACTATGTAGGTTCCCTATCGGGCACTTGGACTATGTAGGTTAAGTAGCAGACACTTGGACGATCTAGGTTAACTAGCGGGTACTTGGACTATGTAGGTTAACTAGCAGGCCCTTGGACTATGTAGATTAAATAGCAGCACTTGGACTATCTACATTAACCAGCGGGCCCTTGGACTATGTAGATTCCCTAGCGGGCACTTGGACTACGTAGGTTCCCTAGCGTGCACTTGGACTATGAATGTTCCCTACGGACACTTGAACGATGTAAGTTAACTAGCGGGCCCTTGGACTACTTATGTTAACTAGCGGACACTTGCACTAGGTTACCTAGCGGACACTTAGACTATCTAGGTTACCTAACGGGCACTTGGACTATGTAAGTTCCCTAGCGGGCACTTGGATTATATAAGTTCCCTATTGGGCACTTGGACTATGTAGGTTAACTAGTGAGCACCTGGACTATCTAGGATAACTAGCGGGCACTGGGACTATGTAAGTTCCCTAGCGGTCACTTGGATTATATAAGTTCCCTATTGGGCACTTGGACTATGTAGGTTAAATAGTGGGCACTTGGATTATGTAAGTTCCCTAGCGGGCACTTGGATTGTATAAGTTCCCTATTGGGCACTTGGACTATGTAGGATAAATAGTGGGCACTTGGACTATCTAGGTTAACTAGTGAGCACTTGGACTATCTAGGATAACTAGCGGGCACTTGGACTATGTAGGTAAACTAGTGGTCACTTGAACTGTCTAGGTTACCTAGCGGGCACTTGGACTATCTAGGTTAACTAGCGGACCCTTGGACGATGTAGGTTAACTAGCGGGCCCTTGGACGATCTAGGTTAACTAGCGGGTATTTGGACTATGTAGGTTAAGTAATGGGCCCTTGGCTATATAGATTAACTAGCTGCACTTGGACTATCTACGTTAACTAGCGGGCCCTTGGACTATGTAGATTCCCTAGCGGGCACTTGGACTACGTATGTTCCAGAGCGGGCACTTGGACAATGTAGGTTCCCTAGCAGGCACTTGGACTATGTAGGTTCCCTAGCGGGCACTTGGACTATGTAGGTTAACTAGCAGACACTTGGACTATCTAGGTTACCTAACGGGCACTTGGACTATGTAAGTTCCCTAGCGGACACTTGGATTATATAGGTTCCCTATTGGGCACTTGGACTATGTAGGTTAATTAGTGGGCACTTGGACTATCTAGGTTACCTAGCAGGCACTTGGACTATCTAGGTTACGTAGCGGGCACTTGGACTATGTACGTTCCCTAGTGGGCACTTGGACTATCTACCTTACCTAGCGGGCACTTGGACTATGTACGTTAACTAGCGGGCACTTGGACTATGTACGTTTCCTAGCGGGTACTTGGACTATCTATGTTAACTAGCGGGCACTTGGACTATGTAGGTTCCCTATGGGGCACTTGGACTAGGTAGGTTCCCTAGCGGGCACTTGGTCTATCTATGTTAACTAGCGGGCACTTGGACTATGTAGGTTAACTAGTGAGCACTTGGACTATCTAGGATAACTAGTGGGCACTTGGACTATGTAGGTAAACTAGTCGTCACTTGAACTGTCTAGGTTACCTAGCGGGCACTTGGACTATCTAGGTTAACTAGCGGACCCTTGGACGATGTAGGTTAACTAGCGGGCCCTTGGACGATCTAGGTTAACTAGCGGGTATTTGGACTATGTAGGTTAAGTAACGGGCCCTTGGACTATGTAGATTAACTAGCGGCACTTGGACTATCTACGTTAACTAGCGGGCCCTTGGACTATGTAGACTCCCTAGCGGGCACTTGGACTTTGTATGTTCCAGAGCGGGCACTTGGACAATGTAGGTTCCCTAGCAGGCACATGGACTATGTACGTTCCCTAGCGGGCACTTGGACTATGTAGGTTAACTAGCAGACACATGGACGATCTAGGTTAACTAGCGGGTACTTGGACTATGTAGGTTAACTAGCAGGCCCTTGGACTATGTAGATTAAATAGCAGCACTTGGACTATCTACATTAACCAGCGGGCCCTTGGACTATGTAGATTCCCTAGCGGGCACTTGGACTACGTAGGTTCCCTAGCGAGCACTTGGACTATGAATGTTCCCTACGGACACTTGAACTATGTAAGTTAACTAGCGGGCCCTTGGACTACTTATGTTAACTAGCGGACACTTGCACTAGGTTACCTAGCGGACACTTGGACTATCTAGGTTACCTAACGGGCACTTGGACTATGTAAGTTCCCTAGCGGGCACTTGGATTATATAAGTTCCCTATTGAGCACTTGGACTATGTAGGTTAACTAGTGGGCACTTGGACTATGTAGGTAAACTAGTGGTCACTTGAACTGTCTAGGTTACCTAGCGGGCACTTGGACTGTCTAGGTTAACTAGCGGGCCCTTGGACGATGTAGGTTAACTAGCGGGCCCTTGGACGATCTAGGTTAACTAGCGGGTATTTGGACTATGTAGGTTAAGTAACGGGCCCTTGGACTATGTAGATTAACTAGCGGCACTTGGACTATCTATGTTAACTAGCGGGCCCTTAGACTATGTAGATTCCCTAGCGGGCACTTGGACTATGTATGTTCCAGAGCGGGCACTTGGACAATGTAGGTTCCCTAGCAGGCACTTGGACTATGTAGGTTCCCTAGCGGGCACTTGGACTATGTAGGTTAACTAGCAGACACTTGGACTATCTAGGTTACCTAACGGGCACTTAGACTATGTAAGTTCCCTAGCGGGCACTTGGATTATATAGGTTCCCTATTGGGCACATGGACTATGTAGGTTAATTAGTGGGCACTTGGACTATCTAGGTTACCTAGCAGGCACTTGGACTATCTAGGTTACGTAGCGGGCACTTGGACTATGTACGTTCCCTACTGGGCACTTGGACTATCTACCTTACCTAGCGGGCACTTGGACTATGTACGTTAACTAGCTGGCACTTGGACTATGTACGTTTCCTAGCGGGTACTTGGACTATCTATGTTAACTAGCGGGCACTTGGACTATGTAGGTTCCCTATGGGGCACTTGGACTAGGTAGGTTCCCCAGCGGGCACTTGGTCTATCTAGGTTAACTAGCGAGCACTTGGACTATCTAGGTTAACTAGTGAGCACTTGGACTATCTAGGATAACTAGTGGGCACTTGGACTATGCAGGTAAACTAGTGGTCACTTGAACTGTCTAGGTTACCTAGCGGGCACTTGGACTATCTAGGTTAACTAGCGGACCCTTGGACGATGTAGGTTAACTAGCGGGCCCTTGGACGATCTAGGTTAACTAGCGGGTATTTGGACTATGTAGGTTAAGTAACGGGCCCTTGGACTATGTAGATTAACTAGCGGCACTTGGACTATCTACGTTAACTAGCGGGCCCTTGGACTATGTAGATTCCCTAGCGGGCACTTGGACTTTGTATGTTCCAGAGCGGGCACTTGGACAATGTAGGTTCCCTAGCAGGCACTTGGACTATGTAGGTTCCCTAGCGGGCACTTGGACTATGTAGGTTAACTAGCAGACACTTGGACGATCTAGGTTAACTAGCGGGTACTTGGACTATGTAGGTTAACTAGCAGGCCCTTGGACTATGTAGATTAAATAGCAGCACTTGGACTATCTACATTAACCAGCGGGCCCTTGGACTATGTAGAATCCCTAGCGGGCACTTGGACTACGTAGGTTCCCTAGCATGCACTTGGACTATGAATGTTCCCAACAGACACTTGAACTATGTAAGTTAACTAGCGGGCCCTTGGACTACTTATGTTAACTAGCGGACACTTGCACTAGGTTACCTAGCGGACACTTGGACTATCTAGGTTACCTAACGGGCACTTGGACTATGTAAGTTCCCTAGCGGGCACTTGGATTATATAGGTTCCCTATTGGGCACTTGGACTATGTAGGTTAACTAGTGGGTACTTGGACTATCTAGGTTACCTAGCAGGCACTTGGACAATGTAGGTTAACTAGCGGGCACTTGGACTATGTACATTTCCTAGCGGGCACTTGGACTATGTACGTTACCTAGCGGGCACTTGGACTATGTACGTTTCCTCGCGGGTACTTGCACTAGATAGGTTCCCTAGCGGGCACTTGGTTTATCTAGGTTAACTAGCGGGCACTTGGACTATCTAGGTTAACTAGCGAGCACTTGGACTATCTAGGTTAACTAGCGGGCATTTGGACTATTAGGGCCCCTAGCGGACATGTGGAGTGGGCCCTTGGAATATGTAGGTTAACTAGCGGGCACTTGGACGATCTAGGTTAACTAGCGGGCACTTGAACTATCAAAGTGAACAAGTGAGCCCTTGGACTATGTTGGTTAACTAGCGGGCCCTTGGACTATCTGGGTTACCTAGCGGGCACTTGGGCTATATAGGTTACCTAGCGGGCACTTGGACAATGTAGGTTACCTAGTGGGCACTTGGATTATCTAGGTTAACGAACGGTCACTTGGAATATGCAGGTAACCTAGCGGGCACTTGGACTCTCTAGGTTACCTAGCGGACACTTGGACTTCTAGGTTAACGAACGGGCTCTTGGACTATGTAGGTTGCCTAGCGGGCACTTAGACTATCTAGGTTAGGTAACGGGTACTTTGACTATCTAGGTTACATAGCGTGCCCTTGGACTATGTAGGTTCCTTAGCGGGCACTTGGACTATCTAGGTTGCCTAGCGGGCACTTGGACGATATAGGTTAAGTAGCGTGCCCTTGGAATATCTAGGTTACGTAACGGGCACTTGGTATATAGGTTAACTAGTGGGCACTTGGACTATGTAGGTTAACTAAAGGACACTTGGACTATCTAGGTTAACTAGTGGGCCCTTGGACTATGTAGGTTAACTAGCGGGCACTTGGACGATCTAGGTTAACTAGCGGGCACTTGAACTATCAAAGTGAACAAGTGAGCCCTTGGATTATGTTGGGTAACTAGCGGGCCCTTGGACTATCTGGGTTACCTAGCGGGCAATTGGGCAATATAGGTTACCTAGCGGGCCCTTGGACTATGTAGGTTTCCTAGCAGGCACTTGGAATATCTAGGTTAACGAACGGGCACTTGGAATATGAAGGTAACCTAGCGGGCACTTGGACTGTCTAGGTTACCTAGCGGGCACTTGGACTTCTAGGTTAACGAACGGGCTCTTGGACTATGTAGGTTGCCTTGCGGGCACTTGGACTATCTAAGTTAGGTAACGGGCACTTGGACTATCTAGGTTACCTAACGGGCACTTTGGCTATCTAGGTTACATAGTGTGCACTTGGACTATGTAGGTTAACTAGCGAGTACTTGGACTCTAGGTTACCTAGCGGGCACTTGAACTATCTA
Organism: Tenrec ecaudatus; assembly: GCF_050624435.1. Taxonomy (NCBI): domain Eukaryota; kingdom Metazoa; phylum Chordata; class Mammalia; order Afrosoricida; family Tenrecidae; genus Tenrec; species Tenrec ecaudatus. The sequence goes on from NC_134536.1 coordinate 141,495,043, forward strand.
GGTTACCTAGCGGGCCCTTGGACTATGTAGGTTTCCTAGCAGGCACTTGGACTATCTAGGTTAACAAACGGGCACTTGGACTATGTAGGTAACGTTGCGGGCACTTGGACAGTCTAGGTTACCTAGCGGGCACTTGGACTATCTAGGTTAACTAACAGGCACTTGGACGATGTAGGTTACCTAGCGGGCACTTGGACTATGTAGGATCCCTATCGGACATTTGGAATACTTAGGTTACCTAGCGGGAACTTGGACTATGTAGGTTAACCAGCGGGCCCTTGGACTGTCTAGGTCAACTAGTGGGCCCTTGTACTATGTAGGTTAACTAGCGAGCACTTGGACTATCTAGGTTAACTAGCGGACCTTGGACTATGTAGGTTTACTAGCGGGCACTTGGACGATCTAGGTTAACTAGCGGGCACTTGGAATATGTAGGTTAACTAGCGGACACTTGCACTATGTAGGTTACCTAGCAGGCACTTGGACTATCTAGGTTCCCTAGTGGGCACTTGGACTATGTATGTTCCCTACGGACACTTGAACTATGTAAGTTAACTACCGGGCAATTTGACTATGTAGGTTAACTAGCGGGCCCTTGGACTATCTAGGTTACCTAGCGGGCACGTGGACTATGTAGGTTAACTACAGGACACTTGCACTATCTAGGTTACCGAACGGGCATTTGGAATATGTAGGTAAACTAGCGGGCACTTGGAGAGTCTAGGTTACCTAGCGGGCACTTGGACTTCTAGGTTAACGAAAGGGCACTTGGACTATGTATGTTGCATAGCGGGCAATTGGACTATCTAGAATATTTAAAGGGCACTTGGACTATCTAGGTTTCTTAGCGGGCATTTGGAAGATCTAGGTAAACTAGAGGGCACTTGGACTATCTAGGTTAACTAGCGTGCACTTGGACTATCTAGGTTTCTTAGCGGGTACTTGGACTATGTAGGTTAACTAGCCGGCCCTTGGACTATGTAGATTAACTAGTGGCACTTGGACTATCAACGATAAGTAGTGGGCCCTTGGACTATCTAGATGAACTACCGGGCACTTGGACTATGTAGGCTAACTAGGGGGCCCTTGGACGATCTAGGTTGCCTAGCGGGTACATGAACTATCTAGGTTAACAAGCGGGCACTTGCAGTATCTAGGTTACCTAGCGGGAACTTGGACTATGTAGGTTAACTAGCGGGCACTTGGACTATCTAGGTTAACTAGCGTGCACTTGGACTATGTAGGTTCCTTAGCGGGCACTTGGACTATCTAGGTTGCCTAGCAGGCACTTGGACGATATAGGTTAACTATCGTGCCCTTGGAATATCTAGGTTACGTAACGGGCACTTGGTATATAGGTTAACTAGTGGGCACTTGGACTATGTAGGTTAACTAAAGGACACTTGGGCTATCTAGGTTAACTAGTGGGCCCTTGGACTATGTAGGTTAAGTAGCGGGCACTTGGACAATCTAGGTTAACTAGTGGGCACTTGGACTATGTAGGTTAACTAAAGGACACTTGGACTATCTAGGTTAACTAGTGGGCACTTGGACTATGTTGGTTAACTAGCGGGCCCTTGGACTATCTGGGTTACCTAGCGGGCACTTGGGCTATATAGGTTACCTAGCGGGCACTTGGACTATGTAGGTTACCTAGCGGGCACTTGGACTATCTAGGTTAGGTAACGGGCACTTGGACTATCTAGGTTACCTAACGGGCACTTTGACAATCTAGGTTAACTAGCGGGCACTTGGACTATGTAGGTTAACTAGCGAGTACTTGGACTCTAGGTTACCTAGCAGGCACTTGAACTATCTAGGTTACCTAGCGGGCCCTTGGACTATGTAGGTTTCCTAGCAGGCACTTGGACTATCTAGGTTAACGAACGGGCACGTGGATATGTAGGTAACCTAGCGGGCACTTGGACAGTCTAGGTTACCTAGCGGGCACTTGGAATATCTAGGTTAACTAACAGGCACTTGGACGATGTAGGTTACCTAGCAGGCACTAGGACTATGTAGGATCCCTATGGGACATTTGGACTACTTAGTTTACCTAGCGGGCACTTGAACTATGTAGGTTAACTAGCGGGCACTTGGACTATCTACGTCAACTAGTGGGCCCTTGTACTATGTAGGTTAACTAGCGAGCACTTGGAATATCTATGTTAACTAGCGGACCTTGGACTATGTAGGTTAACTAGCGGGCCCTTGGACTATGTAGTTTTACTAGCGGGCACTTGGACGATCTAGGTTAACTAGAGGTCTTTTGGACTATCTAGGTTAACTAGCGGGCACTTGGATGATCATTGTTAACTAGTGGGCACTTGGACTATCTAGCATAGCTAACGGACACATAGACTAAGTACGTCCCCTAGTGGGCACTTGGACTATCTAGGTTAACTAACGGGCACTAGGACTATCTAGGTTAACTAGCGGGCACCTGGACTATCTAGGTTACCTAGCTGGCAATTGGACTATGAAGGTTCCCTAGCGGGCACTTGGACTATGTAGGTCAACTAGCGGGCACTTGGACTATCTAGGTTAGCTAACTGGCACGTGGACTATGTAGGTTAACTAGCGGACACTTGCACGATCCAGGTTAACTAGCGGGCTCTTGCACTATGTAGGTTAACTAGCGGGCCCATTGAATATGTAGGTTAACTAGCGGGCACTTGGACGATCTAGGTTAACTAGCGGGCACTTGGACGATATACGTTAACTAGCGGGCACTTGGTTTATCTAGGTTAGCTAGCGGGCTCTTGCACTATGTAGGTTAACTAGCGGGCACTTGGACTATGTAGGTTAGCAGGCGGACACTTGGACTATCTAGGTTACGTAGCGGGCACTTGGACTATGTACGTTAACTAGCGGGCACTTGGACTATGTACGTTTCCTAGCGGGTACTTGGACTATCTATGTTAACTAGCCGGCACTTGGACTATGTAGGTTCCCTATGGGGCACGTGGTCTAGGTAGGTTCCCTAGCGGACACTTGGTCTATCTAGGTTAACTAGCGGGCACTTGGACTATCTAGGTTAACTAGTGAGCACTTGGACTATCTAGGATAACTAGCGGGCACTTGGACAATGTAGGTAACCTAGTGGTCACTTGACCTGTCTAGGTTACCTAGCGGGCACTTGGATTATGTAGGTTGACTAGCGGGCACTTGGACTATCTAAGTTAACTAGCAGGACCTTGGACGATGTAGGTTAACTAGCGGGCCCTTGGACGATCTAGGTTAACTAGCGGGTATTTGGACTATGTAGGCTAACTAACGGGCCCTTGGACTTGTAGATTAACTAGCGGCACTTGGACTATCTACGTTAACTAGCGGGCCCTTGGACTATGTAGATTCCCTAGCGGGCACTTGGACTATGTAGATTAACTAGCAGCACTTGGACTATCTACATTAAACAGCGGGCCTTTGGACTATGTAGATTCCCTAGCGGGCACTTGGACTACGTAGGTTCCCTAGCTTGCACTTGGACTATGTAGGTTCCCTAGCGGGCACTTGCACTATGAATGTTCCCTACGGACACTTGAACTATGTAAGTTAACTACCGGGCACTTGGACTATGTATGTTAACTAGCGGGCCCTTGGACTACTTAGGTTAACTAGCGGACACTTGCACTATGTAGGTTACCTAGCGGGCACTTGGACTATCTAGGTTACCTAATGGGCACTTGGACTATGTAGGTTGCCTAGCGGGCACTTGGATTATATAGGTTCCCTATCGGGCACTTGGACTATGTAGGTTAACTAGTGGGCATTTGGACTATGTAGGTTACCTAGCGAGCACTTGTACTATGTAGGTTGCCCATCGGGCACTTGGAGAATGTAGGTTAACTAGGGGACACTAGGACAATATAGGTTACCTAGCGGACCCTTGGACTATCTAGGTTACTTAGGGGGAACCTGGATTATGTAGGTTAACTAGTGGGCACTTGGACTATCTACGTTACCTAGCGGGCACTTGGACTATGTACGTTCCCTAGCGGGCACTTGGACTATCTACGTTACCTAGCAGGCACTTGGACTATGTACGTTCCCTAGCGGGCACTTGGACTATCTACGTTACCTAGCGGGCACTTGGACTATGTACATTACCTAGCGGGCACTTGGAATATGTACGTTTCCTAGCGGGTACTTGGACTAGATAGGTTACCTAGCGGGTACTTGGTCTATCTAGGTTAACTAGCGGGCACTTGGACTATCTAGGTTAACTAGCGAGCACCTGACTATCTAGGTTAACTAGCGGGCATTTGGACTATTAGGGCCCCTAGCGGGCATTTGGACTATATTGGTTACCTAGCGGGCACTTGGACTATGTAGGTTAACGAACGGGCACTTGGAATATGCAGGTAACCTAGCGGGCACTTGGACTGTCTAGGTTCCCTATCGGGCACTAGGACTATGTAGGTTAACTAGCGGGCATTTGGACTATGTAGGTTTACTAGCGGACACATGGACGATATAGGTTAACTAGAGGGCACTTGGACTATCTAGGTTAACTAGCGGGCAGTTGGATGATCATTGTTAACTAGCGGGCACTTGGACTATCTAGGTTAGCCAACGGGCACATGGACTAAGTACGTACCCTAGTGGGCACTTGGACTATGTAGGTCAACTAGCGGGCCCTTGGACTATCTAGGTTAGCTAACTGGCACGTGGACTATGTAGGTTAACTAGCGGACACTTGCATGATCTAGGTTAACTAGCGGGCTCTTGCGCTATGTAGGTTAACTAGCGGGCCCATTGACTATGTAGGTTAACTAGAGGGCACTTGGACGATCTAGGTTATCTAGCGGGCACTTGGACGATATAGGTTAACTAGCGGGCACTTGGACGATCTAGGTTACCTAGGGGGAACTTTGACTATGTAGGTTAACTAGTGGGCACTTGGACTATCTAGGTTACCTAGCAGGCACTTGGACTATGTAGGTTAGCTAGCGGGCACTTGGACTATCTAGGTTACGTAGCGGGCACTTGGACTATGTACGTTCCCTAGCAGGCACTTGGACTATGTACGTTAACTAGCGGGCACTTGGACTATGTACATTTCCTAGCGGGTACTTGGATTATCTATGTTAACTAGCGGGCACTTGGACTATGTAGGTTAACTAGCGAGTACTTGGACTCTAGGTTACCTAGCGGGCACTTGAACTATCTAGGTTACCTAGCGGGCCCTTGGACTATGTAGGTTTCCTAGCAGGCACTTGGACTATCTAGGTTAACGAACGGGCACGTGGATATGTAGGTAACCTAGCGGGCACTTGGACAGTCTAGGTTACCTAGCGGGCACTTGGACTATCTAGGTTAACTAACAGGCATTTGGACAATGTAGGTTACCTAGCGGGCACTAGGACTATGTAGGATCCCTATGGGACATTTGGACTACTTAGGTTACCTAGCGGGCCCTTGAACTATGTAGGTTAACTAGCGGGCACTTGGACTATCTACGTCAACTAGTGGGCCCTTGTACTATGTAGGTTAACTAGCGAGCACTTGGACTATCTATGTTAACTAGCGGACCTTGGACTATGTAGGTTAACTAGCGGGCCCTTGGACTATGTAGGTTTACTAGCGGGCACTTGGACGATCTAGGTTAACTAGAGGTCTTTTGGACTATCTAGGTTAACTAGCGGGCACTTGGATGATCATTGTTAACTAGTGGGCACTTGGACTATCTAGCATAGCTAACGGACACATGGACTAAGTACGTCCCCTAGTGGGCACTTGGACTATCTAGGTTAACTAACGGGCACTAGGACTATCTAGGTTAACTAGCGGGCACTTGGACTATCTAGGTTACCTAGCTGGCAATTGGACTATGAAGGTTCCCTAGCGGGCACTTGGACTATGTAGGTCAACTAGCGGGCACTTGGACTATCTAGGTTAGCTAACTGGCACGTGGACTATGTAGGTTAACTAGCGGACACTTGCACGATCCAGGTTAACTAGCGGGCTCTTGCACTATGTAGGTTAACTAGCGGGCCCATTGACTATGTAGGTTAACTAGCGGGCACTTGGACGATCTAGGTTAACTAGCGGGCACTTGGACGATATAGGTTAACTAGCGGGCTCTTGGATTATCTAGGTTAGCTAGGGGGCTCTTGCACTATGTAGGTTAACTAGCGGGCACTTGGACTATGTAGGTTAGCAGGCGGGCACTTGGACTATCTAGGTTACGTAACGGGCACTTGGACTATGTACGTTCCCTAGCAGGCACTTGGACTATCTACCTTACCTAGCGGGCACTTGGACTATGTACGTTAACTAGCGGGCACTTTGATTATGTACGTTTCCTAGCGAGTACTTGGACTATCTATGTTAACTAGCCGGCACTTGGACTATGTAGGTTCCCTATGGGGCACGTGGTCTAGGTAGGTTCCCTAGCGGACACTTGGTCTATCTAGGTTAACTAGCGGGCACTTGGACTATCTAGGTTAACTAGTGAGCACTTGGACTATCTAGGATAACTAGCGGGCACTTGGACAATGTAGGTAACCTAGTGGTCACTTGACCTGTCTAGGTTACCTAGCGGGCACTTGGATTATGTAGGTTGACTAGCGGGCACTTGGACTATCTAAGTTAACTAGCAGGACCTTGGACGATGTAGGTTAACTAGCGGGCCCTTGGACGATCTAGGTTAACTAGCGGGTATTTGGACTATGTAGGCTAACTAACGGGCCCTTGGACTATGTAGATTAACTAGCGGCACTTGGACTATCTACGTTAACTAGCGGGCCCTTGGACTATGTAGATTCCCTAGCGGGCACTTGGACTATGTAGATTAACTAGCAGCACTTGGACTATCTACATTAAACAGCGGGCCTTTGGACTATGTAGATTCCCTAGCGGGCACTTGGACTACGTAGGTTCCCTAGCTTGCACTTGGACTATGTAGGTTCCCTAGCGGGCACTTGGACTATGAATGTTCCCTACGGACACTTGAATTATGTAAGTTAACTACCGGGCACTTGGACTATGTATGTTAACTAGCGGGCCCTTGGACTACTTAGGTTAACTAGCGGACACTTGCACTATGTAGGTTACCTAGAGGGCACTTGGACTATCTAGGTTACCTAATGGGCACTTGGACTATGTAGGTTGCCTATCGGGCACTTGGATTATATAGGTTCCCTATCGGGCACTTGGACTATGTAGGTTAACTAGTGGGCATTTGGACTATGTAGGTTACCTAGCGAGCACTTGTACTATGTAGGTTGCCCATCGGGCACTTGGAGAATGTAGGTTAACTAGGGGACACTAGGACAATGCAGGTTACCTAGCGTACCCTTGGACTATCTAGGTTACATAGGGGGAACCTGGATTATGTAGGTTAACTAGTGGGCACTTGGACTATCTACGTTACCTAGCGGGCACTTGGACTATGTACGTTACCTAGCGGGCACTTGGACTATCTACGTTACCTAGCAGGCACTTGGACTATGTACGTTCCCTAGCGGGCACTTGGAATATCTACGTTACCTAGCGGGCACTTGGACTATGTACATTACCTAGCGGGCACTTGGAATATATACGTTTCCTAGCGGGTACTTGGACTAGATAGGTTACCTAGCGTGTACTTGGTCTATCTAGGTTAACTAGCGGGCACTTGGACTATCTAGGTTAACTAGCGAGCACCTGACTATCTAGGTTAACTAGCGGGCATTTGGACTATTAGGGCCCCTAGCGGGCATTTGGACTATATTGGTTACCTAGCGGGCACTTGGACTATGTAGGTTAACGAACGGGCACTTGGAATATGCAGGTAACCTAGCGGGCACTTGGACTGTCTAGGTTCCCTATCGGGCACTAGGACTATGTAGGTTAACTAGCGGGCATTTGGACTATGTAGGTTTACTAGCGGACACATGGACGATATAGGTTAACTAGAGGGCACTTGGACTATCTAGGTTAACTAGCGGGCACTTGGATGATCATTGTTAACTAGCGGGCACTTGGACTATCTTGGTTAGCTAACGGGCACATGGACTAAGTACGTACCCTAGTGGGCACTTGGACTATGTACGTCAACTAGCGGGCCCTTGGACTATCTAGGTTAGCTAACTGGCACGTGGACTATGTAGGTTAACTAGCGGACACTTGCATGATCTAGGTTAACTAGCGGGCTCTTGCGCTATGTAGGTTAACTAGCGGGCCCATTGACTATGTAGGTTAACTAGAGGGCACTTGGACGATCTAGGTTATCTAGCGGGCACTTGGACGATATAGGTTAACTAGCGGGCACTTGGACGATCTAGGTTACCTAGGGGGAACTTTGACTATGTAGGTTAACTAGTGGGCACTTGGACTATCTAGGTTACCTAGCAGGCACTTGGACTATGTAGGTTAGCTAGCGGGCACTTGGACTATCTAGGTTACGTAGCGGGCACTTGGACTATGTACGTTCCCTAGCAGGCACTTGGACTATGTACGTTAACTAGCGGGCACTTGGACTATGTACATTTCCTAGCGGGTACTTGGATTATCTATGTTAACTAGCGGGCACTTGGACTATGTAGGTTCCCTATGGGGCACGTGAACTAGGTAGATTCCCTAGCGGGTACTTGGTCTATCTAGTTTAACTAGCGGGCACTTGGACTATCTAGGTTAACTAGTGAGCACTTGGACTATCTAGGATAACTAGCGGGCACTGGGACTATGTAGGTTAACTACCGGGCACTTGGACTATCTAGGTTAACTAGCGGGTATTTGGACTATGTAGGTTAAGTAACGGGCCCTTGGACTATGTAGATTAACTAGCGGCACTTGGACTATCTACGTTAACTAGCGGGCCCTTGGACTATGTAGATTCCCAAGCGGGCACTTGGACTATGTAGATTAACTAGCAGCACTTGGACTATCTACATTAAACAGCGGGCCCTTGGACTATGTTGATTCCCTAGTGGGCACTTGGACTACGTAGGTTCCCTAGCTTGCACTTGGACTATGTACTTTCCCTAGCGGGCATTTGGATTATTTAGGTTACCTAGCGGGCCCTTGACTATGTAGGTTACCAGCGGGCACTTGGTCTATCTAGGTTAACGAACGTGCACTTGGACTATGTAGGTAACCTAGCGGGCACATGGACTGTCTAGGTTACCTAGCGGGCACTTGGACTATCTAGGTTAATGAACGGGCACTTGGACTATGTAGGTTAACTATCGAGTACTTGGACTCTAGGTTACCTAGCGGGCCCTTGGACTATGTAGGTTTCCTAGCAGGCACTTGGACTATCTAGGTTAACGAACGGGCACGTGGATATGTAGGTAACCTAGCGGGCACTTGGACAGTCTAGGTTACCTAGCGGGCACTTGGACTATCTAGGTTAACTAACAGGCACTTGGACGATGTAGGTTACCTAGCGGGCACTAGGACTATGTAGGATCCCTATGGGACATTTAGACTACTTAGGTTACCTAGCGGGCACTTGAACTATGTAGGTTAACTAGCGGGCACTTGGACTATCTACGTCAACTAGTGGGCCCTTGTACTATGTAGGTTAACTAGCGAGCACTTGGACTATCTATGTTAACTAGCGGACCTTGGACTATGTAGGTTAACTAGCGGGCCCTTGGACTATGTAGGTTTACTAGCGGGCACTTGGACGATCTAGGTTAACTAGAGGTCTTTTGGACTATCTAGGTTAACTAGCGGGCACTTGGATGATCATTGTTAACTAGTGGGCACTTGGACTATCTAGCATAGCTAACGGACACATGGACTAAGTACGTCCCCTAGTGGGCACTTGGACTATCTAGGTTAACTAACGGGCACTAGGACTATCTATGTTAACTAGCGGGCACTTGGACTATCTAGGTTACCTAGCTGGCATTGGACTATAAAGGTTCCCTAGCGGGCACTTGGACTATGTAGGTCAACTAGCGGGCACTTGGACTATCTAGGTTAGCTAACTGGCACGTGGACTATGTAGGTTAACTAGCGGACACTTGCACGATCCAGGTTAACTAGCGGGCTCTTGCACTATGTAGGTTAACTAGCGGGCCCATTGACTATGTAGGTTAACTAGCGGGCACTTGGACGATCTAGGTTAACTAGCGGGCACTTGGACGATATAGGTTAACTAGCGGGCTCTTGGATTATCTAGGTTAGCTAGGGGGCTCTTGCACTATGTAGGTTAACTAGCGGGCACTTGGACTATGTAGGTTAGCAGGCGGGCACTTGGACTATCTAGGTTACGTAGCGGGCACTTGGACTATGTACGTTCCCTAGCAGGCACTTGGACTATCTACCTTACGTAGCGGGCACTTGGACTATGTACGTTAACTAGCGGGCACTTGGACTATGTACGTTTCCTAGCGGGTACTTGGACTATCTATGTTAACTAGCCGGCACTTGGACTATGTAGGTTCCCTATGGGGCACGTGGTCTAGGTAGGTTCCCTAGCGGACACTTGGTCTATCTAGGTTAACTAGCGGGCACTTGGACTATCTAGGTTAACTAGTGAGCACTTGGACTATCTAGGATAACTAGCGGGCACTTGGACAATGTAGGTAACCTAGTGGTCACTTGACCTGTCTAGGTTACCTAGCGGGCACTTGGATTATGTAGGTTGACTAGCGGGCACTTGGACTATCTAAGTTAACTAGCAGGACCTTGGACGATGTAGGTTAACTAGCGGGCCCTTGGACGATCTAGGTTAACTAGCGGGTATTTGGACTATGTAGGCTAACTAACGGGCCCTTGGACTATGTAGATTAACTAGCGGCACTTGGACTATCTACGTTAACTAGCGGGCCCTTGGACTATGTAGATTCCCTAGCGGGCACTTGAACTATGTAGATTAACTAGCAGCACTTGGACTATCTACATTAAACAGCGGGCCTTTGGACTATGTAGATTCCCTAGCGGGCACTTGGACTACGTAGGTTCCCTAGCTTGCACTTGGACTATGTAGGTTCCCTAGCGGGCACTTGGACTATGAATGTTCCCTACGGACACTTGAACTATGTAAGTTAACTACCGGGCACTTGGACTATGTATGTTAACTAGCGGGCCCTTGGACTACTTAGGTTAACTAGCGGACACTTGCACTATGTAGGTTACCTAGCGGGCACTTGGACTATCTAGGTTACCTAATGGGCACTTGGACTATGTAGGTTGCCTAGCGGGCACTTGGATTATATAGGTTCCCTATCGGGCACTTGGACTATGTAGGTTAACTAGTGGGCATTTGGACTATGTAGGTTACCTAGCGAGCACTTGTACTATGTAGGTTGCCCATCGGGCACTTGGAGAATGTAGGTTAACTAGGGGACACTAGGACAATATAGGTTACCTAGCGGACCCTTGGACTATCTAGGTTACTTAGGGGGAACCTGGATTATGTAGGTTAACTAGTGGGCACTTGGACTATCTACGTTACCTAGCGGGCACTTGGACTATGTACGTTCCCTAGCGGGCACTTGGACTATCTACGTTACCTAGCAGGCACTTGGACTATGTACGTTCCCTAGCGGGCACTTGGACTATCTACGTTACCTAGCGGGCACTTGGACTATGTACATTACCTAGCGGGCACTTGGAATATGTACGTTTCCTAGCGGGTACTTGGACTAGATAGGTTACCTAGCGGGTACTTGGTCTATCTAGGTTAACTAGCGGGCACTTGGACTATCTAGGTTAACTAGCGAGCACCTGACTATCTAGGTTAACTAGCGGGCATTTGGACTATTAGGGCCCCTAGCGGGCATTTGGACTATATTGGTTACCTAGCGGGCACTTGGACTATGTAGGTTAACGAACGGGCACTTGGAATATGCAGGTAACCTAGCGGGCACTTGGACTGTCTAGGTTCCCTATCGGGCACTAGGACTATGTAGGTTAACTAGCGGGCATTTGGACTATGTAGGTTTACTAGCAGACACTTGGACGATATAGGTTAACTAGAGGGCACTTGGACTATCTAGGTTAACTAGCGGGCACTTGGATGATCATTGTTAACTAGCGGGCACTTGGACTATCTTGGTTAGCTAACGGGCACATGGACTAAGTACGTACCCTAGTGGGCACTTGGACTATGTACGTCAACTAGCGGGCCCTTGGACTATCTAGGTTAGCTAACTGGCACGTGGACTATGTAGGTTAACTAACGGACACTTGCATGATCTAGGTTAACTAGCGGGCTCTTGCGCTATGTAGGTTAACTAGCGGGCCCATTGACTATGTAGGTTAACTAGAGGGCACTTGGACGATCTAGCTTATCTAGCGGGCACTTGGACGATATAGGTTAACTAGCGGGCACTTGGACGATCTAGGTTACCTAGGGGGAACTTTGACTATGTAGGTTAACTAGTGGGCACTTGGACTATCTAGGTTACCTAGCAGGCACTTGGACTATGTAGGTTAGCTAGCGGGCACTTGGACTATCTAGGTTACGTAGCGGGCACTTGGACTATGTACGTTCCCTAGCAGGCACTTGGACTATGTACGTTAACTAGCGGGCACTTGGACTATGTACATTTCCTAGCGGGTACTTGGATTATCTATGTTAACTAGCGGGCACTTGGACTATGTAGGTTCCCTATGGGGCACGTGGACTAGGTAGGTTCCCTAGCGGGTACTTGGTCTATCTAGGTTAACTAGCGGGCACTTGGACTATCTAGGTTAACTAGTGAGCACTTGGACTATCTAGGATAACTAGCGGGCACTGGGACTATGTAGGTTAACTACCAGGCACTTGGACTATCTAGGTTAACTAGCGGGTATTTGGACTATGTAGGTTAAGTAACGGGCCCTTGGACTATGTAGATTAACTAGCGGCACTTGGACTATCTACGTTAACTAGCGGGCCCTTGGACTATGTAGATTCCCAAGCGGGCACTTGGACTATGTAGATTAACTAGCAGCACTTGGACTATCTACATTAAACAGCGGGCCCTTGGACTATGTAGATTCCCTAGTGGGCACTTGGACTACGTAGGTTCCGTAGCTTGCACTTGGACTATGTACTTTCCCTAGCGGGTATTTGGATTATTTAGGTTACCTAGCGGGCCCTTGTCTATGTAGGTTACCAGCGGGCACTTGGTCTATCTAGGTTAACGAACGTGCACTTGGACTATGTAGGTAACCTAGCCGGCACTTGGACTGTCTAGGTTACCTAGCGGGCACTTGGACTATCTAGGTTAATGAACGGGCACTTGGACTATGTAGGTTAACTAGCGGACACTTCGAATATCTAGGTTAGCTAACGGGCAATTGGAGTATGTAGGTTACCTAGCGGGCACTTGGACTATGTAGGTTCCCTAGCGGGCACTTGGACTATTTAGGTTACCTAGCAGGCACTTTGACAATCTAGGTTACCTAACGGGCACTTGAACTATGAAGGTTGCCTAGCGAGCACTTGGAATATGTAGGTTCCCTAGCGGGCACTTGGACTATGTAGGTTCCCTATCGGGTTCTTGGACTGTTTAGGTTAACTAGTGGGCAATTGGACTGTCTAGGTTACCTAGTGGGCACTTCGACTATGTACGTTCCCTAGCGGACACTTGGGCTATCTACGTTACCTAGCGGGCACTTGGACTATGTAGGTTAACGAAAGGGCACTTGGACTATGTAGTTTACCTAGCAGGCACTTGGACTATGTACCTTCCCTAGCGGGTACTTGGACTATCTATGTTAACTAGCGGGCACTTGGACTATGTAGGTTCCCTAGCGGTCACGTGGACTATGTAGACATCATAGAAGGCACTTGGACTATGTAGGTTAACAGGCGGGCACTTGGACTATCCAGGTTACCAAGCGAGCACTTCGACTAGGTAGGTTACCCAATGGGCACTTGGACTATCTAGGTTAACAAACGGACACTTGGACTACGTAGGTTAGCTATCAGGCATTTTAACTATCTAGGTTACCTAGCAGGCACTTGGACTATTTAGGTTACCTAGCGGACACTTGGACGATTTAGGTTAACTATCGGGCACTTGGACTATCTAGGTTAACTAGCGGGCCCTTGGACTATCTAGGTTAACTAGCGGGCCCTTGGACTATCTAGGTTAACTAGCGGGCACTTGAACTATGTAGTTTCCCTAGCGGGCATTTGGATTATTTAGGTTACCTAGTGGGCACTTGGACTATGTAGGTTACCTAGCGGGCACTTGGACTATGTAGGTTAACTACAAGGCACTTGGACTATCAAGGTTACCTAGCGGGCCCTTGGACTATGTAGGTTACCAGCGGGCACTTGGACTATCTAGGTTAACGAACGTGCACTTGGACTATGTAGGTAAGCTAGCCGGCACTTGGACTGTCTAGGTTACCTAGCGGGCACTTGGACTATCTAGGTTAATGAACGGGCACTTGGACTATGTAGGTTAACTAGCGGACACTTCGAATATCTAGGTTAGCTAACGGGCAATTGGACTATCTAGGTTACCTAGCGGGCACTTGGACTATGTAGGTTCCCTAGCGAGCACTTGGACTATTTAGGTTACCTGGCAGGCACTTTGATTATCTAGGTTAACTAACGGGCACTTGGACTATGAAGGTTGCCTAGCGAGCACTTGGAGTATGTAGGTTCCCTAGCGGGCACTTGGACTATGTAGGTTCCCTATCGGGTTCTTGGACTGTCTAGGTTAACTAGTGGGCAATTGGACTGTCTAGGTTACCTAGTGGGCACTTGGACTATGTACGTTCCCTAGCGGGCACTTGGGCTATCTACGTTACCTAGCGGGCACTTGGACTATGTAGGTTAACGAACGGGCACTTGGACTATGTAGTTTACCTAGCAGGCACTTGGACTATGTAGGTTAACTAGCGGGCACTTGCACTCTCTAGGTTAGCTAGCGGGTACTTGGACTATGTACCTTCCCTAGTGGGCACTTGGACTATCTATGTTAACTAGCGGGCACTTGGACTATGTAGGTTCCCTAGCGGTCACGTGGACTATGTAGACTTCATAGAAGGCACTTGGACTATGTAGGTTAACAGGCGGGCACTTGGACTATCCAGGTTACCAAGCGGGCACTTGGACTATGTAGGTTACCCAATGGGCACTTGGACTATCTAGGTTAACAAACGGACACTTGGACTATGTAGGTTAGCTATCAGGCACTTTGACTATATAGGTTACCTAGCAGGCACTTGGACTATGTAGGTTACCTAGCGGACACTTGGACGATTTAGGTTAACTATCGGACACTTGGACTATCTAGGTTAACTAGCGGGCACTTGGACGATCTAGGTTAACTAGCGGGCCCTTGGACTATCTAGGTTAACTAGCGGGCACTTGAACTATGTACTTTCCCTAGCGGGCATTTGGATTATTTAGGTTACCTAGCGGGCCCTTGACTATGTAGGTTACCAGCGGGCACTTGGACTATCTAGGTTAACGAACGTGCACTTGGACTATGTAGGTAACGTAGCTGGCATTTGGACTGTCTAGGTTACCTAGCGGGCACTTGGACTATCTAGGTTAATGAACGGGCACTTGGACTATGTAGGTTAACTAGCTGACACTTCGAATATCTAGGTTAGCTAACGGGCAATTGGAGTATCTAGGTTACCTAGCGGGCACTTGGACTATGTAGGTTCCCTAGCGGGCACTTGGACTATTTAGGTTACCTAGCAGGCACTTTGACTATCTAGGTTAACTAACGGGCACTTGGACTATGAAGGTTGTCTAGCGAGCACTTGGAGTATGTAGGTTCCCTAGCGGGCACTTGGACTATGTAGGTTCCCTATCGGGTACTTGGACTGTCTAGGTTAACTAGTGGGCAATTGGACTGTCTAGGTTACCTATTGGGCACTTGGACTATGTACGTTCCCTAGCCGGCACTTGGGCTATCTACGTTACCTAGCGGGCACTTGGACTATGTACCTTCCCTAGCGGGCACTTGGACTATCTATGTTAACTAGCGGGCACTTGGACTATGTAGGTTCCCTAGCGGTCACGTGGACTATGTAGACTTCATAGAAGGCACTTGGACTATGTAGGTTAACAGGCGGGCACTTGGACTATCCAGGTTACCAAGCGGGCACTTGGACTATGTAGGTTACCCAATGGGCACTTGGACTATCTAGGTTAACGAACGGACACTTGGACTATGTAGGTTAGCTATCAGGCACTTGGACTATCTAGGTTACCTAGCAGGCACTTGGACTATGTAGGTTACCTAGCGGACACTTGGACGATTTAGGTTAACTATCGGGCACTTGGACTATCTAGGTTAACTAGCGGGCCCTTGGACTATCTAGGTTAACTAGCGGGCACTTGAACTATGTAGTTTCCCTAGCGGGCATTTGGATTATATAGGTTACCTAGTGGGCACTTGGACTATGTAGGTTACCTAGCGGGCACTTGGACTATGTAGGTTAACTACAAGGCACTTGGACTATCAAGGTTACCTAGCAGGCCCTTGGACTATGTAGGTTACCTGCGGGCACTTGGACTATCTAGGTTAACGAACGTGCACTTGGACTATGTAGGTAACCTAGCCGGCACTTGGACTGTCTAGGTTACCTAGCAGGCACTTGGACTATCTAGGTTAATGAACGGGCACTAGGACTATGTAGGTTAACAAACGGGCACTTGGACTATGTAGTTTACCTAGCAGGCACTTGGACTATGTAGGTTAACTAGCGGGCACTTGCACTCTCTAGGTTACCTAGCGGCACTTGGACTATGTACCTTCCCTAGCGGGCACTTGGACTATCTATGTTAACTAGAGGGCACTTGGACTATGTAGGTTACCTAGCGTGCACTTGGACTATGTAGGTTAACTAGAGGACATTTGGACGATCTAGGTTAACTAGCGGGCACTTGGATGGTCTAGGTTAACTAACGGGCACTTGGACTATCAAAGTTAACAGCGAGCCCTTGGACTATCTAGGTTAACTAGAGGGCCCTTGGACTATCTAGGTTACCTAGATAGCAATTGGAATATATAGGTTTCCTAGCGGACACTTGGACTATCTAGGTTAACGAACGGGCACTTGGACTATGCAAGTAACCTAGCGGGCACTTGGACTGTCTAGGTTACATAGCGGGCACTTGGACTTCTAGGTTAACGAACGGGCACTTGGAATATGTATGTTGCCTAGCGGGCACTTGGACAATCTAGGTTAGGTAACGGGCACTTGGCCTATCTAGGTTACCTAGCGGGAACTTGGACAATGTAGGTTACCTAGCAGGCACTTGGACTATCTAGGTTAACTAGCGGGCACTTGGACTATCTAGGTTACCTAGCGGACCCTTGGACTATGTAGGTTACCTAGCGGGCACTTGGACTATCTAGGTTAACGAACGGGCACTTGGAATATGTAGGTAACCTAACGGGCACTTGGACTCTCTAGGTTATCCAGCGGGCACTTTGACTATCTAGGTTAACTAGCAGACCTTGGACTATGTAGGTTAACTAGCGGGCTCTTGGACTATCTAGGTTTCCTAGCAGGCACTTGGACTATGTACATACCCTAGCGCGTATTGGACTATCTAGGTTACCTAGCGGGCACTTGGACTATGTACGTCCCCTAGTGGGCACTTGGACTATCTAGGTGAACTAACGAGCACGAGGACAATCTAGGTTAACTAGCGGGCACTTGGACTATCTAGGTTACCTAGCAGGCACTTGGATTATGAAGGATCCCTAGCGGGCACTTGGACTATCTAGGTTAACTAGCGGGCACTTAGATTATGTAGGTTAACTAGCGGACACTTGCACGATCTAGGTTAACTTGCGGGCCCTTGCACTATGTAGGTTAACTAGCGGGCCCATGGATTATGTAGGTTTATTAGCAGGCACTTGGACTATCTAGGTTAACTAGCGGGCCCTTGGACTATGTAGTTTCCCTAGCGGGCATTTGGACTATTAAGGTTACCAAGCGGGAACTTGGACTATGTAGGTTCCCTAGCGGGCACTTGGATTATGTAGGTTCCCTATCAGGCACTTGGACTATGTATGTTACCTAGCAGGCACTTTGACTATTTAGGTTAAATAACGGGCACTTGGACTATGTAGGTTGCCTAGCAGGCACTTGGACTATGTAGGTTCCCTAGCGGGCACTTGGACTATGTAGGTTCCCTATCGGGCACTTGGACTATGTAGGTTAACTAGCGGGTACTTGGACTGTCTAGGTTACCTAGCGGGCACTTGGATTATCTAGGTTAGCTAACAGGCACTTGGACTATCTAGGATCCCTAGCGGGCACTTGTACTATCTAGGTTACCTAGCTGGCACTTGGACTATGTAGGTCAACTAGCGGGCCCTTATACTACCTAGGTTATCTAACGGGCACTTAGATTATGTAGTTTAACTAGGGGGCACTTGGAATTTGTAGGTTAACTAGCGGACACTTGCACTATGTAGGTTAACTAGCGGGCCCATGGACTATGTAGGTTTACTAGCGGGCCTTTGGACTATCTAGGTGCCCTCAAGGGCACTTGGGGTATCTTGGTTACCGAACGGGCACTTGAACTATCTAGGTTATCTAGTGGGCACTTGGACTATGTAGGCTAACTAGGAGGCCCTTGAACGATCGAGGTTACCTAGCGGGTACTAGAACTATCTAGGTTAACTAGCGGGCACTTGGAATAAGTACGTTCCCTAGCGGGAACTTGGATTATGTACGTTCCCTAGCGGGCACTTGGCCTATCTATGTTAACTGGCGGGCACTTGGAATATGTAGGTTAACTAGCGGACACTTGCACTATGTCGGTTACCTAGCAGGCACTTGGACTATCTAGGTTAACTAGCGGGCACTTGGACTATCTAGGTTAACTATCGTGCGCTTGGACTATGTAGGTTCCTTAGCGGGCACTTGGACAATCTAGGTTGCCTAGCGGGCACTTGTACTATGTAGGTTAACTAGCGTGCCCTTGGACTATCTAGGTTACGTAGCGGGCACTTGGTATATAGGTTAACTAGCGGGCATTTGGACTATGTAGGTTAACTAGCGGACACTTACACGATCTAGGTTAACTAGTGGGCCCTTGTACTATATAGGTTAACTAGCGGGCCATGGATTATGTAGGTTTACTAGCAGGCACTTGGACTATCTAGGCAAACTAGCGGGCACTTGGACTATGTAGCTTCCCTAGCGGGCATTTGGACTATCTAGGTTACCTAGCGAGCACTTGGACTATCTAAGTTACCTAGCAGGCCCTTTGACTATCTAGGTTAACTAACGGGCACTTGGACTATGTAGGTTGCCTAGCGGGCACTTGGATTATGTAGGTTCCCTAGCGGGCACTTGAACTATCTAGGTTAACGAACGGGCACTTGGACTGTCTAGGTTACATAGCAGGCACTTGGACTTCTAGGTTAACGAACGGGCACTTGGACTATGTATGCTGCCTAGTGGGCACTTCGACTATCTAGGTTAGCTAACGGGCACTTGGACTATCTAAGTAACCTAGCGGGAACTGGGACAATGTAGGTTACCTAGCAGGCACTTGGACTATCTAGGTTACCTAACGGGCACTTTCACTATCTAGGTTACCTAGCTGGCACTTGGACTATGTAGGTTAACTAGCGGGCAATTGGACGATCTAGGTTAACTAGCGAGCACTTGGACTATATAGGTTACCTAGCGGGCACTTGGACTATCGAGGTTAACGAATGGGCACTTGGACTATGTAGGTTACCTAGCAGGCACTTGGACTATCTAGGTTACCTATTTAGCACTTGGACTATATAGGTTCCCTAGCGGGCACTTGGACTATCTAGGTTAACGAACGGGCACTTGGACTATGCAGGTAACCTAGCGACACTTGGACTGTCTAGGTTACATAGCGGGCACTTGGACTTCTAGGTTAACGAACGGGCACTTGGACTATGTATGTTGCCTAGCCGGCATTTGGACTATCTATTTTAGGTTACGGGCACTTGGACTATCTAGGTTACCTAGCGGGAACTTGGACTATCTAGGTTTCCTAGCAGGCACTTGGACTATCTAGGTTACCTAACGGGCACTTTCACTATCTAGGTTACCTAGCTGGCACTTGGACTATGTAGGTTACCTAAAGGGCACTTTGACTATCTAGGTTACCAGCAGGCACTTGGACTATCTAGGTTAACTAGCGGGAACTTAGACTATCTAGGTTACCTAGCGGGCACTTGGATTATCTAGGTTAACTAGCAGGAACTTAGACTATCTAGGTTACCTAGCGGGCACTTGGATTATCTAGGTTACCAAGCGGTCCCCTGGAATATGTAGGTTACCTAGCGGGCACTTGGACTGTCTAGGTTACCTAGCGGGCACTTTTACTATCTAGGTTAACTAGCAGACCTTGGACTATGTAGGTTAACTAGCGGGCCCTTGGACTATGTAGGTTAACTAGCGGGCACTTGGACTAACTAGGTTTCCTGGCAGGCCCTTGGACTATGAACATACCCTAGCGCGCACTTGGACTATCTAGCTTACCTAGCGGGCACTTGGACTATGTACTTCCCCTAGTGGGCACGCGGACTATCTAGGTTAACTAGCGGGCACTTGGACTATCTAGGTTACCTAGCAGGCACTTGGATTATGAAGGATCCCTAGCGGGCCCTTGGAATATCTAGGTTAACTAGCGGGCACTTGGACTATGTAGGTTAACTAGCGGACACTTGCACGATCTAGGTTAACTAGCGGGCCCTTGCACTATGTAGGTTAACTAGCGGGCCCTTGGACTATGTAGGTTAACTAGCGGGCACTTGGACTAACTAGGTTTCCTGGCAGGCCCTTGGACTATGAACATACCCTAGCGTGCACTTGGACTATCTAGCTTACCTAGCGGGCACTTGGACTATGTACTTCCCCTAGTGGGCACGCGGACTATCTAGGTTAACTAGCGGGCACTTGGACTATCTAGGTTACCTAGCAGGCACTTGGATTATGAAGGATCCCTAGCGGGCCCTTGGAATATCTAGGTTAACTAGCGGGCACTTGGACTATATAGGTTAACTAGCGGACACTTGCACGATCTAGGTTAACTAGCGGGCCCTTGCACTATGTAGGTTACCTAGCGGGCCCATGGATTATGTAGGTTTACTAGCAGGCACTTGGACTATCTAGGCAAACTAGCGGACACTTGGATTATGTAGTTTCCCTAGCGGGCATTTGGACCAATTAGGTTACCAAGCGGGAACTTGGACTATGTAGGTTACCTAGAGGGCACTTGGACTATCTAATTTACCTAGCAGGCACTTTGATTATCTAGGTTAACTAACGGGCACTTGGACTATGTAGGTTGCCTAGCGGGCACTTGGATTATGTAGGTTACCTAGCGGGCACTTGAACTATCTAGGTTAACGAACGGGCACTTGGACTGTCTAGGTTACATAGCAGGCACTTGGACTTCTAGGTTAACGAACGGGCACTTGGACTATGTATGTTGCCTAGCGGGCACTTCGACTATCTAGGTTAGCTAACGGGCACTTGGACTATCTAAGTAACTAGCGGGAACTGGGACAATGTAGGTTACCTAGCAGGCACTTGGACTATCTAGGTTACCTAACGGGCACTTTCACTATCTAGGTTACCTAGCTGGCACTTGGACTATGTAGGTTAACTAGCGGGCAATTGGACGATCTAGGTTAACTAGCGAGCACTTGGACTATATAGGTTACCTAGCGGGCACTTGGACTATCGAGGTTAACGAATGGGCACTTGGACTATGTAGGTTACCTAGCAGGCACTTGGACTATCTAGGTTACCTATTTAGCACTTGGACTATATAGGTTCCCTAGCGGGCACTTGGACTTCTAGGTTAACGAACGGGCACTTGGACTATGCAGGTAACCTAGCGACACTTGGACTGTCTAGGTTACATAGCGGGCACTTGGACTTCTAGGTTAACGAACGGGCACTTGGACTATGTATGTTGCCTAGCCGGCATTTGGACTATCTATTTTAGGTTACGGGCACTTGGACTATCTAGGTTACCTAGCGGGAACTTGGACTATCTAGGTTTCCTAGCAGGCACTTGGACTATCTAGGTTACCTAACGGGCACTTTCACTATCTAGGTTACCTAGCTGGCACTTGGACTATGTAGGTTACCTAAAGGGCACTTTGACTATCTAGGTTACCAGCAGGCACTTGGACTATCTAGGTTAACTAGCGGGAACTTAGACTATCTAGGTTACCTAGCGGGCACTTGGATTATCTAGGTTAACTAGCAGGAACTTAGACTATCTAGGTTACCTAGCGGGCACTTGGATTATCTAGGTTACCAAGCGGTCCCCTGGAATATGTAGGTTACCTAGCGGGCACTTGGACTGTCTAGGTTACCTAGCGGGCACTTTTACTATCTAGGTTAACTAGCAGACCTTGGACTATGTAGGTTAACTAGCGGGCCCTTGGACTATGTAGGTTAACTAGCGGGCACTTGGACTAACTAGGTTTCCTGGCAGGCCCTTGGACTATGAACATACCCTAGCGCGCACTTGGACTATCTAGCTTACCTAGCGGGCACTTGGACTATGTACTTCCCCTAGTGGGCACGCGGACTATCTAGGTTAACTAGCGGGCACTTGGACTATCTAGGTTACCTAGCAGGCACTTGGATTATGAAGGATCCCTAGCGGGCCCTTGGAATATCTAGGTTAACTAGCGGGCACTTGGACTATGTAGGTTAACTAGCGGACACTTGCACGATCTAGGTTAACTAGCGGGCCCTTGCACTATGTAGGTTAACTAGCGGGCCCTTGGACTATGTAGGTTAACTAGCGGGCACTTGGACTAACTAGGTTTCCTGGCAGGCCCTTGGACTATGAACATACCCTAGCGCGCACTTGGACTATCTAGCTTACCTAGCGGGCACTTGGACTATGTACTTCCCCTAGTGGGCACGCGGACTATCTAGGTTAACTAGCGGGCACTTGGACTATCTAGTTTACCTAGCAGGCACTTGGATTATGAAGGATCCCTAGCGGGCCCTTGGAATATCTAGGTTAACTAGCGGGCACTTGGACTATGTAGGTTAACTAGCGGGCACTTGGACTACCTAGGTTAACTAGCGGGCCCTTGCACTATGTAGGTTAACTAGCGGGCCCATGGATTATGTAGGTTTACTAGCAGGCACTTGGACTATCTACGTTAACTAGCGGACACTTGGATTATGTAGTTTCCCTAGCGGGCATTTGGACCAATTAGGTTACCAAGCGCGAACTTGGACTATGTAGGTTACCTAGAGGGCACTTGGACTATCTAATTTACCTAGCAGGCACTTTGATTATCTAGGTTAACTAACGGGCACTTGAACTATGTAGGTTGCCTAGCGGGCAATTGGACAATGTAGGTTACCTAGCGGGCACTTGGATTATGTAGGTTCCCTATCGGGCACTTGGACTATGTAAGTTAACTAGCGCGCACTTGGACTATCTAGGTTACCTAGCGGGCACTTGGACTATGTACGTCCCCTAGTGGGCACTTGGACTATCTAGGTGAACTAACGGGCACGAGGACTATCTAGGTTACGTAGCGGGCCCTTGGTATATAGGTTAACCAGCGGGCCTTTGGACTATGTAGGATAACTAGCGGACACTTACACGATCTAGGTTAATTAGTGGGCCCTTGTACTATATAGGTTAACTAGCGGGCCATGGATTATGTAGGTTTACTAGCAGGCACTTGGACTATCTAGGCAAACTGGCGGGCACTTGGACTATGTAGCTTCCTTAGCGGGCACTTGGACTATTTAGGTTAGCTAACGGGCACTTGGACTATCTAAGTAACCTAGCGGGAACTTGGACAATGTAGGTTACCTAGCAGGCACTTGGACTATCTAGGTTACCTAACGGGCACTTTCACTATCTAGGTTACCTAGCTGGCACTTGGACTATGTAGGTTAACTAGCAGGCACTTGGACGATCTAGGTTAACTAGCGGGCACTTGGACTATATAGGTTCCCTAGCGGGCACTTGGACTATATAGGTTCCCTAGCGGGCACTTGGACTATCTAGGTTAACGAACGGGCACTTGGACTATGCAGGTAACCTAGCGGCACTTGGACTGTCTAGGTTACATAGCGGGCACTTGGACTTCTAGGTTAACGAACGGACACTTGGACTATGTATGTTGCCTAGCGGGCACTTGGACTAGTTAGGTTAGGTTACGGGCACTTGGACTATCTAGGTTACCTAGCGGGAACTTGGACTATCTAGGTTACCTAGCAGGCAATTGGACTATCTAGGTTACCTAACGGGCACTTTCACTATCTAGGTTACCTAGATGGCACTTGGACTATGTAGGTTACCTAAAGGGCACTTTGACTATCTAGGTTACCTAGCGGGCACTTGGACTATCTAGGTTAACTAGCGGGAACTTAGACTATCTAGGTTACCTAGAGGGCACTTGGATTATCTAGGTTACCTAGCGGTCCCCTGGACTATGTAGGTTACCTAGCGGGCACTTGGACTATCTAGGTTAACGAACGGGCACTTGGACTATGTAGGTACCTAGCGGGCACTTGGACTGTCTAGGTTACCTAGCGGGCACTTTTACTATCTAGGTTAACTAGCAGACCTTGGACTATGTAGGTTAACTAGCGGGCCCTTGGACTATGTAGGTTAACTAGCGGGCACTTGGACTAACTAGGTTTCCTGGCAGGCCCTTGGACTATGAACATACCCTAGCGCGCACTTGGACTATCTAGCTTACCTAGCGGGCACGTGGACTATGTACTTCCCCTAGTGGGCACGCGGACTATCTAGGTTAACTAGCGGGCACTTGGACTATCTAGGTTACCTAGCAGGCACTTGGATTATGAAGGATCCCTAGCGGGCACTTGGACTATCTAGGTTAACTAGCGGGCACTTGGACTATGTAGGTTAACTAGCGGACACTTGCACGATCTAGGTTAACTAGCGGGCCCTTGCAATATGTAGGTTAACTAGCGGGCCCATGGATTATGTAGGTTTACTAGCAGGCACTTGGACTATCTAGGTTAACTAGCGGACACTTGGACTATGTAGTTTCCCTAGCGGTCATTTGGACTAATTAGGTTACCAAGCGGGAACTTGGACTATGTAGGTTACCTAGTGGGCACTTGGACTATCTAAGTTACCTAGCAGGCACTTTGATTATCTAGGTTAACTAACGGGCACTTGGACTATGTATGTTGCCTAGCGGGCACTTGGACTATGTAGGTTAACTAGCGGGCTCTTGGATTATGTAGGTTCCCTATCGGGCACTTGGACTATGTAAGTTAACTAGCGCGCACTTGGACTATCTAGGTTACCTAGCGGGCACTTGGACTATGTACGTCCCCTAGTGGGCACTTGGACTATCTAGGTGAACTAACGGGCACGAGGACTATCTAGGTTAACTAGCGGGCACTTGGACTATCTAGGTTACCTAGCAGGCACTTGGATTATGAAGGATCCCTAGCGGGCACTTGGACTATCTAGGTTAACTAGCGGGCATTTGGACTATGTAGGCTAACTAGCGGACACTTGCACGATCTAGGTTAACTAGCGGGCCCTTGCACTATGTAGGTTAACTAGCGGGCCCATGGATTATGTAGGTTTACTGGCAGGCACTTGGACTATCTAGGTTAACTAGCGGGCCCTTGGACTATGTAGTTTCCCTAGCGGGCATTTGGACTATTAAGGTTAGCAAGCGGGAACTTGGACTATGTAGGTTCCCTAGTGGGCACTTGGATTATGTAGGTTCCCTATCAGGCACTTGGACTATGTAGGTTACCTAGCAGGCACTTTGACTATCTAGGTTAAATAACGGGCACTTGGACTATGTAGGTTGCCTAGCGGGCACTTGGACTATGTAGGTTCCCTAGCGGGCACTTGGATTATGTAGGTTCCCTATCGGGCACTTGGACTATGTAGGTTAACTAGCGGGTACTTGGACTGTCTAGGTTACCTAGCGGGCACTTGGATTATCTAGGTTAGCTAACAGGCACTTGGACTATCTAGGATCCCTAACGGGCACTTGTACTATCTAGGTTACCTAGCTGGCACTTGGACTATGTAGGTCAACTAGCGGGCCCTTATACTACCTAGGTTAGCTAACAGGCACTTAGATTATGTAGTTTAACTAGGGGGCACTTGGAATTTGTAGGTTAACTAGCGGACACTTGCACTATGTAGGTTAACTAGCGGGCCCATGGACTATGTAGGTTTACTAGCGGGCCTTTGGACTATCTAGGTTCCCTCAAGGGCACTTGGGGTATCTTGGTTACCGAAGGGGCACTTGAAATATCTAGGTTATCTAGCGGGCACTTGGACTATGTAGGCTAACTAGGGGGCCCTTGAACAATCGGGCTTACCTAGCGGGTACTAGAACTATCTAGGTTAACTAGCGGGCACTTGCACTATCTAAGTTACCTAGCGGGCACTTGGAATAAGTACGTTCCCTAGCGGGAACTTGGATTATGTACGTTCCCTAGCGGGCACTTGGACTATCTATGTTAACTGGCGGGCACTTGGAATATGTAGGTTAACTAGCGGACACTTGCACTATGTCGGTTACCTAGCAGGCACTTGGACTATCTAGGTTAACTAGCGGGCACTTGGACTATGTAGGTTCCTTAGCGGGCACAAGGACAATCTAGGTTTCCTAGCGGGCACTTGTACTATGTAGGTTAAGTAGCGTGCCCTTGGACTATCTAGGTTACGTAGTGGGCACTTGGTATATAGGTTAACTAGCGGGCATTTGGACTATGTAGGTTAACTAGCGGACACTTACACGATCTAGGTTAACTAGCGGGCCCTTGTACTATATAGGTTAAGTAGCGGGCCATGGATTATGTAGGTTTACTAGCAGGCACTTGGACTATCTAGGCAAACTAGCGGGCACTTGGACTATGTAGCTTCCCTGGCGGGCATTTGGACTATCTAGGTTACCTAGCGGGCACTTGGACTATCTAGCTTACCTAGCGAGCACTTGGACTATCTAAGTTTCCTAGCAGGCCCTTTGACTATCTAGGTTAACTAACGGGCACTTGGACTATGTAGGTTGCCTAGCGGGCACTTGGATTATGTAGGTTCCCTAGCGGGCACTTGGACTATCTAGGTTAACGAACGGGCACTTGGACTGTCTAGGTTACATAGCGGGAACTTTGACTTCTTGGTTAACGAACGGGCACTTGGACTATTTATGTTGCCTAGCGGGCACTTCGACTATCTAGGTTAGCTAACGGGCACTTGGACTATCTAAGTAACCTAGCGGGAACTTGGACAATGTAGGTTACATAGCAGGCACTTGGACTATCTAGGTTACCTAACGGGCACTTTCACTATCTAGGTTACCTAGCTGGCACTTGGACTATGTAGGTTAACTAGTGGGCACTTGGACGATCTAGGTTAACTAGCGGGCACTTGGACTATATAGGTTACGTAGCGGGCACTTGGACTATCGAGGTTAACGAACGGGCACTTGGACTATGTAGGTTACCTAGCAGGCACTTGGACTATCTAGGTTACCTAGATAGCACTTGGACTATATAGGTTCCCTAGCGGGCACTTGGACTATCTAGGTTAACGAACGGGCACTTGGACTATGCAGGTAACCTAGCGGCACTTGGACTGTCTAGGTTACATAGCGGGCACTTGGACTTCTAGGTTAACGAACGGGCACTTGGACTATGTATGTTGCCTAGCGGGCACTTGGACTATCTAGGTTAGGTTACGGGCACTTGGACTATCTAGGTTACCTAGCGGGAACTTGGACAATGTAGGTTACCTAGCAGGCACTTGGACTATCTTGGTTACCTAACGGGCACTTTGACTATCTAGGTTACCTAGCGGGCACTTGGACTATCTAGGTTAACTAGCGGGAACTTAGACTATCTAGGTTACCTAGCGGGCACTTGGATTATCTAGGTTACCTAGCGGTCCCCTGGACTATGTAGGTTACCTAGCGGGCACTTGGACTATCTAGGTTAACGAACGGGCACTTGGACTATATAGGTAACCTAGCGGGCACGTGGACTGTGTAGGTTACCTAGCGGGCACTTTTACTATCTAGGTTAACTAGCAGACCTTGGACTATGTAGGTTAACTAGCGGGCCCTTGGACTATGTAGGTTAACTAGCGGGCACTTGGACTATCTAGGTTTCCGGGCAGGCCCTTGGACTATGTACATACCCTAGCGCGCACTTGGACTATCTAGCTTACCTAGCAGGCACTTGGACTATGTACTTCCCCTAGTGGGCACGTGGCCTATCTAGGTTAACTAGCGGGCACTTGGACTATCTAGGTTACCTAGCAGGCACTTGGATTATGAAGGATCCCTAGCGGGCCCTTGAACTATCTAGGTTAACTAGCGGGCACATGGACTATGTAGGTTAACTAGCGAACACTTGCACGATCTAGGTTAACTAGCGGGCCCTTGCACTATGTAGGTTAACTAGCGGGCCCATGGATTATGTAGGTTTAAAAGCAGGCACTTGGACTATCTAGGTTAACTAGCGGGCACTTGGACTATGTAGTTTCCCTAGCGGGCATTTGGACTATTAAGGTTACCAAGCGGGAACTTGGACTATGTAGGTTGCCTAGTGGGCACTTGGACTATCTAAGTTACTTAGCAGGCACCTTGATTATCTAGGTTAACTAACGGGCACTTGGACTATGTAGGTTGCCTAGCGGGCACTTGGATTATGTAGGTTCCCTTTCGGGCACTTGGACTATGTAAGTTAACTAGCGGGCATTTGGACTATCTAGGTTACCTAGCGGGCACTTGGATTATCTAGGTTAACGAACGGGCACTTGGACTATGTAGGTTACCTAGCCGCCACTTGGACTATCTAGGTTAGCTAACAGGCACTTGGACTATCTAGGTTCCCTAGCGGGCACTTGTACTATCTAGGTTACCTAGCTGGCACTTGGACTATATAGGTCAACTAGCGGGCCCTTGGTCTACCTAGGTTAGCTAACAGGAACTTAGATTATGTAGGTTAATTAGGGGGCATTTGGAATATGTAGGTTAACTAGCGGACACTTGCACTATGTAGGTTAACTAGCGGGCCCATGGACTATGTAGGTTTATTAGCGGGCCCTTGGACTATCTAAGTTCCCTAAAGGGCACTTGGACTATCTAGGTTACCGAACGGGCACTTGGACTATCTAGGTTACCTAGCGGGCACTTGAACTATGTAGATTAACTATGGGGGCCCTTGGACGATCTAGGTTACGTAGCGGGTATTAGGACTATCTAGGTTAACTAGCGGTCAGTTGCACTATCTAAGTTACCTAGCGGGCACATGGACTATGTACATTCCCTAGCGGGCAGTTGTACTTTCTATGTTAACTAGCGGGCACTTGGAATATGTAGGTTATCTAGCGGACACTTGCACTATGTAGGTTACCTAGCAGGCACTTGGACTATCTAGGTTAACTAGCGGGCACTTGGACTATCTAAGTTAACTAGCGTGCACTTGGACAATGTAGGTTCCTTAGCGGGCACTGGGACTATCTAGGTTGCCTAGCAGGCACTTGTACTATGTAGGTTAACTAGAGTGCCCTTGGACTATCTAGGTTACGTAGCGGGCACTTGGTATATAGGTTAACTAGCGGGCACTTGAATTATGTAGGTTAACTAGCGGACACTTGGGCTATCTAGGTTAACTAGCGTGCACTTGGAATATCTAGGTTACCTAGCTGGCACTTGGACTATATAGGTCAACTAGCGGGCCCTTGTACTACCTAGGTTACCTAAAGGGAACTTAGATAATGTAGGTTAATTAGGGGGCACTTGGAATATATAGGTTAACTAGCGGACACTTGCACTATGTAGGTTAACTAGCCGGCCCATGGATTATGTAGGTTTACTAGCGGGCCCTTGGATTATCTAGGTTCCCTAAAGGGCACTTGGACTATCTAGGTTACCTAGCGGGCACTTGGACTTCTAGGTTAACGAACGGGCTCTTGGACAATGTAGGTTGCCTAGTGGGCACTTGGACTATGTAGGCTAACTAGGGGGCCCTTGGACGATCTAGGTTACGTAGCGGGTACTTGAACTATCTAGCTTAACTAGCAGACACTTGCACTATGTAGGTTACCTAGCAGGCACTTGGACTATCTAGGTTAAGTAGCGTGCACTTGGACTATGAAGGTTCCTTAGCGGGCACTTGGACTATCTAGGTTAACGAACGGGCACTTGGACTATGTAGGTAACCTAGCGGGCACTTGGACTGTCTAGGTTACCTAGCGGGCACTTGGACTATCTAGGTTACCTAGCTGACACTTGAACTAACTTTGTTGCCTAGCGGGCTCTTGGACTATGTAGGTTAACTAGCGTGCCTTTGGATTATCTAGGTTACGTAGCGGGCACTTGGTATATAGGTTAACTAGCGGGCCCTTGGTATATAGGTTAACTAGCGGGCACTTGGACTATGTAGGTTAACTAGAGGACACTTGGACTATCTAGGTTAACTAGTGGACCCTTGGACTATGTAGGTTAACGAGCAGGCACTTGGACAATCTAGGTTAACTAGCGGGCACTTGGACTATCAGAGTTAACAAGTGAGCCCTTGGACTGTATAGGTTAACTAGCGGGCCCTTGGACTATCTAGGTTACCTAGCAGGCACTTGGACTATATAGGTTACCTAGCGGGCACTTGGACTATGTAGGTTACCTAGTGGGCAATTGGACGATCTAGGTTGACGAACGGGCACTTGGAATATGCAGGTAACCTAGCGGGCACTTGGACTGTCTAGGTTACCTAGCGGGCACTTGGACTTCTAGGTTAACGAACGGGCTCTTGGACAATGTAGGTTGCCTAGTGGGCACTTGGACTATCTAGGTTAGGTAACGGGCACTTGGACTATCTAGGTTACCTAATGGGCACTTTGACTATCTAGGTTACATAGCGGGCACTCGGACTATGTAGGTTAAATAGCGAGCACTTGGACTCTAGGTTACCTAGCGGGCACTTGGACTATCAAGGTTACCTAGCGGGCCCTTGGACTCTGTAGGTTTCCTAGCGGGCACTTGGACTATCTAGGTTAACGAACGGGCACTTGGACTATGTAGGCAACCTTGCGGGCACTTGGACAGTCTAGGTTACCTAGCAGGCACTTGGACTATCTAGGTTAACGAACGGGCACTTGGACTAAGTAGGTTACCTAGCGGGCACTTGGACTATGTAGGATCCCTATTGGACATTTGGACTACTTTGGTTACCTAGCGGGCACTTGGACTATCTAGGTTAACTAGCGGGCACTTGGACTATCTAGGTCAACTAACGGGCCCTTGTACTATGTAGGTTAACAAGCGAGCACTTGGACTATCTAGGTTAACTAGCGGACCTTGGACTATGTGGGTTAACTAGCGGGCACTTGGACGATCTAGGTTAACTAGAGGGCACTTGGACTATCTAGGTTACCTAGAGGGCACTTGGACTATGTAGGTTCCCAGGCGGGCATTTGGACTATATAGATAACCTAGTGGGCACTTAGACTTTGTAGGTTACCTAGCAGGCACTTGGACTATCTAGGTTACCTAGCTGGCACTTTAACTATCTATGTTTCCTAGCGGGTTGTTGGAGTATGTAGGTTACCTAGAGGGCTGTTGGACTATCTAGGTTACCTCGCAGGCACTTGGACTATCTAGGTTAACTAACGGGCACTTGGACTATGTAGGTTCCCTAGCGGGCACTTGGACTATGTAGGATCCCTATTGGACATTTGGACTACTTTGGTTACCTAGCGGGCACTTGGACTATCTAGGTTAACTAGCAGGCACTTGGACTATGTAGGTTAACTAGTGGACACTTGCACGATCTAGGTTAAATAGCGGGCCCTTGCACTATGTAGGTTAACTAGCGGGCCCATGGATTATGTAGGTTTACTAGCAGGCACTTGGACTATCTAGGTTAACTAGCGGGCACTTGGAATATGTAGTTTCCCTAGCGGGCATTTGGGCTATTAAGGTTACCAAGCAGGAACTTGGACTATGTAGGTTACCTAGTGGGCACTTGGACTATCTAAGTTACCTAGCAGGCACTTTGATTATCTAGGTTTACTAACGGGCACTTGGACTATGTAGGTTGCCTAGCGGGCACTTGGACTATGTAGGTTCCCTATCGGGCACTTGGACTATGTAGGTTAACTAGCGGGCACTTAGACTGTCTAGGTTACCTCGCGGTCACTTGGATTATCTAGGTTAACGAACGGGCACTTGGACTATGTAGGTTACCTAGCCGCCACTTGGACTATCGAGGTTAGCTAACAGGCACTTGGACTATCTAGGTTCCCTAGCGGACACTTGTACTATCTAGGTTACCTAGCTGGTACTTGGACTATGTAGGTCAACTAGCGGGCCCTTGGACTACCTAGGTTAGCTAACGGGAACTTAGATTATGTAGGTTAACTAGGGGGCACTTGGAATATGTAGGTTAACTAGGGGACACTTGCACTATGTAGGTTAACTAGCGGGCCCATGGACTATCTAGGTTTACTAGCGGGCCCTTGGACTATCTAGGTTCCCTAAAGGGCACTTGGACTATCTAGGTTACCTAGCGGGCACTTGGACTATGTAGGCTAACTATGGGGGCCCTTGGACGATCTAGGTTACATAGCGGGTACTAGAACTATCTAGGTTAACTAGCGGACACTTGCACTATGTAGGTTACCTAGCAGGCACTTGGACTATCTAGGTTAACTAGCGGGCACTTGGACTATCTAAGTTAACTAGCGTGCACTTGGACTATGTAGGTTCCTTAGCGGGCACTGGGACAATCTAGGTTGCCTAGCATGCACTTGTACTATGTAGGTTAACTAGAGTGCCCTTGGACTATCTAGGTTACGTAGCGGGCACTTGGTATATAGGTTAACTAGCGGGCACTTGGACTGTGTAGGTTAACTAGCGGACACTTGGACTATCTAGGTTAACTAGCGTTCACTTGGACTATCTAGATTCCCTAGCGGGCACTTGTACTATCTAAGTTACCTAGCTGGCACTTGGACTATATAGGTCAACTAGCAGGCCCTTGGACTACCTAGGTTACCTAACGGGAACTTAGATTATGTAGGTTAATTAGGGGGCATTTGGAATATGTAGGATAACTAGCGGACACTTGCACTATGTAGGTTAACTAGCGGGCCCATGGACTATGTAGGTTTACTAGCGGGCCCTTGGAATATCTAGGATCCCTAAAGGGCACTTGGACTATCTAGGTTACCGAACGGGCACTTGGACTATCTAGGTTACCTAGCGGGCACTTGGACTATGTAGGCTAACTAGGGGGCCCTAGGACGATCTAGGTTACCTAGCGGGTACTTGAACTATCTAGTTTAACTAGCGGACACTTGCACTATGTAGATTACCTAGCAGGCACTTGGACTATCTAGGTTAACTAGCGGGCACTTGGACTATCTAGGTTAACTAGTGTGCACTTGGACTATGTAGGTTCTTTAGCGGGCACTTGGACTATCTAGGTTGCCTGGCAGGCTCTTGGACTATGTAGGTTAACTAGCGTGCCCTTGGATTATCTAGGTTACGTAGCGGGCACTTGGTATATAGGTTAACTAGCGGGCACTTGGACTATGTAGGTTAACTAGAGGACACGTGGACTATCTAGGTTAACTAGTGGACTCTTGGACTATGTAGGTTAACGAGCAGCCATTTGGACAATCTAGGTTAACTAGCGGGCACTTGGACTATCAAAGTTAACAAGTGAGCCCTTGGACTATGTAGGTTAACTAGCGGGCCCTTGGACTATCTAGGTTACCTAGCGGGCACTTGGACTATATAGGTTACCTAGCGGGCACTTGGACTATGTAGGTTACCTAGTGGGCCATTGGACTATCTAGGTTGACGAAAGGGCACTTGGAATATGCAGGTAACCTAGCGGGCACTTGGACTGTCTAGGTTACCTAGCGGGCACTTGGACTTCTAGGTTAACGAACGGGCTCTTGGACAATGTAGGTTGCCTAGTGGGCACTTGGACTATCTAGGTTACCTAATGGGCACTTTGACTATCTAGGTTACATAGCGGGCACTTGGACTATGTAGGTTAAATAGCGAGCATTTGGACTCTAGGTTACCTAGCGGGCACTTGGACTATCAAGGTTACCTAGCGGGCCCTTGGACTATGTAGGTTTCCTAGCGGGCACTTGCACTATCTAGGTTAACGAACGGGCACTTGGACTACGTAGGTAACCTTGCCGGCACTTCGACAGTATAGGTTACCTAGCAGGCACTTGGACTATCTAGGTTAATGAACGGGCACTTGGACTAAGTAGGTTACCTAGCGGGCACTTGGACTATGTAGGATCCCTATTGGACATTTGGACTACTTTGGTTACCTAGCGGGCACTTGGACTATCTAGGTTAACTAGCGGGCACTTGGACTATCTAGGTCAACTAGCGGGCCCTTGTACTATGTAGGTTAACTAGCGAGCACTTGGACTATCTAGGTTAACTAGCGGACCTTGGACTATGTGGGTTAACTAGCGGGCACTTGGACGATCTAGGTTAACTAGAGGGCACTTGGACTATCTAGGTTACCTAGCGGGCACTTGGACTATGTAGGTTCCCAGGCGGGCATTTGGACTATATAGATAACCTAGTGGGCACTTAGACTTTGTAGGTTACCTAGCAGGCACTTGGACTATCTAGGTTACCTAGCTGGCACTTTAACTATCTATGTTGCCTAGCGGGTTCTTGGAGTATGTAGGTTACCTAGAGGGCTGTTGGACTATCTAGGTTACCTCGCAGGCACATGGACTATCTAGGTTAACTAACGGGCACTTGGACTATGTAGGTTCCCTAGCGGGCACTTGGACTATGTAGGATCCCTATTGGACATTTGGACTACTTTGGTTACCTAGCGGGCACTTGGACTACTTTGGTTACCTAGCGGGCACTTGGACTATCTAGGTCAACTAGCGGGCCCTTGTACTATGTAGGTTATCTAGCGAGCACTTGGACTATCTAGGTTAACTAGCGGACCTTGGACTTTGTGGGTTAACTAGCGGGCACCTGGACGATCTAGGTTAACTAGAGGGCACTTGGACTATCTAGGTTACCTAGCAGGCATTTGGACCATGTAGTTTCCCAGGCGGGCATTTGGACTATATAGATAACCTACCGGGCACTTAGATTTTGTAGGTTACCTAGCTGACACTTGAACTATCTACGTTGCCTAGCGGGTTCTTGGAGTATGTAGGTTACCTAGCGGGCATTTAGACTATCTAGGTAAAGTAACTGGCACTTGGACTATGTAGGTTCCCTAGCGGGCCCTTGGACTATGTAAGTTCCCTAGCGGGCACATGGAGAATGTAGGTTAACTAGGGGGCACTAGGACTATGTAGGTTACGTGGAGGGCCCTTGGACTATCTAGGTTACTTAGCGGGCATTTGGATTATGCAGGCTCCCTAGCGGGCATTTGGACTATATAGATTCCTTAGCGGGCACTTAGACTTTTTAGGTTACCTAGCGGGCACTTGGACTACTTTGGTTACCTAGCAGGCACTTGGACTATCTAGGTTACCTAGTGGGCCCTTGGACTATGTAGGTTACCAGCGGGCACTTGGACAATCTAGGTTAACGAACGTGCACTTGGACTATGTAGGTAACCTAGCGGGCACTTGGACTGTCTAGGTTACCTAGCAGGCACTTGGACTATCTAGGTTACCTAGCTGACACTTGAACTAACTTTGTTGCCTAGCGGGTTCTTGGACTATGTAGGTAACCTAGCGGGCACTTTTACTGTCTAGGTTACCTAGCGGGCACTTGGACTTTCTAGGTTAACGAACGGGCACGTGGACTATGTAGGTTAACTAGCGGACAATTCGACTATCTAGGTTAGCCCGATACCTAACCTAGATAGTCCAAGTGCCCGCTAAGGAACTTACATAGTCCAAGTGCCCGTCGTCAACCTAAAAGTCCAAGTGCCCGCTAGGTAACCTAGACAGTCCAAGTACCCGCTAGGTTACCTGCACATACCAAGTGCCCGTTCGTTAACCTAGATAGTCCAAGTGCCCGTTAGTTAACCAAGATAGTCCAAGTGCCCGCTAGTAAACCTAGATAGTCCAAGTGCCTGATAGCTAACCTACATAGTCCAAGTGTCCGTTAGTTAACCTAGATAGTCCAAGTGCCCATTGGGTAACCTACATAGTCCAAGTGCCCGCTAGTTAACCTACATAGTCCAAGTGCCTTCAAGGGAGCCTACATAGTCCACGTGACCGCTAGGGAACCTACATAGTCCAAGTGCCCGTTAGGGAACCTACATAGTCCAAGTACCCGCTAGGTAACCTACATAGTCCAAATGCCCGCAAGGAAACCTACATAGTCTAAATGTCAGCTAGGCAACCTACATAATCCAAGTGCCCGCTCTGGAACATACATAGTTCAAGTGCCCGTTAGCTAACCTAGATACTCCAAGGGCCCGCTAGTTGACCTACATAGTCCAAGTGCCAGCTAGGTAACCTAGATAGTACAAGTGCCCGCTAGGGAACCTAGATAGTCCAAGTGCCTTTTAGCTAACCTAGATAGTCCAAGTGGTGGCTAGGTAACCTACATAGTCCAAGTGCCCGTTCGTTAACCTAGATAATCCTAGTGCCCGTTAGGTAACCTAGACAGTCCAAGTGCCCGCTAGTTACCCTACAGAGTCCAAGTGTCCGCTAGGCAACCTAAATAGTCCAAATGCCCGCTAGGGAAACTACATAGTCCAAGTGCCCGCTAGTTAACCTAGATAGTCCAAGTGCCCCCTAGTAAACCTACATAATCCATGGGCCCGCTAGTTAACCTACATAGTGCAAGGGCCCGCTAGTTAACCTAGATCGTGCAAGTGTCCGCTAGTTAACCTACATAGTCCAAGTGCCAGCTAGGTAACCTAGATAGTCCAAGTGAACGCTAGGGATCCTTCATAATCCAAGTGCCTACTAGGTAACCTAGATAGTCCAACTGCCCGCTAGGGAAGGTACATAGTCCAAGTGCCCGTTAGGGAACCTACATAGTCCAAGTGCCCGCTAGGTAACCTACATAGTCCAAATGCCCGCAAGGAAACCTACATAGTCTAAATGTCCGCTAGGCAACCTACATAATCCAAGTGCCCGCTCTGGAACATACATAGTCCAAGTGCCCGTTAGCTAACCTAGATAGTCCAAGGGCCCGCTAGTTGACCTACATAGTCCAAGTGCCAGCTAGGTAACCTAGATAGTACAAGTGCCCGCTAGGGAACCTAGATAGTCCAAGTGCCTTTTAGCTAACCTAGATAGTCCAAGTGGTGGCTAGGTAACCTACATAGTCCAAGTGCCCGTTCGTTAACCTAGATAATCCAAGTGCCCGTTAGGTAACCTAGACAGTCCAAGTGCCCGCAAGTTACCCTACATATTCCAAGTGCCCATTAGTTAACCTAGATAGTCAAAGTGCCTGCTAGGTAACCTAGATAGTCCAAGTGCCCGCTGGGTAACCTACATAGTCCAAGTGCCCGCTAGGCAACCTAAATAGTCCAAATGCCCGCTAGGGAAACTACATAGTCCAAGTGCCCGCTAGTTAACTTAGATAGTCCAACTGCCCCCTAGTAAACCTACATAATCCATGGGCCCGCTAGTTAACCTACATAGTGCAAGGGCCCGCTAGTTAACCTATATCGTGCAAGTGTCCGTAAGTTAACCTACATAGTCCAAGTGCCAGCTAGGTAACCTAGATAGTCCAATTGCCCCTAGGGATCCTTCATAATCCAAGTGCCTGCTAGGTAACGTAGATAGTCCAAGTGCCTGCTAGGGAAGGTACATAGTCCAAGTGTCCGCGAGGTAACCTAGAGAGTGCAAGTGCCCGCTAGTTAACCTACATAGTCCAAGTGCCCGCTAGTTAACCTAAATCGTCCAAGTGTCCGCTAGGTAACCTACATAGTCCAAGTGCCTGCTAGGTAACCTAGATAGTCCAAGTGCCTGATAGCTAACCTACATAGTCCAAGTGTCCGTTCGTTAACCTAGATAGTCCAAGTGCCCATTGGGTAACCTACATAGTCCAAGTGCCCGCTTGGTAACCTGGTTAGTCCAAGTTCCCGCCTGTTAACCTACATAGTCCAAGTGCCTTCTAGGGAGCCTTCATAGTCCACGTGACCGCTAGGGAACCGACATAGTCCAAGTGCCCGTTAGGGAACCTACATAGTCCAAGTGCCCGCTAGGTAACCTACATAGTCCAAATGCCCGCAAGGAAACCTACATAGTCTAAATGTCCGCTAGGCAACCTACATAATCCAAGTGCCCACTCTGGAACATACATAGTCCAAGTGCCCGTTAGCTAACCTAGATAGTCCAAGGGCCCGCTAGTTGACCTACATAGTCCAAGTGCCAGCTAGGTAACCTAGATAGTACAAGTGCCCGCTAGGGAACCTAGATAGTCCAAGTGCCTTTTAGCTAACCTAGATGGTCCAAGTGGTGGCTAGGTAACCTACATAGTCCAAGTGCCCGTTCGTTAACCTAGATAATCCAAGTGCCCGTTAGATAAGCTAGACAGTCCAAGTGCCCGCTAGTTACCCTACATAGTCCAAGTGCCCGTTAGTTAACCTAGATAGTCAAAGTGCCTGCTAGGTAACCTAGATAGTCCAAGTGTCCGCTAGATAACCTACATAGTCCAAGGGACCACTAGGTTACCTACATAGTCCAAGTGCCCGTTCGTTAACCTACATAGTCCAAGTGCCCGCTAGGTAACGTAGATAGCCCAAGTGCCCACTAGGGAAGGTACATAGTCCAAGTGCCCGTAGGTAACCTAGATAGTCCAAGTGCCCGCTAGTTAACCTACATAGTCCAAGTACCTGCTAGCTAACCTACATAGTCCAAGTGCCCGTTCGTTAACTTACATTGTCCAAGTGCCCGCTAGGTAACGTACATAGTCCAAGTGCCCACTAGGTAACGTAGATAGCCCAAGTGCCCACTAGGGAACGTACATAGTCCAAGTGCCCACTAGGTAACCTAGACAGTCCAATTGCCCGCTAGTTAACCTAGACAGTCGAAGTACCCGATAGGGAACCTACATATTCCAATTGCCCGCTAGTAAACCTAGATAGTCCTAGTGCCCGTTAGTTAACCTACATAGTCCAAGTGCCCGTAAGTTAACCTAGATAGTCAAAGTGCCTGCTAGGTAACCTAAATAGTCCAAGTGCCCGCTAGGGTACCTACATAGTCCAAGTGCCCGCTAGGTAACATAGATAGTCCAATTGCCCGTTAGCTAACCTACATAGTCGAAGTGTCCGCTAGTTAACCTACATAGTCCAAGTGCCCGTTCGTTAACCTAGAAAGTCCAAGTGCCCGCTAGGTAACCTAGACAGTCCAAGTGCCCGCTAGGTTACCTACATAGTCCAAGTGCACGTTCGTTAACCTAGATTGTCCAAGTGCCCGCTGGTAACCTACATAGTCCAAATGCTCGCAAGGAAACCAACATAGTCTAAATGTCCGCTAGGCAACCTACATAATCCAAGTGCCCACTCTGGAACATACATAGTCCAAGTGCCCGTTAGCTAACCTGGATAGTCCAAGGGCCCGCTAGTTGACCTACATAGTCCAAGTGACAGCTAGGTAACCTAGATAGTACAAGTGCCCGCTAGGGAACCTAGATAGTCCAAGTGCCTGTTAGCTAACCTAGATAGTCCAAGTGGTGGCTAGGTAACCTACATAGTCCAAGTGCCCGTTCGTTAACCTAGATAATCCAAGTGCCCGTTAGGTAACCTAGACAGTCCAAGTGCCCGCTAGTTGCCCTACATAGTCCAAGTGCCCGTTAGTTAACCCAGATAGTCAAAGTGCCTGCTAGGTAACCTAGATAGTCCAAGTGCCCGCTAGATAACCTACATAGTCCAAGTGCCCGCTAGGTAACCTAAATAGTCCAAATGTCCGCTAGGGAAACTACGTAGTCCAAGTGTCCGCTAGTTAACCTAGATAGTCCAAGTGCCCCCTAGTAAACCTACATAATCCATGGGCCCGCTAGTTAACCTACATAGTGCAAGGGCCCGCTAGTTAACCTAGATAGTCCAAGTGCCCGCTAATTAATCTAGATAGTCCAAGTGCCCGCTAGTTAACCTAGATAGTCCAATTGCCCGCTAGTTAACCTACATAGTCCAAGTGCCCGCTAGGTAACCTAGACAGTCCAAGTGACCACTAGGTTACCTACATGGTCCAAGTGCCCATTCGTTAACCTACATTGTCCAAGTGCCCGCTAGGTAACGTAGATAGCCCAAGTGCCCGCTAGGTAACGTAGATAGTCCAAGTGCCCGCTAGGTAACCTAGATAGTCTAAGTGCCTGCTAGTAAACCTACATAGTCCAAGTGCCTGCTAGGTAAACTACATAGTCCAAGTGCCCCCTAGGTAACCTAGACAGTCCAATTGCCCGCAGTTAACCTAGACAGTCCAAGTACCGCTAGGGAATCTACATAGTCCAAGCGCCGGCTAGGGAACCTACATAGTCCAGGTGCTCGCTAGGCAACCTACATAGTCCAAGTGCCCGTTAGTTAACCTAGTTAGTCAAAGTGCCTGCTAGGTAACCTAGATAGTCCAAGTGACCGCTAGGTAACCTACATAGTCCAAGTGCCCGTTAGGTAACCTTGATAGTCCAATTGCCCGTTAGCTATCCTAGATAGTCCAAGTGTCCGCTAGTTAACCTACATAGTCCAAGTGCCCGTTCATTAACCTAGATAATCCAAGTGCCCGTTAGGTAACCTAGACAGTCCAAGTGCCCGCTAGTTGCCCTACATAGTCCAAATGCCCGCTAGGTAACCTAAAGAGTCCAAATGTCCGCTAGGAAAACTACATAGTCCAAGTGCCCGCTAGTTAACCTAGATAGTCCAAGTGCCCCCTAGTAAACCTACATAATCCATGGGCCCGCTAGTTAACCTACATAGTGCAAGGGCCCGCTAGTTAACCTAGATAGTCCAAGTGCCCGCTAGTTAACCTAGATAGTCCAATTGCCCGCTAGTTAACCTACATAGTCCAAGTGCCCGCTAGGTAACCTACATAGTCCAAGTGCCCGCTAGGTAACGTAGATATCCCAGGTGCCCGCTAGGGAACGTACATAGTCCAAGTGCCCACTAGGTAACCTAGACAGTCCAATTGCCCCCTAGTTAACCTAGCCAGTCCAAGTACCCGATAGGGAACCTACATAGTCCAAGTGCCCACTAGGTAACCTAGACAGTCGAATTGCCCCCTAGTTAACCTAGCCAGTCCAAGTGCTCGCTAGGCAACCTACATAGTCCAAGTGACCGTTAGTTAACCTAGATTGTCCAATTGCATGTTAGCTAACCTAGATAGTCGAAGTGTCCGCTAGTTAACCTAGGTAGTCCAAGTGCCCCCTAGTAAACCTACATAATCCATGGGCCCGCTAGTTAACCTTCATATTGCAAGGGCCCGCTAGTTAACCTAGATAGTCCAAGTGCCCGCTAGTTAACCTAGATAGTCCAATTACCCGCTAGTTAACCTACATAGTCCAAGTGACCGCTAGGTAATCTAGACAGTCCAAGTGACCACTAGGTTACCTACATAGTCCAAGTGCCCATTCGTTAACCTACATAGTCCAAGTGCCCGCTAGGTAACGTAGATAGCCCATATGCCCGCTAGGGAACGTACATAGTCCAAGTGCCCGCTAGGTAACCTAGATAGTCTAAGTGCCTGCTAGTAAACCTACATAGTCCAAGTGCCTGCTAGGTAAACTACATAGTCCAAGTGCCCACTAGGTAACCTAGACAGTCCAATTGCCCGCTAGTTAACCTAGACAGTCCAAGTACCGCTAGGGAATCTATATAGTCAAAGCGCCCGCTAGGGAACCTACATAGTCCAGGTGCTCGCTAGGCAACCTACATAGTCCAAGTGCCCGTTAGTTAACCTAGATAGTCAAAGTGCCTGCTTGGTAACCTAGATAGTCGAAGTGCCCGCTAGGTAACCTACATAGTCCAAGTGCCCGTTAGGTTACCTTGATAATCCAATTGCCCGTTAGCTATCCTAGATAGTCCAAGTGTCCGCTAGTTAACCTACATAGTCCAAGTGCCCGTTCGTTAACTTACATTGTCCAAGTGCCCGCTAGGTAACGTAGATAACCCAAGTGCCCGCTGGGGAACGTACATAGTCCAAGTGCCCACTAGGTAACCTAGACAGTCCAATTGCCCCCTAGTTAACCTAGACAGTCCAAGTACCCGATAGGGAACCTACATAGTCCAAGTGCTCGCTAGGCAACCTACATAGTCCAAGTGCCCGCTAGGTAACCTAAATAGTCCAAATGTCCGCTAGGGAAACTACATAGTCCAAGTGCCCGCTAGTTAACCTAGATAGTCCAAGTGCCCGCTAGTAAACCTACATAATCCATGGCCCCGCTAATTAACCTACATAGTGCAAGGGCCCGCTAGTTAACCTACATAGTCCAAGTGCCCGCTAGTTAACCTAGATAGTCCAAGTGCCCGCTAGTTAACCTAGATAGTCCAAGTGCCCGCTAGTTAACCTACATAGTCCAAGTGCCCGCTAGGTAACCTAGACAGTCCAAGTGACCACTAGGTTACCTACATAGTTCAAGTGCCCATTCGTCAACCTACATAGTCCAAGTGCCCGCTAGGTAACGTAGATAGCCCAAGTGCCTGCTAGTAAACCTACATAGTCCAAGTGCCTGCTAGGTTAACTACATAGTCCAAGTGCCCACTAGGTAACCTAGACAGTCCAATTGCCCGCTAATTAACCTAGACAGTCCAAGTACCGCTAGGTAATGTACATAGTCCAAGCGCCCGCTAGGGAACCTACATAGTCCAGGTGCTCGGTAGGCAACCTACATAGTCCAAGTGCCCGTTAGTTAACCTAGATAGTCATAGTGCCCGCTACGTAACCTACATTGTCCAAGTGCCCGTTAGGTAACCTTGATAGTCCAATTGCCCGTTAGCTATCCTAGATAGTCCAAGTGTCCGCTAGCTAACCTACATAGTCCAAGTGCCCGTTCGTTAACTTACATTGTCCAAGTGCCCGCTAGGTAACGTAGATAGCCCAAGTGCCCGCTAGGGAACGTACATAGTCCAAGTGCCCACTAGGTAACCTAGACAGTCCAATTGCCCCCTATTTAACCTAGACAGTCCAAGTACCCGATAGGGAACCTACATAGTCCAAGTGCCCACTAGGGAACCTATATAGTCCAAGTGCTCGCTAGGCAACCTACATAGTCCAAGTGCCCGTTAGTTAACCTAGATAGTCAAAGTGCCTGCTAGGTAACCTAGATAGTCCAAGTGTCCGCTAGATAACCTACATAGTCCAAGGGACCACTAGGTTACCTACATAGTCCAAGTGCCCGTTCGTTAACCTACATAGTCCAAGTGCCCGCTAGGTAACGTAGATAGCCCAAGTGCCCACTAGGGAAGGTACATAGTCCAAGTGCCCGTAGGTAACCTAGATAGTCCAAGTGCCCGCTAGTTAACCTACATAGTCCAAGTACCTGCTAGCTAACCTACATAGTCCAAGTGCCCGTTCGTTAACTTACATTGTCCAAGTGCCCGCTAGGTAACGTACATAGTCCAAGTGCCCACTAGGTAACGTAGATAGCCCAAGTGCCCACTAGGGAACGTACATAGTCCAAGTGCCCACTAGGTAACCTAGACAGTCCAATTGCCCGCTAGTTAACCTAGACAGTCGAAGTACCCGATAGGGAACCTACATATTCCAATTGCCCGCTAGTAAACCTAGATAGTCCTAGTGCCCGTTAGTTAACCTACATAGTCCAAGTGCCCGTAAGTTAACCTAGATAGTCAAAGTGCCTGCTAGGTAACCTAAATAGTCCAAGTGCCCGCTAGGGTACCTACATAGTCCAAGTGCCCGCTAGGTAACATAGATAGTCCAATTGCCCGTTAGCTAACCTACATAGTCGAAGTGTCCGCTAGTTAACCTACATAGTCCAAGTGCCCGTTCGTTAACCTAGAAAGTCCAAGTGCCCGCTAGGTAACCTAGACAGTCCAAGTGCCCGCTAGGTTACCTACATAGTCCAAGTGCACGTTCGTTAACCTAGATTGTCCAAGTGCCCGCTGGTAACCTACATAGTCCAAATGCTCGCAAGGAAACCAACATAGTCTAAATGTCCGCTAGGCAACCTACATAATCCAAGTGCCCACTCTGGAACATACATAGTCCAAGTGCCCGTTAGCTAACCTGGATAGTCCAAGGGCCCGCTAGTTGACCTACATAGTCCAAGTGACAGCTAGGTAACCTAGATAGTACAAGTGCCCGCTAGGGAACCTAGATAGTCCAAGTGCCTGTTAGCTAACCTAGATAGTCCAAGTGGTGGCTAGGTAACCTACATAGTCCAAGTGCCCGTTCGTTAACCTAGATAATCCAAGTGCCCGTTAGGTAACCTAGACAGTCCAAGTGCCCGCTAGTTGCCCTACATAGTCCAAGTGCCCGTTAGTTAACCCAGATAGTCAAAGTGCCCGCTAGGTAACCTAGATAGTCCAAGTGCCCGCTAGATAACCTACATAGTCCAAGTGCCCGCTAGGTAACCTAAATAGTCCAAATGTCCGCTAGGGAAACTACGTAGTCCAAGTGTCCGCTAGTTAACCTAGATAGTCCAAGTGCCCCCTAGTAAACCTACATAATCCATGGGCCCGCTAGTTAACCTACATAGTGCAAGGGCCCGCTAGTTAACCTAGATAGTCCAAGTGCCCGCTAATTAA
Source organism: Tenrec ecaudatus (assembly GCF_050624435.1). Taxonomy (NCBI): domain Eukaryota; kingdom Metazoa; phylum Chordata; class Mammalia; order Afrosoricida; family Tenrecidae; genus Tenrec; species Tenrec ecaudatus. The sequence continues at coordinate 141,539,581 of NC_134536.1, forward strand.
TCTAGATAGTCCAAGTGCCCGCTAGTTAACCTAGATAGTCCAATTGCCCGCTAGTTAACCTACATAGTCCAAGTGCCCGCTAGGTAACCTAGACAGTCCAAGTGACCACTAGGTTACCTACATGGTCCAAGTGCCCATTCGTTAACCTACATTGTCCAAGTGCCCGCTAGGTAACGTAGATAGCCCAAGTGCCCGCTAGGGAACGTACATAGTCCAAGTGCCCGCTAGGTAACCTATATAGTCTAAGTGCCTGCTAGTAAACCTACATAGTCCAAGTGCCTGCTAGGTAAACTACATAGTCCAAGTGCCCACTAGGTAACCTAGACAGTCCAATTGCCCGCTAGTTAACCTAGACAGTCCAAGTACCGCTAGGGAATCTACATAGTCCAAGCGCCGGCTAGGGAACCTACATAGTCCAGGTGCTCGCTAGGCAACCTACATAGTCCAAGTGCCCGTTAGTTAACCTAGTTAGTCAAAGTGCCTGCTAGGTAACCTAGATAGTCCAAGTGCCCGCTAGGTAACCTACATAGTCCAAGTGCCCGTTAGGTAACATTGATAGTCCAATTGCCCGTTAGCTATCCTAGATAGTCCAAGTGTCCGCTAGTTAACCTACATAGTCCAAGTGCCCGTTCGTTAACTTACATTGTCCAAGTGCCCGCTAGGTAACATAGATAGCCCAAGTGCCCGCTAGGGAACGTACATAGTCCAAGTGGCAACTAGGTAACCTAGACAGTCCAATTGCCCCCTAGTTAACCTAGACAGTCCAAGTACCCGATAGGGAACCTACATAGTCCAAGTGCCCACTAGGGAACCTACATAGTCCAAGTGCTCGCTAGGCAACCTACATAGTCCAAGTGCCCGTTAGTTAACCTAGATTGTCCAATAGCCCATTAGCTAACCTAGATAGTCGAAGTGTCCGCTAGTTAACCTACATAGTCCAAGTGCCCGTTCGTTAACCTAGATAGGCCAAGTGCCCGCTAGGTAACCTAGACAGTCCAAGTGCCCACTAGGTTACATACATAGTCCAAGTGCACGTTCGTTAACCTAGATAATCCAAGTGCCCATTAGGTAACCTAGACAGTCCAAGTGCCCGCTAGTTACCCTACATAGTCCATGTGCCCGTTAGTTAACCTAGATAGTCAAAGTGCCTGCTAGGTAACCTAGATAGTCCAAGTGTCCGCTAGATAACGTACATAGTCAAAGTGACCACTAGGTTACCAACATAGTCCAAGTGCCCGTTCGTTAACCTACATAGTCCAAGTGCCCGCTAGGTAACGTAGATAGCCCAAGTGCCCGCTAGGGAAGGTACATAGTCCAAGTGCCCGTAGGCAACCTAGATAGTCCAAATGCCCGCTAGTTAACCTACGTAGTCCAAGTACCTGCTAGGTAAACTACATAATGCAAGTGCCCGTTTGTTAACCTACATAGTCCAAGTGCCCGTTCGTTAACCTACATTGTCCATGTGTCCGCTAGGTAACGTAGAAAGCCCAAGTGCCCGCTAGGGAACGTACATACTCCAAGTGCCCACTAGGTAACCTAGACAGTCCAATTGCCCGCTAGTTAACCTAGACAGTCCAAGTACCCGATAGGGAACCTACATAGTCCAATTGCTCGCTAGGCAACCTACATAGTCCAAGTGCCCGTTAGTTAACCTAGATAGTCAAAGTGCCTGCTAGGCAACCTAAATAGTCCAAGTGCCCGCTAGGGAACCTACATAGTCCAAGTGACCGCTAGGTAACCTAGATAGTCCAAGTGCCCGCTAGGTAACCTTGATAGTCCAATTGCCCGTTAACTATCCTAGATAGTCCAAGTGTCCGCTAGTTAACCTACATAATCCAGGTGCCCGTTCGTTAACTTACATTGTCCAAGTGCCTGCTAGGTAACGTAGATAGCCCAAGTGCCCGCTAGGGAACGTACATAGTCCAAGTGCCCACTAGGTAACCTAGACAGTCCAATTGCCCCCTAGTTAACCTAGACAGTCCCAGTACCCGATAGGGAACCTACATAGTCCAAGTGCCCACTAGGGAACCTACATAGTCCAAGTGCTCGCTAGGCAACCTAAATAGTCCACGTGACCGTTAGTTAACCTAGATTGTCCAATTGCATGTTAGCTAACCTAGATAGTCGAAGTGTCCGCTAGTTAACCTACATAGTCCAAGTGCCCGTTCGTTAATCTAGATAGTCCAAGTGCCCGCTAGGTAACCTAGACAGTCCAAGTGCCCGCTAGGTTACCTACATAGTCTAAGTGCACGTTCGTTAACCTAGATAATCCAAGTGCCCGTTAGGTAACCTAGACAGTCCAAGTGCCCGCTGGTTACCCTACATAGTCCTAGTGCCCGCTAGTTACCCTACATAGTCCAAGTGCCCGTTAGTTAACCTAGATAGTCCAAGTGTCCGCTAGATAACCTACATAGTCCAAGTGACCACTACGTTACCTACATAGTCCAAGTGTCCGTTCGTTAACCTACATAGTCCAAGTGCCCGCTAGGTAACGTAGATAGCCCAAGTGCCCGCTAGGGAAGGTACATAGTCCAAGTGCCCGTAGGTAACCTAGATAGTCCAAGTGCCCGCTAGTTAACCTACATAGTCCAAGTGCCTGTTCGTTAACCTACATAGTCCAAGTGCCCGCTAGGTAACGTAGAAAGTCCAAGTGCCCGCTAGGGAACGTACATACTCCAAGTGCCCACTAGGTAACCTAGACAGTCCAATTGCCCGCTAGTTAATCTAGACAGTCCAAGTACCAGATAGGGAACCTACATAGTCCAATTGCCCGCTAGGGAACCTACATACTCCAAGTGCTCGCTAGGCAACCTACATAGTCCAAGTGCCCGTTAGTTAACCTAGATAGTCAAAGTGCCTGCTAGGCAACCTAAATAGTCCAAGTGCCCGCTAGGGAACCTACATAGTCCAAGTGACCGCTAGGTAACCTAGATAGTCCAATTGACCGTTAGCTAACCTAGATAGTCGAAGTGTCCGCTAATTAACCTACATAGTCCAAGTGCCCGTTGGTTAACCTAGATAGTCCAAGTGCCCGCTAGTTAACCTAGACAGTCCAAGTGCCCGCTAGGTTACCTACATAGTCCAAGTGCACGTTCGTTAACCTAGATAGTCCATGTGCCCGCTGGTAACCTACATAGTCCAAGGGCCCGCTAGGTAACCTTGATAGTCCAAGTGCCTTCTAGTTAACCTACGTAGTCCAAGTGCCCGCTGGTAACCTACATAGTCCAAATGCCCGCAAGGAAACCAACATAGTCTAAATGTCCGCTAGGCAACCTACATAATCCAAGTGCCCACTCTGGAACATACATAGTCCAAGTGCCCGTTAGCTAACCTAGATAGTCCAAGGGCCCGCTAGTTGACCTACATAGAACAAGTGCCAGCTAGGTAACCTAGATAGTACAAGTGCCCGCTAGGGAACCTAGATAGTCCAAGTGCCTGTTAGCTAACCTAGATAGTCCAAGTGGTGGCTAGGTAACCTACATAGTCCACGTGCCCGTTCGTTAACCTAGATAATCCAAGTGCACGTTAGGTAACCTAGACAGTCCAAGTGCCCGCTAGTTGCCCTACATAGTCCAAATGCTCGTTAGTTAACCTAGATAGTCAAAGTGTCTGCTAGGTAACCTAGATAGTCCAAGTGCCCGCTAGATAACCTACATAGTCCAAGTGCCCGCTAGGTAACCTAAATAGTCCAAATGTCCGCTAGGGAAACTACATAGTCCAATTGCCCGCTAGTTAACCTAGATAGTCCAAGTGCCCCAGAGTAAACCTACATAATCCATGGGCCCGCTAGTTAACCTACATAGTGCAAGGGCCCGCTAGTTAACCTAGATAGTCCAAGTGCCCGCTAGTTAACCTAGATAGTCCAAGTGTCCGCTAGTTAACCTAGATAGTCTAAGTGCCCGCTAGTTAACCTACATAGTCCAAGTGCCCGCTAGGTAACCTAGACAGTCCAAGTGACCACTAGGTTACCTACATTGTCCAAGTGCCCATTCGTTAACCTACATAGTCCAAGCGCCCGCTAGGTAACGTAGATAGCCCAAGTGCCCGCTAGGGAACGTACATAGTCCAAGTGCCCGCTAGGTAACCTAGATAGTCTAAGTGCCTGCTAGTAAACCTACATAGTCCAAGTTCCTGCTAGGTAAATTACATTGTCCAAGTGCCCACTAGGTAACCTAGACAGTCCAATTGCCTGCTAGTTAACCTAGACAGTCCAAGTACCGTTAGGGAATCTATATAATCCAAGCGCCCGCCAGGGAACCTACATAGTCCAGGTGCTCGCTAGGCAACCTACATAGTCCAAGTGCCCGTTAGTTAACCTAGATAGTCCAAGTGCCCGCTAGGTAGCCTAGACAGTCTAAGTGCCCGCTAGGTTACCTACATAGTCCAAGTGCACGTTCGTTAACCTAGATTGTCCATGTGCCCGCTGGTAACCTACATAGTCCAAATGCCCGCAAGGAAACCTACATAGTCTAAATGTCCGCTAGGCAACCTACATAATCCAAGTGCCCACTCTGGAACATACATAGTCCAAGTGCCCGTTAGCTAACCTAGATAGTCCAAGGGCCCGCTAGTTGACCTACATAGTCCAAGTGCCAGCTAGGTAACCTAGATAGTACAAGTGCCCGCTACGGAACCTAGATAGTCCAAGTGCCTGTTAGCTAACCTAGATAGTCCAAGTGGTGGCTAGGTAACCTACATAGTCCAAGTGCCCGTTCATTAACCTAGATAATCCAAGTGCCCGTTAGGTAACCTAGACAGTCCAAGTGCCCGCTAGTTGCCCTACATAGTCCAAATGCCCGCTAGGTAACCTAAATAGTCCAAATGTCCGCTAGGAAAACTACATAGTCCAAGTGCCCGCTAGTTAACCTAGATAGTCCAAGTGCCCCCTAGTAAACCTACATAATCCATGGGCCCGCTAGTTAACCTACATAGTGCAAGGGCCCGCTAGTTAACCTAGATAGTCCAAGTGCCCGCTAGTTAACCTAGATAGTCCAATTGCCCGCTAGTTAACCTACATAGTCCAAGTGCCCGCTAGGTAACCTACATAGTCCAAGTGCCCGTTAGTTAACCTAGATAGTCAAAGTGCCTGCTAGGTAACCTAGATAGTCGAAGTGCCCGCTAGGTAACCTACATAGTCCAAGTGCCCGTTAGGTTACCTTGATAATCCAATTGCCCGTTAGCTATCCTAGATAGTCCAAGTGTCCGCTAGTTAACCTACATAGTCCAAGTGCCCGTTCGTTAACTTACATTGTCCAAGTGCCCGCTAGGTAACGTAGATAACCCAAGTGCCCGCTGGGGAACGTACATAGTCCAAGTGCCCACTAGGTAACCTAGACAGTCCAATTGCCCCCTAGTTAACCTAGACAGTCCAAGTACCCGATAGGGAACCTACATAGTCCAAGTGCTCGCTAGGCAACCTACATAGTCCTAGTGCCCGCTAGGTAACCTAAATAGTCCAAATGTCCGCTAGGGAAACTACATAGTCCAAGTGCCCGCTAGTTAACCTAGATAGTCCAAGTGCCCGCTAGGAAACCTACATAATCCATAGCCCCGCTAATTAACCTACATAGTGCAAGGGCCCGCTAGTTAACCTAGATAGTCCAAGTGCCCGCTAGTTAACCTAGATAGTCCAAGTGCCCGCTAGTTAACCTAGATAGTCCAAGTGCCCGCTAGTTAACCTACATAGTCCAAGTGCCCGCTAGTTAACCTAGACAGTCCAAGTGACCACTAGGTTACCTACATAGTCCAAGTGCCCATTCGTCAACCTACATAGTCCAAGTGCCCGCTAGGTAACGTAGATAGCCCAAGTGCCTGCTAGTAACCCTACATAGTCCAAGTGCCTGCTAGGTTAACTACATAGTCCAAGTGCCCACTAGGTAACCTAGATAGTCCAATTGGCCGCTAATTAACCTAGACAGTCCAAGTACCGCTAGGTAATCTACATAGTCCAAGCGCCCGCTAGGGAACCTACATAGTCCAGGTGCTCGGTAGGCAACCTACATAGTCCAAGTGCCCGTTAGTTAACCTAGATAGTCATAGTGCCCGCTACGTAACCTACATTGTCCAAGTGCCCGTTAGGTAACCTTGATAGTCCAATTGCCCGTTAGCTATCCTAGATAGTCCAAGTGTCCGCTAGCTAACCTACATAGTCCAAGTGCCCGTTCGTTAACTTACATTGTCCAAGTGCCCGCTAGGTAACGTAGATAGCCCAAGTGCCCGCTAGGGAACGTACATAGTCCAAGTGCCCACTAGGTAACCTAGACAGTCCAATTGCCCCCTATTTAACCTAGACAGTCCAAGTACCCGATAGGGAACCTACATAGTCCAAGTGCCCACTAGGGAACCTATATAGTCCAAGTGCTCGCTAGGCAACCTACATAGTCCAAGTGCCCGTTAGTTAACCTAGATGGTCCAATTGCCCGTTAGCTAACCTAGATAGTCGAAGTGTCTGCTAGTTAACCTACATAGTCCAAGTCCCCATTCGTTAACCTAGATAATCCAAGTGCCCTTTAGGTAACCTAGACAGTCCAAGTGCCCGCTAGTTGCCCTACATAGTCCAAATGCCCGTTAGTTAACATGGATAGTCAAAGTGCCTGCTAGGTAACCTAGATAGTCCAAGTGCCCGCTAGATAACCTACATAGTCCACGTGCCCGCTAGGTAACCTAAATAGTCCAAATGTCTGCTAGGGAAACTACATAGTCCAAGTGCCCTCTAGTTAACCTAGATAGTCCAAGTGCCCCCTAGTAAACCTACATAATCCATGGGCCCGCTAGTTAACCTACATAGTGCAAGGGCCCGCTAGTTAACCTAGATAGTCCAAGTGCCCGCTAGTTAACCTAGGTAGTCCAAGTGCCCGCTAGTTAACCTACATAGTCCAAGTGCCCGCTAGTTAACCTACATAGTCCAAGTGACCGCTAGGTAACCTAGACAATCCAAGTGACCACTAGGTTACCTACATAGTCCAAGTGCCCATTCGTTAACCTACATAGTCCAAGTGCCCGCTAGGTAACGTAGATAGCTCAAGTGCCCGCTAGGGAACATACATAGTCCAAGTGCCCGCTAGGTAACCTAGATAGTCTAAGTGCCTGCTAGTAAACCTACATAGTCCAAGTGCCTGCTAGGTAAACTACATAGTCCAAGTGCCCACTAGGTAACCTAGACAGTCCAATTGCCCGCTAGTTAACCTAGACAGTCCAAGTACCGCTAGGGAATCTACATAGTCCAAGCGCCCGCTAGGGAACCTACATAGTCCAGGTGCTCGATAGGCAACCTACATATTCCAAGTGCCCGTTAGTTAACCTACATAGTCAAAGTGCCCGCTAGGTAACCTACATTGTCCAAGTGCCCGTAAGGTAACCTTGATAATCCAATTGCCCATTAGCTATCCTAGATAGTCCAAGTGTCCGCTAGTTAACCTACATAGTCCAAGTGCCCGTTCGTTAAATTACATTGTCCAAGTGCCCGCTAGGTAACGTAGATAGCCCAAGTGCCCGCTAGGGAACGTACATAGTCCAAGTGCCCACTAGGTAACCTAGACAGTCCAATTGCCCCCTAGTTAACCTAGACAGTCAAAGTACCCGATACGGAACCTACATAGTCCAAGTGCCCACTAGGGAACCTACATAGTCCAAGTGCTCGCTAGGCAACCTACATAGTCCAAGTGCCCGTTAGTTAACGTAGATGGTCCAGTTGCCCGTTAGCTAACCTAGATAGTCGAAGTGTCTGCTAGTTAACCTACATAGTCCAATTGCCCGTTCGTTAACCTAGATAGTCCAAGTGCCCGCTAGGTAACCTAGACAGTCCAAGTGCCCGCTAGGTTACCTACATAGTCCAAGTGCACGTTCGTTAACCTAGATAATCCAAGTGCCCGTTAGGTAACCTAGACAGTCCAAGTGCCCGCTAGTTACCCTACATAGTCCAAGTGCCCGTTAGTTAACCTAGATAGTCAAAGTGCCTGCTAGGTAACCTAGAGAGTCCAAGTGTCCGCTAGTTAACCTACATAGTCCAAGTGCCCGTTCGTTAACCTAGAAAGTCCAAGTGCCCGCTAGGTAACCTAGACAGTCCAATTGCCCCTAGTTAACCTAGACAGTCCAAGTACCCGATAGGGAACCTACATAGTCCAATTGCCCGCTAGGGAACCTACATACTCCAAGTGCTCGCTAGGCAACCTACATAGTCCAAGTGCCCGTTAGTTAACCTAGATAGTCAAAGTGCCTGCTAGGTAACCGAAATAGTCCAAGTGCCCGCTAGGGAACCTACATAGTCCAAGTGCCCGCTAGGTAACCTAGATAGTCCAATTGCCCGTTAGCTAACCTAGATAGTCGAAGTGTCCGCTAGTTAACCTACATAGTCCAAGTGCCCATTCGTTAACCTAGAAAGTCCAAGTGCCCGCTAGGTAACCTAGACAGTCCAAGTGCCCGCTAGGTTACCTACATAGTCCAAGTGCACGTTCGTTAACCTAGATTGTCCAAGTGCCCGCTGGTAACCTACATAGTCCAAATGCCCGCAAGGAAACCTACATAGTCTAAATGTCCGCTAGGCAAACTACATACTCCAAGTGCCCACTCTGGAACATACATAGTCAAAGTGCCCGTTAGCTAACCTAGATAGTCCAAGGGCCCGCTAGTTGACCTACATAGTCCAAGTGCCAGCTACGTAACCTAGATAGTACAAGTACCCGCTAGGGAACCTAGATAGTCCAAGTGCCTGTTAGCTAACCTAGATAGTCCAAGTGGTGGCTAGGTAACCTACATAGTCCAAGTGCCCGTTCGTTAACCTAGATAATCCAAGTGCCCGTTAGGTAACCTTGACAGTCCAAGTGCCCGCTAGTTGCCCTACATAGTCCAAATGCCCGTTAGTTAACCTAGATAGTCATAGTGCCTGCTAGGTAACCTAGATAATCCAAGTGCCCGTTAGGTAACCTAGACAGTCCAATTGCCCGCTAGTTAACCTAGACAGTCCAAGTACCCGATAGGGAACATACATAGTTCAATTGCCCGCTAGGGAACCTACATACTCCAAGTGCTCGCTAGTTAACCTACATAGTCCAAGTGCCCGCTAGTTAACCTACATAGTCCAAGTACCTGCTAGGTAAACTACATAATCCAAGTGCCCGTTCGTTAACCTACATAGTCCAAGAGCCCGTTCGTTAACCTACATAGTCCAAGTGCCCGCTAAGTAACGTAGAAATCCCAAGTGCCCGCTAGGGAACGTACATACTCCAAGTGCCCACTAGGTAACCTAGACAGTCCAATTGCCCGCTAGTTAACCTAGACAGTCCAAGTACCCAATAGGGAACCTACATAGTCCAATTGCCCGCTAGGGAACCTACATACTCCAAGTGCTCGCTAGGCAACCTACATAGTCCAAGTGCCCGTTAGTTAACCTAGATAGTCAAAGTGCCTGATAGGTAACCTAAATAGTCCAAGTGCCCGCTAGGGAACCTACATAGTCCAAGTGCCCGCTAGGTAACCTAGATAGTTCAATTGCCCGTTAGCTAACCTAGATAGTCTAAGTGTCCGCTAGTTAACCTACATAGTCCAAGTGCCCGTTCGTTAACCTAGAAAGTCCAAGTGCCCGCTAGGTAACCTAGACAGTCCAAGTGCCCGCTAGGTTACCTACATAGTCCAAGTGCACGTTCGTTAACCTAGATTGTCCAAGTGCCCGCTGGTAACCTACATAGTCCAAATGCCCGCAAGGAAACCTACATAGTCTAAATGTCCGCTAGGCAAACTACATACTCCAAGTGCCCACTCTGGAACATACATAGTCCAAGTGCCCGTTAGCTAACCTAGATAGTCCAAGGGCCCGCTAGTTGACCTACATAGTCCAAGTGCCCGCTAGGTAACCTAGACAGTCCAAGTGCCCGCTAGGTTACCTACATAGTCCAAGTGCACGTTCGTTAACCTAGATTGTCCAAGTGCCCGCTGGTAACCTACATAGTCCAAATGCCCGCAAGGAAACCTACATAGTCTAAATGTCCGCTAGGCAAACTACATACTCCAAGTGCCCACTCTGGAACATACATAGTCCAAGTGCCTGTTAGCTAACCTAGATAGTCCAAGTGCCCGCTAGTTAACCTAGATAGTCCAAGTGCCCGCTAGTTAACCTACATAGTCCAAGTGCCCGCTAGGTAACCTAGACAGTCCAAGTGACCACTAGGTTACCTACATAGTCCAAGTGCCCATTCGTTAACCTACATAGTCCAAGTGCCCGCTAGGTAACGTAGATAGCCCAAGTGCCCGCTAGTGAACGTACATAGTCCACGCGCCCGCTAGGTAACCTAGATAGTCTAAGTGCCTGCTAGTAAACCTACATAGTCCAAGTGCCTGCTAGGTAAACTACATAGTCCAAGTGCCCACTAGGTAACCTAGACAGTCCAATTGCCCGCTAGTTAACCTAGACAGTCCAAGTACCGCTAGGGAATCTACATAGTCCAAGCGCCCGCTAGGGAACCTACATAGTCCAGGTGCTCGCTCGGCAACCTACATAGTCCACGTGCCCGTTAGTTAACCTAGATAATCAAAGTGCCTGCTAGGTAACCTAGATAGTCCAAGTGCCCGTTAGGTAACCTTGATACTTCAATAGCCCGTTAGCTATCCTAGATAGTCCAAGTGTCCGCTAGTTATCCTACATAGTCCAAGTGCCCGTTCGTTAACTTACATTGACCAAGTGCCCGCTAGGTAACGTAGATGATCCAAGTGCCCGCTAGGGAACGTTCATTGTCCAAGTGCCCACTAGGTAACCTAGACAGTCCAATTGCCCCCTAGTTAACCTAGACAGTCCAAGTACCCGATAGGGAACCTACATACTCCAAGTGCCCACTAGGGAACCTACATAGTCCAAGTGCTCGCTAGGCAACCTACATAGTCCAAGTGCCCGTTAGTTAACCTAGATTTTCCAATTGCCCGTTAGCTAACCTAGATAGTCGAAGTGTCCGCTAGTTAACCTACATAGTCCAAGTGCCCGTTCGTTAACCTAGATAGTCCAAGTGCCCGCTGGTAACCTACATAGTCCAAGGGCCCGCTAGGTAACCTTGATAGTCCAAGTGCCTTCTGGTTAACCTACGTAGTCCAAGTGCCCGCTAGATAACCTACATAGTCCAAGTGCCCACTAGGTAACCTAAATAATCCAAATGCCCGCTAGGGAAACTACATAGTCCAAGTGCCCGTTAGTTAACCTAGATAGTCCAAGTGCCCGCTAGTAAACCTAGATAGTCCAAGGGCCTGCCTGTTAACCTAGATAGTCCAAGTGCCCGCTAGTTATCCTAAATCGTCCAAGTGTCCGCTAGGTAACCTAGATAATCCAAGTGCCTGATAGCTAACCTACATAGTCCAAGTGTCCGTTCGTTAACCTAGATAGTCCAAGTGCCCATTGGGTAACCTACATAGTCCAAGTGCCCGCTAGTTAACCTACATAGTCCAAGTGCCTTCTAGGGAGCCTACATAGTCCACGTGACACCTAGGGAACCTACATAGTCCAAGTGCCCGTTAGGGAACCTACATAGTCCAAGTGCCCGCTAGGGAACCTACATAGTCCACATGCCCGCAAGGAAACCTACATAGTCTAAATGTCCGCTAGGCAACCTACATAATCCAAGTGCCCGCTCTGGAACATACATTGTCCAAGTGCCCGTTAGCTAACCTAGATAGTCCAAGGGCCCGCTAGTTGACCTACATACTCCAAGTGCCAGCTAGGTAACCTAGATAGTACAAGTGCCCGCTAGGGAACCTAGATACTCCAAGTGGTGGCTAGGAAACCTACATAGTCCAAGTGCCCGTTCGTTAACCTAGATAATCCAAGTGCCCGTTAGGTAACCTAGACAGTCCAAGTGCCCGCTAGTTACCCTACATAGTCCAAGTGCCCGTTAGTTAACCTAGATAGTCAAAGTGCCTGCTAGGTAACCTACATAGTCCAAGTGCCCGCTAGGCAACCTAAATAGTCCAAATGCCCGCTAGGGAAACTACATAGTCCAAGTGCCCGCTAGTTAATCTAGATGTCCCAGTGCCCCCTAGTAAACCTACATAATCCATGGGCCCGCTAGTTAACCTACATAGTGCAAGGGCCCGCTAGTTAACCTAGATCGTGCAAGTGTCCGCTAGTTAACCTACATAGTCGAAGTGCCAGCTAGGTAACCTAGATAGTCCAATTGCCCGCTAGGGATCCTTCATAATCCAAGTGCCTGCTAGGTAACCTAGATAGTCCAAGTGCCCGCTAGGGAAGGTACATAGTCCAAGTGTCCGCTAGGTAACATAGAGAGTTCAAGTGCCCGCTAGTAAACCTAGATAGTCCAAGTGCCCGCTAGTTAACCTAGATAGTCCAAGTGCCCGCTAGTAAACCTAGATAGTCCAAGGGCTTGCTAGTTAACCTAGATAGTCCAAGTGCCCGCTAGTTACCCTACATAGTCCAAGTGCCCGTTAGTTAACCCAGATAGTCAAAGTGCCTGCTAGGTAACCTAGATAGTCCAAGTGTCTGCTAGATAACCTACATAGTCCAAGTGACCACTAGGTTACCTACATAGTCCAAGTGTCCGTTCGTTAACCTACATAGTCCAAGTGCCCGCTAGGTAACGTAGATAGCCCAAGTGCCCGCTAGGGAAGGTACATAGTCCACGTGCCCGTAGGTAACCTAGATAGTCCAAGTGCCCGCTAGTTAACCTACATAGTCCAAGTACCTGCTAGGTAAACTACATAATCCAAGTGCCCGTTCGTTAACCTACAAAGTCCAAGGGCCCGTTCGTTAACCTACATAGTCCTAGTGCCCGCTAGGTAACGTAAAAAGCCCAAGTGCAAGCTAGGGAACTTACATACTCCAAGTGCCCACTAGGTAACCTGGACAGTCCTATTGCCCGCTAGTTAACCTAGACAGTCCAAGTACCCGATAGGGAACCTACATAGTCCAATTGCCCGCTAGGGAACCTACATACTCCAAGTGCTCGCTAGGCAACCTACATAGTCCAAGTGCCCGTTAGTTAACCTAGATAGTCAAAGTGCCTGCTAGGTAACCGAAATAGTCCAAGTGCCCGCTAGGGAACCTACATAGTCCAAGTGCCCGCTAGGTAACCTAGATAGTCCAATTGCCCGTTAGCTAACCTAGATAGTCGAAGTGTCCGCTAGTTAACCTACATAGTCCAAGTGCCCATTCGTCAACCTAGAAAGTCCAAGTGCCCGCTAGGTAACCTAGACAGTCCAAGTGCCCGCTAGGTTACCTACATAGTCCAAGTGCACGTTCGTTAACCTAGATTGTCCAAGTGCCCGCTGGTAACCTACATAGTCCAAATGCCCGCAAGGAAACCTACATAGTCTAAATGTCCGCTAGGCAAACTACATACTCCAAGTGCCCACTCTGGAACATACATAGTCCAAGTGCCCGTTAGCTAACCTAGATAGTCCAAGGGCCCGCTAGTTGACCTACATAGTCCAAGTGCCAGCTAGGTAACCTAGATAGTACAAGTACCCGCTAGGGAACCTAGATAGTCCAAGTGCCTGTTAGCTAACCTAGATAGTCCAAGTGGTGGCTAGGTAACCTACATAGTCCAAGTGCCCGTTCGTTAACCTAGATAATCCAAGTGCCCGTTAGGTAACCTAGACAGTCCAAGTGCCCGCTAGGTAACCTAGACAGTCCAAGTGACCACTAGGTTACCTACATAGTCCAAGAGCCCATTCGTTAACCTACATAGTCCAAGTGCCCGCTAGGTAACGTAGATAGCCCAAGTGCCCGCTAGGGAACGTACATAGTCCAAGTGCCCGCTAGGTAACCTAGATAGTCTAAGTGCCTGCTAGTAAACCTACATAGTCCAACTGCCTGCTAGGTAAACTACATAGTCCAAGTGCCCACTAGGTAACCTAGACAGTCCAATTGCCCGCTAGTTAACCTAGACAGTCCAAGTACCGCTAGGGAATCTACATAGTCCAAGCGCCCGCTAGGGAACCAACATAGTCCAGGTGCTCGATAGGCAACCTACATAGTCCAAGTGCCCGTTAGTTAGCCTAGATAGTGAAAGTGCCTGCTAGGTAAACTAGATAGTCCAAGTGCCCGCTAGGTAACCTACATAGTCCAAGTGCCCGTTAGGTAACCTTGATAGTCCAATTGCCCGTTAGCTATCCTAGATAGTCCAAGGGTCCGCTAGTTAACCTACATAGTCCAAGTGCCCGTTCGTTAACCTAGAAAGTCCAAGTGCCCGCTAGGTAACCTAGACAGTCCAAGTGCCCGCTAGTTGCCCTACATAGTCCAAATGCCCGTTAGTTAACCTAGAAAATCAAAGTGCCTGCTAGGTAACATAGATAGTCCAAGTGCCCGCTAGATAACCTACATAGTCTAAGTGCCCGCTAGGTAACCTAAATAGTCCAAATGTCCGCTAGGGAAACTACATAGTCCAAGTGCCCGCAAGTTAACCTAGATAGTCCAAGTGCCCCCTAGTAAACCTACATAATCCATGGGCCCGCTAGTTAACCTACATAGTCCAAGGGCCCGCTAGGTAACCTTGATAGTCCAAGTGCCTTCTAGTTAACCTACGTAGTCCAAGTGCCCGCTAGATAACCTACATAGTCCAAGTGCCCACTAGGTAACCTAAATAATCCAAATGCCCGCTAGGGAAACTACATAGTCCAAGTGCCCGTTAGTTAACCTAGATAGTCCAAGTGCCCGCTAGTAAACCTAGATAGTCCAAGGGCCTGCTAGTTAACCTAGATAGTCCAAGTGCCCGCTAGTTATCCTAAATCGTCCAAGTGTCCGCTAGGTAACCTAGATAGTCCAAGTGCCTAATAGCTAACCTACATAGTCCAAGTGTCCGTTCGTTAACCTAGATAGTCCAAGTGCCCATCGGGTAACCTACATAGTCCAAGTGCCCGCCAGTTAACCTACATAGTCCAAGTGCCTTCTAGGGAGCCTACATAGTCCACGTGACCCCTAGGGAACCTACATAGTCCAAGTGCCCGTTAGGAAACCTACATAGTCCAAGTGCCCGCTAGGGAACCTACATAGTCCAAATGCCCGCAAGGAAACCTACATAGTCTAAATGTCCGCTAGACAACCTACATAATCCAAGTGCCCGCTCTGGAACATACATAGTCCAAGTGCCCGTTAGCTAACCTAGATAGTCAAAGGGTCCGCTAGTTGACCTACATAGTCCAAGTGCCAGCTAGGTAACCTAGATAGTACAAGTGCCCGCTAGTTAACCTAGATAGTCCAAGTGCCCGCTAGTTAACCTAGATAGTCCAAGTGCCCGCTAGTTAACCTACATAGTCCAAGTGCCCGCTAGGTAACCTAGACAGTCCAAGTGACCACTAGGTTACCTACATAGTCCAAGTGCCCATTCGTTAACCTACATAGTCCAAGTGCCCGCTTGGTAACGTAGATAGCCCAAGTGCCCGCTAGGGAACGTACATAGTCCAAGTGCCCGCTAGGTAACCTAGATAGTCTAAGTGCCTGCTAGTAAACCTACATAGTCCAAGTGCCTGCAAGGTAAACTACATAGTCCAAGTGCCCACTAGGTAACCTAGACAGTCCAATTGCCCGCTAGTTAACCTAGACAGTCCAAGTACCGCTAGGGAATCTACATAGTCCAAGCGCCCGCTAGGGAACCTACATAGTCCAGGTGCTCGCTAGGCAACCTACATAGTCCACGTTCCCGTTAGTTAACCTAGATGGTCAAAGTGCCTGCTAGGTAACATAGATAGTCCAAGTGTCCGCTAGTTAACCTACATAGTCCAAGTGCCCGTTCGTTAACTTACATTGTCCAAGTGCCCACTAGGTAACGTAGATAACCCAAGTGCCCGCTAGGGAACGTACATAGTCCAAGTGCCCACTAGGTAACCTAGACTGTCCAATTGCCCCCTAGTTAACCTAGACAGTCCAAGTACCCGATAGGGAACCTACATAGTCCAAGTGCCCACTAGGGAACCTACATAGTCCAAGTGCTCGCTAGGCAACCTACATAGTCCAAGTGCCCGTTAGTTAACCTAGATTGTCCAATTGCCCGTTAGCTAACCTAGATAGTCGAAGTGTCCGCTAGTTAACCTACATAGTCCAAGTGCCCGTTCGTTAAACTAGATAGTCCAAGTGCCCGCTAGGTAACCTAGACAGCCAAGTGCCCGCTAGGTTACCTACATAGTCCAAGTGCACGTTCGTTAACCTAGATAGTCCAAGTGCCCGCTGGTAACCTACATAGTCCAAGGGCCCGCTAGTTAACCTTGATAGTCCAAGTGCCTTCTAGTTAACCTACGTAGTCCAAGTGCCCGCTAGATAACCTACATAGTCCAAGTGCCCACTAGGTAACCTAAATAATCCAAATGCCCGCTAGGGAAACTACATAGTCCAAGTGCCCGTTAGTTAACCTAGATAGTCCAAGGGCCTGCTAGTTAACCTAGATAGTCCATGTGTCCGCTAGTTATCCTAAATCGTGCAAGTGTCCGCTAGGTAACCTAGATAGTCCAAGTGCCTGATAGCTAACCTACATAGTCCAAGTGTCCGTTCGTTAACCTAGATATTCCAAGTGCCCATTGGGTAACCTACATTGTCCAAGTGCCCGCTAGTTAACCTACATAGTCCAAGTGCCTTCTAGGGAGCCTACATAGTCCACGTGACCCCTAAGGAACCGACATAGTCCAAGTGCCCGTTAGGGAACATACATAGTCCAAGTGCCCGCTAGGGAACCAAATAGTCCAAATGCCCGCAAGGAAACCTATATAGTCTAAATGTCCGCTAGGCAACCTACATAATCCAAGTGCCCGCTCTGGAACATACATAGTCCAAGTGCCCGTTAGCTAACCTAGATAGTCCAAGGGCCCGCTAGTTGACCTACATAGTCCAAGTGTCAGCTAGGTAACCTAGATATTACAAGTGCCCGCTAGGGAACCTAGATAGTCCAAGTGGTGGCTAGGTAACCTACATAGTCCAAATGCCCGTTCGTTAACCTAGATAATCCAAGTGCCCGTTAGGTAACCTAGACAGTCCAAGTGCCCGTTAGTTAACCTAGATAGTTAAAGTGCCTGCTAGGTAACCTACATAGTCCAAGTGCCCGCTAGGCAACCTAAATTGTCCAAATGCCTGCTAGAGAAACTACATAGTCCAAGTGCCCGTTAGTTAACCTAGAGGTCCCAAGTGCCCCCTAGTAAACCTACATAATCCATGGGCCCGCTAGTTAACCTACATAGTGCAAGGGCCCGCTAGTTAACCTAAATCGTCCAAGTGTCCGCTAGGTAACCTAGATAGTTAAAGTGCCTGCTAGGTAACCTAGATAGTCCAAGTGCCTGATACCTAACCTACATAGTCAAAGTGTCCGTTCGTTAACCTACATAGTCCAAGTGCCAGCTAGGTAACCTAGATAGTCCAATTGCCCGCTAGGGATCCTTCATAATCCAAGTGCCTGCTAGGTAACCTAGATAGTCCAAGTGCCCGCTAGGGAAGGTACATAGTCCAAGTGTCCACTAGGTAACCTAGAGAGTTCAAGTGCCCGCTAGTTAACCACCATAGTCCAAGAGACCGCTAGTTAACCTAGATAGTCCAAGTGCCCGCTAGTAAACCTAGATAGTCCAAGGGCCTGCTAGTTAACCTAGATAATCCAAGTGCCCGCTAGTTAACCTAAATTGTCCAAGTGTCCGCTAGGTAACCTACTTAGTCCAAGTGCCTGCTAGGTAACCTAGATAGTCCAAGTGCCTGATACCTAACCTACATAGTCCAAGTGTCCGTTCGTTAACCTAGATAGTCCAAGTGCCCATTGGGTAACCTACATAGTCCATGTGCCCGAGTGGTAACCTGGTTAGTCCAAGTGCCCGCTAGTTAACCTACATAGTCCAAGTGCCTTCTAGGGAGCCTACATAGTCCACGTGACCGCTAGGGAACCTACATAGTCCAAGTGCCCGCTAGGTAACCTACATAGTCCAAATGCCCGCAAGGAAACCTACATAGTCTAAATGTCCGCTAGGCAACCTACATAATACAAGTGCCCACTCTGGAACATACATAGTCCAAGTGCCCGTTAGCTAACCTAGATAGTCCAAGGGCCCGCTAGTTAACCTACATAGTGCAAGGGCCCGCTAGTTAACCTACATAGTCCAAGTGCCCGCTAGTTAACCTATATAGTCCAAGTGTCCGCTAGTTAACCTAGATAGTCTAAGTGCCCGCTAGTTAACCTACATAGTCCAAGTGCCCGCTAGGTAACCTAGACAGTTCAAGTGACCACTAGGTTACCTACATAGTCCAAGTGCCCATTCGTTAACCAACATAGTCCAAGTGCCCGCTAGGTAACGTAGATAGCCCAAGTGCCCGCTAGGGAACGTACATAGTCCAAGTGCCCGCTAGGTAACCTAGATAGTCTAAGTGCCTGCTACTAAACCTACATACTCCAAGTGCCTGCTAGGTAAACTACATAGTCCAAGTGCCCACTAGGTAACCTAGACAGTCCAATTGCCCGCTAGTTAACCTAGACAGTCCAAGTACCGCTAGGGAATCTACATAGTCCAAGCGCCTGCTAGGGGACCTACATAGTCCAGGTGCTCGCTAGGCAACCTACATAGTCCAAGTGCCCGTTAGTTAACCTAGATAGTCAAAGTGCCTGCTAGGTAACCTAGATATTCCAAGTGCCCGCTAGGTAACCTTCATAGTCCAAGTGCCCGTTAGGTAACCTTGATAGTCCAATTGCCCGTTAGCTATCCTAGATAGTCCAAGTGTCCGCTAGTTAACCTACATAGTCCAAGTGCCCGTTCGTTAACTTACATTGTCCAAGTGCCCGCTAGGTAACGTAGATAGCCCAAGTGCCCGCTAGGGAACGTACATAGTCCAAGTGACCACTAGGTAACCAAGACAGTCCAATTGCCCCCTAGTTAACCTAGACAGTCCAAGTACCCGACAGGGAACCTACATAGTCCAAGTGCCCACTAGGGAACCTACATAGTCCAAGTGCTCGCTAGGCAACCTACATAGTGCAAGTGCCCGTTAGTTAACCTAGATTGTCCAATTGCCCGTTAGCTAACCTAGATAGTCGAAGTGTCCGCTAGTTAACATACATAGTCCAAGTGCCCGTTCGTTAACCTAGATAGTCCAAGTGCCCGCTAGGTAACCTAGACAGTCCAAGTGCCCGCTAGGTTACCTACATAGTCCAAGTGCACGTTCGTTAACCTAGATAATCCAAGTGCCCGTTAGGTAACCTAGACAGTCCAAGTGCCCGCTAGTTACCCTACATAGTCCAAGTGCCCGTTAGTTAACATAGATAGTCAAAGTGCCTGCTAGGTAACCTAGATAGTCCAAGTGTCCGCTAGATAACCTATGTAGTCCAAGTGACCACTAGGTTACCTACATAGTCCAAGTGCCCGTTCGTTAACCTACATAGTCCAAGTGCCCACTAGGTAACTTAGATAGCCCAAGTGCCCGCTAGGGAAGCTACATATTCCAAGTGCCCGTAGGTAACCTAGATAGTCCAAGTGCCCGCTAGTTAACCTACATAGTCCAAGTACCTGCTAGGTAAACTACATAATCCACGTGCCCGTTCGTTAACCTACATAGTCCAAGTGCCCGTTCGTTAACCTACATAGTCCAAGTGCCCTCTAGGTAACGTAGAAAGCCCAAGTGCCGCTAGGAAACGTACATACTCCAAGTGCCCACTAGGTAACCTAGACAGTCCAATTGCCCGCTAGTTAACCTAGACAGTCCAAGTACTCGATAGGGAACCTACATAGTCCAATTGCCCGCTAGGGAACCTACATACTCCAAGTGCTCGCTAGGCAACCTACATAGTCCAAGTGCCCGTTAGTTAACCTAGATAGTCAAAGTGCCTGCTAGGTAACCTAAATAGTCCAAGTGCCCGCTAGGGAACCTACATAGTCCAAGTGCCCGCTAGGTAACCTAGATAGTCCAATTGCCCGTTAGCTAACCTAGATAATCGAAGTATCCGCTAGTTAACCTACATAGTCCAAGTGCCCGTTCGTTAACCTAGAATGTCCAAGTGCCCGCTAGGTAACCTAGACAGTCCATGTGCCCGCTAGGTTACCTACATAGTCCAAGTGCACGTTCGTTAACCTAGATTGTCCAAGTGCCCGCTTGTAACCTACATAGTCCAAATGCCCGCAAGGAAACCTACATAGTCTAAATGTCCGCTAGGCAACCTACATAATCCAAGTGCCCACTCTGGAACATAGATAGTCCAAGTGCCCGTTAGCTAACCTAGATAGTCCAAGGGCCCGCTAGTTGACCTACATAGTCCAAGTGCCAGCTAGGTAACCTAGATAGTACAAGTGCCCGCTAGGGAACCTAGATAGTCCAAGTGCCTGTTAGCTAACCTAGATAGTCCAAGTGGTGGCTAGGTAACCTACATAGTCCAAGTGCCCGTTCGTTAACTTAGATAATCCAAGTGCCCGTTAGGTAACCTAGACAGTCCAAGTGCCCGCTAGTTGCCCTACATAGTCCAAATGCCCGTTAGTTAACCTAGATAGTCAAAGTGCCTGCTAGGTAACCTAGATAGTCCAAGTGCCCCCTAGATAACCTACATAGTCCAAGTGCCCGCTAGGTAACCTAAATAGTCCAAAAGTCCGATAGGGAAACTACATAGTCCAAGTGCCCGCTAGTTAACCTAGATAGTCCAAGTGCCCCCTAGTAAACCTACATAATCCATGGGCCCGCTAGTTAACCTACATAGTGCAAGGGCCCGCTAGTTAACCTAGATAGTCCAAGTGCCCGCTAGTTAACCTAGATAGTCCAAGTGCCCGCTAGTTAACCTAGATAGTCCAAGTGCCCGCTAGTTAACCTACATAGTCCAAGTGCCCGCTAGGTAACCTAGACAGTCCAAGTGACCACTAGGTTACCTACATAGTCCAAGTGCCCATTCGTTAACCTACATAGTCCAAGTGCCCGCTAGGTAACGTAGATAGCCCAAGTGCCCGCTAGGGAACGTACATAGTCCAAGTGCTCGCTAGGTAAACTAGATACTCTAAGTGCCTGCTAGTAAACCTAGATAGTCCAAGTGCCCGCTAGTTAACCTACATAGTCCAAGTGCCCGCTAGGTAACCTAGACAGTCCAAGTGACCACTAGGTTACCTACATAGTCCAAGTGCCCATTCGTTAACCTACATACTCCAAGTGCCCGCTAGGTAACGTAGATAGCCCAATTGCCCGCTAGGGAACGTACATAGTCCAAGTGCCCGCTAGTTAACCTACATAGTCCAAGTGCCCGCTAGGTAACCTAGACAGTCCAAGTGACCACTAGGTTACCTACATAGTCCAAGTGCCCATTCGTTAACCAAGTGCCCGCTAGGGAACGTAGATAGCCCAAGTGCCCGCTAAGGAACGTACATAGTCCAAGTGCCCGCTAGGTAACCTAGATAGTCTAAGTGCCTGCTAGTAAGCCTACATAGTCCAAGTGCCTGCTAGGTAAACTACATAGTCCCAGTGCCCACTAGGTAACCTAGACAGTTCAAGTGCCCGCTAGTTAACCTAGATAGTCCAAGTGCCCCCTAGTAAACCTACATAATCCATGGGCCCGCTAGTTAACCTACATAGTGCAAGGGCCCGCTAGTTAACCTAGATAGTCCAAGTGTCCGCTAGTTAACCTAGATATCCAAGTGCCCGCTAGTTAACCTAGATAGTCCAAGTGCCCGCTAGTTAACCTACATAATCCAAGTGCCCGCTAGGTAACCTAGACAGTCCAAGTGACCACTAGGTTACCTACATAGTCCAAGTGCCCATTCGTTAACCTACATAGTCCAAGTGCCCGCTAGGTAACGTAGATAGCCCAAGTGCCCGCTAGGGAACGTACATAGTCAAAGTGCCCGCTAGATAACCTAGATAGTCTACGTGCCTGCTAGTAAACCTAGATAGTCCAAGTACCCGCTAGTTAACCTACATAGTCCAAGTGCCCGCTAGGTAACCTAGACAGTCCAAGTGACCACTAGGTTACCTACATAGTCCAAGTGCCCATTCATTAACCTACATAGTCCAAGTGCCCGCTAGGTAACGTAGATAGCCCAAGTGCCCGCTAGGTAATGTAGATACCCCAAGAGCCCGCTAGGGAACGTACATAGTCCAAGTGCCCCCTAGTTAACCTACATAGTCCAAGTGCCCGCTAGGTAACCTAGACAGTCCAAGTGACCACTAGGTTACCTACATAGTCCAAGTGCCCATTCGTTAACCTACATAGTCCAATTACCCGCTAGGGAACTTAGATAGCCCAAGTGCCCGCTAAGGAACGTACATAGTCCAAGTGCCCGCTAGGTAACCTAGATAGTCTAAGTGCCTGCTAGTAAACCTACATAGTCCAAGTGCCTGCTAGGTAAACTACATAGTCCAAGTGCCCACTAGGTAACCTAGACAGTCCAATTGCCCGCTAGTTAACCCAGACAGTCAAAGTACCGCTAGGGTATCTACATAGTCCAAGTGCCCGCTAGGGAACCTACATACTCCAGGTGCTCGCTAGGCAACCTACATAGTCCACGTGCCCGTTAGTTAACATAGATAGTCAAAGTGCCTGCTAGTTAACCTACATAGTCCAAGTGCCCGCTAGGTAACCTAGACATTCCAAGTGACCACTAGGTTACCTACATAGTCCAAGTGCCCATTCATTAACCTACATAGTCCAAGTGCCCGCTAGGTAACGAAGATAGCCCAAGTGCCCGCTAGGGAACGTACCTAGTCCAAGTGCCCGCTAGGTAACCTAGATAGTCTACGTGCCTGCTAGTAAACCTAGATAGTCCAAGTGCCCGCTAGTTAACCTACATAGTCCAAGTGCCCGCTAGGTAACCTAGATAGTCTAAGTGCCTGCTAGTAAACCTACATAGTCCAAGTGCCTGCTAGGTAAACTACATAGTCCAAGTGCCCACTAGGTAACCTAGACAGTCCAAGTACCGCTAGGGAATCTACATAGTTCAAGCGCCCGCTAGGGAACCTACATAGTCCAGGTGCTCGCTAGGCAACCTACATAGTCCACGTGTCCGTTACTTAACCTAGATAGTCAAAGTGCCTGCTAGGTAACCTAGATAGTCCAAGTGCCCGCTAGGTAACCTACATAGTCCAAGTGCCCGTTAGGTAACCTTGATAGTCCAATTGCCCGTTAGCTATCCTAGATAGTCCAAGTGTCCGCTAGTTAACCTACATAGTCCAAGTGCCCGTTCGTTAACTTACATTGTCCAAGTGCCCGCTAGGTAACGTAGATAGCCCAAGTGCCCGCTAGGGAACGTACATAGTCCAAGTGCCCACTAGGTAACCTAGACAGTCCAATTGCCCCCTACTTAACCTAGACAGTCCAAGTACCCGATAGGGAACCTACATAGTCCAAGTGCCCACTAGGGAACCTACATAGTCCAAGTGTTCGCTAGGCAACCTACATAGTCCAAGTGCCCGTTATTTAACCTAGATTGTCCAATAGCCCGTTAGCTAACCTAGATAGTCGAAGTGTCCGCTAGTTAACCTACATAGTCCAAGTGCCCGTTCGTTAACCTAGATAGTCCAAGTGCCCGCTAGGTAACCTAGACAGTCCAAGTGCCCGCTAGGTTACCTACATAGTCCAAGTGCACGTTCGTTAACCTAGATAATCCAAGTGCCCGTTAGGTAACCTAGACAGTCCAAGTGCCCGCTAGTTACCCTACATAGTCCAAGTGCCCGTTAGTTAACCTAGATAGTCAAAGTGCCTGCTAGGTAACCTAGAGAGTCCAAGTGTCCGCTAGATAACCTACATAGTCCAAGTGACGACTAGGTTACCTACATAGTCCAAGTGCCCGTTCGTTAACCTACATAGTCCAAGTGCCAGCTAGGTAACGTAGATAGCCCAAGTGCCCGCTAGGGAAAGTACATAGTCCAAGTGCCCGTAGGTAACCTAGATAGTCCAAGTGCCCGCTAGTTAACCTACATAGTCCAAGTACCTGCTAGGTAAACTACATAATCCAAGAGCCCGTTCGTTAACCTACTTAGTCCAAGTGCCCGTTCGTTAACCTACATAGTCCAAGTGCCCGCTAAGTAACGTAGATAGCCCAAGTGCCCGCTAGGAAACGTACATACTCCAAGTGCCCACTAGGTAACCTTGATAGTCCAATTGCCCGTTAGCTATCCTAGATAGTCCAAGTGTCCGTTAGTTAACCTACATAGTCCAAGTGCCCGTTCGTTAACCTAGAAAGTCCAAGTGCCCGCTAGATAACCTAGACAGTCCAAGTGCCCGCTATTTGCCCTACATAGTCCAAATGCCCGTTAGTTAACCTAGAATATCAAAGTGCCTGCTAGGTAACATAGATAGTCCAAGTGCCCGCTAGATAACCTACATAGTCTAATTGCCCGCTAGGTAACCTAAATAGTCCAAATGTCCGCTAGGGAAACTACATAGTCCAAGTGCCCGCAAGTTAACCTAGATAGTCCAAGTGCCCCCTAGTAAACCTACATAATCCATGGGCCCGCTAGTTAACCTACATAGTGCAAGGGCCCACTAGTTAACCTAGATAGTCCAAGTGCCCGCTAGTTGACCTAGATAGTCCATGTGCCCGCTAGTTAACCTAGATAGTCCAAGTGCCCGCTAGTTAACCTACATAGTCCAAGTGCCCCCTAGGTAACCTAGACATTCCAAGTGACCACTAGGTTACCTACATAGTCCAAGTGCCCATTCATTAACCTACATAGTCCAAGTGCCCGCTAGGTAACGTAGATAGCCCAAGTGCCTGCTAGGGAACGTACCTAGTCCAAGTGCCCGCTAGGTAACCTAGATAGTCTACGTGCCTTCTAGTAAACCTAGATAGTCCATGTGCCCGCTAGTTAACCTACATAGTCCAAGTGCCCGCTAGGTAACCTAGATAGTCTAAGTGCCTGCTAGTAAACCTACATAGTGCAAGTGCCTGCTAGGTAAACTACATAGTCCAAGTGCCCACTAGGTAACCTAGACAGTCCAATTGCCCGCTAGTTAACCTAGACAGTCCAAGTACCGCTAGGGAATCTACATAGTTCAAGCGCCCGATAGGGAACCTACATAGTCCAGGTGCTCGCTAGGCAACCTACATAGTCCACGTGTCCGTTACTTAACCTAGAGAGTCAAAGTGCCTGCTAGGTAACCTAGATAGTCCAAGTGCCCGCTAGGTAACCTACATAGTCCAAGTGCCCGTTAGGTAACCTTGATAGTCCAATTGCCCGTTAGCTATCCTAGATAGTCCAAGTGTCCGCTAGTTAACCTACATAGTCCAAGTGCCCGTTCGTTAACTTACATTGTCCAAGTGCCCGCTAGGTAACGTAGATAACCCAAGTGCCCGCTAGGGAACGTACATAGTCCAAGTGCCCACTAGGTAACCTAGACAGTCCAATTGCCCCCTAGTTAACCTAGATAGTCCAAGTACCCGATAGGGAACCTACATAGTCCAAGTGCCCACTAGGGAACCTACATAGTCCAAGTGCTCGCTAGGCAACCTACATAGTCCAAGTGCCCGTTAGTTAACCTAGATTGTCCAATTGCCCGTTAGCTAACCTAGATAGTCGAAGTGCCCGCTAGTTAACCTACATAGTCCAAGTGCCCGTTCGTTAACCTAGATAGTCCAAGTGCCCGCTAGGTAACCTAGACAGTCCAAGTGCCCGCTAGGTTACCTACATAGTCCAAGTGCACGGTCGTTAACCTAGATAGTCCAAGTGCCCGCTGGTAAGCTACATAGTCCAAGGGCACGCTAGGTAACCTTGATAGTCCAAGTGCCTTCTAGTTAACCTACATAGTCCAAGTGCCCGTTAGTTAACCTAGATAGTCCAAGTGCCCGCTAGTAAACCTAGATAGTCCAAGGGCCTGCTAGTTAACCTAGATAGTCCAAGTGCCCGCTAGTTATCCTAAATCGTCCAAGTGTCCGCTAGGTAACCTAGATAGTCCAAGTGACTGATAGCTAACCTACATAGTCCAAGTGTCCGTTCGTTAACCTACATAGTCCCAGTGCCCATTGGGTAACCTACATAGTCCAAGTGCCCGCTAGTTAACCTACATAGTCCAAGTGCCTTCTAGGGAGCCTACATAGTCCAAGTGCCCGCTAGGGAACCTACATAGTCCAAATGCCCGCAAGGAAACCTACATAGTCTAAATGTCCGCTAGGCAACCTACATAATCCAAGTGCCCATTAGCTAACCTAGATAGTCCAAGGGCCCGCTAGTTGACCTACATAGTCCAAGTTCCAGCTAGGTAACCTAGATAGTACAAGTGCCCGCTAGGGATCCTAGATAGTCCAAGTGGTGGCTAGGTAACCTAGACAGTCCAAGTGCCCGCTAGTTACCCTACATAGTCCAAGTGCCCGTTAGTTAACCTAGATAGTCAAAGTGCCTGCTAGGTAACCTACATAGTCCAAGTGCCCGCTAGGCAACCTAAATAGTCCAAATGCCCGCTAGGGAAACTACATAGTCCAAGTGCCCGCTAGTTAACCTAGATGTCCCAAGTGCCCCCTAGTAAACCTACATAATCCATGGGCCCGCTAGTTAACCTACATTGTGCAAGGGCCCGCTAGTTAACCTAGATCGTGCAAGTGTCCGCTAGTTAACCTACATAGTCCAAGTGCCAGCTAGGTAACCTAGATAGTCCAATTGCCCGCTAGGGATCCTTCATAATCCAAGTGCCTGCTAGGTAACCTAGATAGTCCAAGTGCCCGCTAGGCAACCTAAATAGTCCAAATGCCCGCTAGGGAAACTACATAGTCCAAGTGCCCGCTAGTTAACCTAGATAGTCCAAGTGTCCGCTAGGTAACCTACATAGTCCAAGTGCCTGCTAGGTATCCTAGATAGTCCAAGTGCCTGATACCTAACCTACATAGTCCAAGTGTCCGTTCGTTAACCTAGATAGTCCAAGTGCCCATTGAGTAACCTACATAGTCCATGTGCCCGCCTTGTAACCTGGTTAGTCCAAGTGCCCGCTAGTTAACCTACATAGTCCAAGTGCCTTCTAGGGCGCCTACATAGTCTACGTGACCGCTAGGGAACCTACATAGTCCAAGTGCCCGCTAGGTAACCTACATAATCCAAATGCCCGCAAGGAAACCTACATAGTCTAAATGTCCGCTAGGCAACCTACATAATACAAGTGCCCACTCTGGAACATACATAGTCCAAGTGCCCGTTAGCTAACCTAGATAGTGCAAGGGCCCGCTAGTTGACCTACATAGTCCAAGTGCCAGCGAGGTAACCTAGATAGTACAAGTGCCGGCTAGGGAACCTAGATAGTCCGAGTGCCTGTTAGCTAACGTAGATAGTCCAAGTGGTGGCTAGGTAACCTACATAGTCCAAGTGCCCGTTCGTTAACCTAGATAATCCAAGTGCCCGTGAGGTAACCTAGACAGTCCAAGTGCCCGCTAGTTGCCCTACATAGTCCAAGTGCCCGTTAGTTAACTTAGATAGTCAAAGTGCCTGCTAGGTAACCTAGATAGTCCAAGTGCCCGCTAGATAACCTACATAGTCCAAGTGCCCGCTAGGTATCCTAAATAGTCCAAATGTCCGCTAGTTAACCTACATAGTGCAAGGGCCCGCTAGTTAACCTAGATAGTCCAAGTGCCCGCTAGTTAACCTAGATAGTCCAAGTGCCCGCTAGTTAACCTAGATAGTCCAAGTGCCCGCTAGTTAACCTACATAGTCCAAGTGCCCACTAGGTAACCTAGACAGTCCAAGTGACCACTAGGTTACCTACATAATCCAAGTGCCCATTCGTTAACCTACATAGTCCAAGTGCCCGCTAGGTAACGTAGATAGCCCAAGTGCCCGCTAGGGAACGTACATAGTACAAGTGCCCGCTAGGTAACCTAGATAGTCTAAGTGCCTGCTAGTAAACCTACATACTCCAAGTGCCTGCTAGGTAAACTACATAGTCCAAGTGCCCACTAGGTAACCAGGCAGTCCAATTGCCCGCTAGTTAACCTAGACAGTCCAAGTACCGCTAGGGAATCTACATAGTCCAAGCGCCCGCTAGGGGACCTACATAGTCCAGGTGCTCGCTAGGCAACCTACATAGTCCAAGTGCCCGTTAGTTAACCTAGATAGTCAAAGTGCCTGCTAGGTAACCTAGATAGTCCAATTGCCCGTTAGCTATCCTAGATAGTCCAAGTGTCCGCTAGTTAACCTACATAGTCCAAGTACCCGTTCGTTAACTTACATTGTCCAAGTGCCCGCTAGGTAACGTAGATAGCCCAAGTGCCCGCTAGGGAACGTACATAGTCCAAGTGCCCACTAGGTAACCTAGACAGTGCAATTGCCCCCTAGTTAACCTAGATAGTCCAAGTACCAGATAGGGAACCTACATAGTCCAAGTGCCCACTAGGGAACCTACATAGTCCAAGTGCTCGCTAGGCAACCTACATAGTCCAAGTGCCCGTTAGTTAACCTAGATAGTCCAAGTGCCCCCTAGTAAACCTACATAATCCATGGGCCCGCTAGTTAACCTACATAGGGCAAGGGCCCGCTAGTTAACCTAGATAGTCCAAGTGCCCTCTAGTTAACCTAGATAGTCCAAGTGCCCGCTAGTTAACCTAGATAGTCCAAGTGCCCGCTAGTTAACCTACATAGTCCAAGTACCCGCTAGGTAACCTAGACAGTCCAAGTGACCACTAGGTTTCCTACATAGTCCAAGTGCCCATTCGTTAACCTACATAGTCCAAGTGCCCGCTAGGTAACGTAGATAGCCCAAGTGCCCGCTAGGGAACGTACATAGTCCAAGTGCCCGCTAGATAACCTAGATAGTCTAAGTGCCTGCTAGTAAACCTAGATAGTCCAGTTCCCGCTAGTTAACCTACATAGTCCAAGTGCCCGCTAGGTAACCTAGACAGTCCAAGTGACCACTAGGTTACCTACATAGTCCAAGTGCCAATTCGTTAACCTACATAGTCCAAGTGCCCGCTAGGTAACGTAGACAGCCCAGGTGCCCGCTAGGTAACGTAGATAGCCCAAGTGCCCGCTAGGGAACGTACATAGTCCAAGTGTCCGCTAGTAAACCGACATAGTCCAAGTGCCCGCTAGGTAACCTAGACAGTCCAAGTGACCACTAGGTTACCTACATAGTCCAAGTGCCCATTCGTTAACCTACATAGTCCAAGTGCCCGCTAGTGAAAGTAGATAGCCCAAGTGCCCGCTAAGGAACGTACATAGTCCTAGTGCCCGCTAGGTAACCTACATAGTCCAAGTGCCCGCTAGGTAACCTGGATAGTCCAATTGCCCGTTAGCTAACCTATATAGTCGAAGTGTCCGCT
Source organism: Tenrec ecaudatus (assembly GCF_050624435.1). Classification (NCBI taxonomy): domain Eukaryota; kingdom Metazoa; phylum Chordata; class Mammalia; order Afrosoricida; family Tenrecidae; genus Tenrec; species Tenrec ecaudatus. The sequence goes on from NC_134536.1 coordinate 141,568,732, forward strand.
AATTAACCTACATAGTCCAAGTTCCTGTTCGTTAACCTAGAAAGTCCAAGTGCCCGCTAGGTAACCTAGACAGTCCAAGTGCCCGCTAGTTTACCTACATAGTCCAAGTGCACGTTCGTTAACCTAGATTGTCCAAGTGCCCGCTGGTAACCTACATAGTCCAAATGCCCGCAAGGAAACCTACATAGTCAAATGTCCGCTAGGCAACCTACATAATCCAAGTGCCCACTCTGGAACCTACATAGTCCGAGTGCCCGCTAGGTAACCTAGATAGTCCAATTGCCCGTTAGCTAACCTAGATAGTCGAAGTGTCCGCTAGTTAACCTACATAGTCTAAGTGCCCGTTCGTTAACCTAGAAAGTCCAAGTGCCCGCTAGATAACCTAGACAGTCCAAGTGCCCGTTAGGTTACCTACATAGTCCAAGTGCACGTTCGTTAACCTAGATTGTCCAAGTGCCCGCTGGTAACCTTCATAGTCCAAATGCCCGTAAGGAAACCTACATAGTCTAAATGTCCGCTAGGCAACCTACATAATCCAAGTGCCCACTATGGAACATACATAGTCCAAGTGCCCGTTAGCTAACCTAGATAGTCAAAGGGCCCGCTAGTTGACCTACATAGTCCAAGTGCCAGCTAGGTAACCTAGATAGTACAAATGCCCGCTAGGGAACCTAGATAGTCCAAGTGCCCGTTCGTTAACCTAGATAATCCAAGTGCCCGTTAGGTAACCTACACAGTCCAAGTGCCCGCTAGTTGCCCTACATAGTCCAAGTGCCCGTTAGTTAACCTTGATAGTCAAAGTGCCTGCTAGGTAACCTAGATAGTCTAAGTGCCCGCTAGATAACCTACATAGTCCAAGTGCCCGCTAGGTAACCTAAATAGTCCAAATGTCCGCTAGGGAAACTACATAGTCCAAGTGCCCCCTAGTAAACTTACATAATCCATGGCCCCGCTAATTCACCTACATAGTGCAAGGGCCCGCTAGTTAACCTAGATAGTCCATGTGCCTGCTAGTTAACCTAGATAGTCCAAGTGCCCGCTAGTTAACCTACATAGCCCAAGTGCCCGCTAGGTAACCTAGACAGTCCAAGTGACCACTAGGTTACCTACATAGTCCAAGTGCCCATTCGTTAACCTACATAGTCCAAGTGCCCGCTAGGTAACGAAGATAGCCCAAGTGCCCGCTAGGGAACGTACATAGTCCAAGTGCCCGCTAGGTAACCTAGATAGTCTAAGTGCCTGCTAGTAAACCTACATAGTCCAAGTGCCTGCTAGGTAAACTACATAGTCCAAGTGCCCACTAGGTAACCTAGACAGTCCAATTGCCCGCTAGTTAACCTAGACAGTCCAAGTACCGTTAGGGAATCTACATAGTCCAAGCGCCCGCTAGGGAACCTATATAGTCCAGGTGCTCGATAGGCAACCTACATAGTCCAAGTGCCCGTTAGTTAACCTAGATAGTCAAAGTGCCTGCTAGGTAACCTACATAGTCCAAGTGCCCGTTAGGTAACTTTGATAGTCCAATTGCCCGTTAGCTATCCTAGATAGTCCAAGTGTCCGCTAGTTAACCTACATAGTCCAAGTTCCCGTTCGTTAACTTACATTGTCCAAGTGCCCGCTAGGTAACGTAGATAGTCCAAGTGCCCACTAGGTAACCTAGACAGTCCAATTGCCCCCTAGTTAACCTAGACAGTCCAAGTACCCGATAGGGAACCTACATAGTCCAAGTGCCCACTAGGGAACCTACATAGTCCAAGTGCTCGCTAGGCAACCTACATAGTCCAAGTGCCCGTTAGTTAACCTAGATTGTCCAATTGCCCGTTAGCAAACCTAGATAGTCGAAGTGTCCGCTAGTTAACCTACATAGTCCAAGTGCCCGTTCGTTAACCTAGATAGTCCAAGTGCCCGCTAGGTAACCTAGACAGTCCAAGTGCCCGCTAGGTTACCTACATAGTCCAAGTGCACGTTCGTTAACCTAGATAATCCAAGTGCCCGTTAGGTAACCTAGACAGTCCAAGTGCCCGCTAGTTACCCTACATAGTCCAAGTGCCCGTTAGTTAACCTAGATAGTCAAAGTGCCTGCTAGGTAACCTAGAGAGTCCAAGTGTCCGCTAGATAACCTACATAGTCCAAGTGACCACTAGGTTACCTACATAGTCCATATGCCCGTTCGTTAACCTACATAGTCCAAGTGCCAGCTAGGTAACGTAGATAGCCCAAGTGCCCGCTGGGAAAGTACATAGACAAGTGCCCGTAGGTAACCTAGATAGTCCAAGTGCCCGCTAGTTAACCTACATAGTCCAAGTACCTGCTAGGTAAACTACATAATCCAAGTGCCCGTTCGTTAACCTACATAGTCCAAGTGCCCGTTCGTTAACCTACATAGTCCAAGTGCCCGTTAAGTAACGTAGAAAGCCCAAGTGCCCGCTAGGGAACGTACATACTCCAAGTGCCCACTAGGTAACCTAGACAGTCCAATTGCCCGCTAGTTAACCTAGACAGTCCAAATACCCGATAGGGAACCTACATAGTTCAATTGCCCGCTAGGGAACCTACATACTACAAGTGCTCGCTAGGCATCCTACAGAGTCCAAGTGCCCGTTAGTTAACCTAGATATTCAAAGTGCCTGCTAGGTAACCTAAATAGTCCATGTGCCCGCTAGGGAACCTACATAGTCCAATTGCCCGTTAGCTAACCTAGATAGTCGAAGTGTCCGCTAGTTAACCTACATAGTCCAAGTGCCCGTTCGTTAACCTAGACAGTCCAAGTGCCCGCTAGGTTACCTACATAGTCCAAGTGCACGTTCGTTAACCTAGATTGTCCAAGTGCCCGCTGGTAACCTACATAGTCCAAATGCCCGCAAGGAAACCTACATAGTCTAAATGTCCGCTAGGCAACCTACATACTCCAAGTGCCCACTCTGGAACATACATAGTCCAAGTGCCCGTTAGCTAACCTAGATAGTCCAAGGGCCCGCTAGTTGACCTACATAGTCCAAGTGCCAGCTAGGTAACCTAGATAGTACAAGTGCCCGCTAGGGAACCTAGATAGTCCAAGTGCCTGTTAGCTAACCTAGATAGTCCAAGTGGTGGCTAGGTAACCTACATAGTCCAAGTGCCCGTTCGTTAACCTAGATAATCCAAGTGCCCGTTAGGTAACGTAGACAGTCCAAGTGCCCGCTAGTTGCCCTACATAGTCCAAATGCCCGTTAGTTAACCTAGATAGTCAAAGTGCCTGCTAGGTAACCTAGATAGTCCAAGTGCCCGCTAGATAACCTACATATCCAAGTGCCCGCTAGGTAACCTAAATAGTCCAAATGTCCACTAGGGAAACTACATAGTCCAAGTGCTCGCAAGTTAACCTAGATTGGCCAAGTGTCCGCTAGTTAACCTAGATAGTCCAAGTGCCCGCTAGTTAACCTACATAGTCCAAGTGCCCGCTAGGTAACCTAGACAGTCCAAGTGACCACTAGGTTACCTACATAGTCCAAGTGCCCATTCGTTAACCTACATAGTCCAAGTGCCCGCTAGGTAACGTAGATAGCCCAAGTGCCCGCTAGGGAACGTACATAATCCAAGTGCCCGCTAGGTAACCTAGATAGTCTAAGTGCCTGCTAGTAAACCTACATAGTCCAAGTGCCTGCTAGGTAAACTACATAGTCCAAGTGCCCACTAGGTAACCTAGACAGTCCAATTGCCCGCTAGGTAACCTAGACAGTCCAAGTGCCCGCTAGGTTACCTACATAGTCCAAGTGCACGTTCGTTAACCTAGATTGTCCAAGTGCCCGCTGGTAACCTACATAGTCCAAATGCCCGCAAGGAAACCTACATAATCTAAATGTCCGCTAGGCAACCTACATAATCCAAGTGCCCACTCTGAAACATACGTAGTCCAAGTGCCCGTTAGCTAACCTAGATAGTCCAAGGGCCCGCTAGTTGACCTACATAGTCCAAGTTCCAGCTAGGTAACCTAGATAGTACAAGTGCCCGCTAGGGATCTTAGATAGTCCAAGTGGTGGCTAGGTAACCTACATAGTCCAAGTGCCCGTTCGTTAACCTAGATAATCCAAGTGCCCGTTAGGTAACCTAGACAGTCCAAGTGCCCGCTAGTTACCCTACATAGTCCAAGTGCCCGTAAGTTAACCTAGATAGTCAAAGTGCCTGCTAGGTAACCTACATAGTCCAAGTGCCCGCTAGGCAACCTAAATAGTCCAAATGCCCGCTAGGGAAACTACATAGTCCAAGTACCCGCTAGTTAACCTAGATGTCCCAAGTGCCCCCTAGTAAACCTACATAATCCATGGGCCCGCTAGTTAACCTACATAGTGCAAGGGCCCGCTAGTTAACCTAGATCGTGCAAGTGTCCGCTAGTTAACCTACATAGTCCAAGTGCCAGCTAGGTAACCTAGATAGTCCAATTGCCCGCTAGGGATCCTTCATAATCCAAGTGCCTGCTAGGTAACCTAGATAGTCCAAGTGCCCGCTAGGGAAGGTACATAGTCCAAGTGTCCGCTAGGTAACCTAGAGAGTTCAAGTGCCCGCTAGTTAACCTAAATAGTCCAAGTGCCCGCTAGTTAACCTAGATAGTCCAAGTGCCCGCTAGTAAACCTAGATAGTCCAAGGGCCTGCTAGTTAAACTAGATAGTCCAAGTGCCAGCTAGTTAACCTAAATCGTCCAAGTGTCCGCTAGGTAACCTACATAGTCCAAGTGCCTGCTAGGTATCCTAGATAGTCCAAGTGCCTGATACCTAACCTACATAGTCCAAGTGTCCGTTCGTTAACCTAGATAGTCCAAGTGCCCATTGAGTAACCTACATAGTCCATGTGCCCGCCTGGTAACCTGGTTAGTCCAAGTGCCCGCTAGTTAACCTACATAGTCCAAGTGCCTTCTAGGGAGCCTACATAGTCCACGTGACCGCTAGGGAACCTACATAGTCCAAGTGCCCGCTAGGTAACCTACATAATCCAAATGCCCGCAAGGAAACCTACATAGTCTAAATGTCCGCTAGGCAACCTACATAATACAAGTGCCCACTCTGGAACATACATAGTCAAAGTGCCCGTTAGCTAACCTAGATAGTGCAAGGGCCCGCTAGTTGACCTACATAGTCCAAGTGCCAGCGAGGTAACCTCGATAGTACAAGTGCCCGCTAGGGAACCTAGAAAGTCCAAGTGCCCGCTAGATAACCTAGACAGTCCAAGTGCCCGCTAGTTGCCCTACATAGTCCAAATGCCCGTTAGTTAACCTAGAAAATCAAAGTGCCTGCTAGGTAACCTACATAGTCCAAGTGCCCGCTAGGTAACCTACATAGTCCAAGTGCCCGTTAGGTAACCTTGATAGTACAATTGCCCGTTAGCTATCCTAGATAGTCCAAGTGTCCGCTAGTTAACCTACATAGTCCAAGTGCCCGTTCGTTAACTTACATTGTCCAAGTGCCCGCTAGGTAACGTAGATAACCCAAGTGCCCGCTAGGGAACGTACATAGTGCAAGTGCCCACTAGGTAACCTAGACAGTCCAATTGCCCCCTAGTTAACCTAGATAGTCCAAGTACCCGATAGGGAACCTACATAGTCCAAGTGCCCACTAGGGAACCTACATAGTCCAAGTGCTCGCTAGGCAACCTACATAGTCCAAGTGCCCGTTAGTTAACCTAGATTGTCCAATTGCCCGTTAGCTAACCTAGATAATCGAAGTGCCCGCTAGTTAACCTACATAGTCCAAGTGCCCGTTCGTTAACCTAGATAGTCCAAGTGCCCGCTAGGTAACCTAGACAGTCCAAGTGCCCGCTAGGTTACCTACATAGTCCAAGTGCACGGTCGTTAACCTAGATAGTCCAAGTGCCCGCTGGTAAGCTACATAGTCCAAGGGCCCGCTAGGTAACCTTGATAGTCCAAGTGCCTTCTAGTTAACCTACATAGTCCAAGTGCCCGTTAGTTAACCTAGATAGTCCAAGTGCCCGCTAGTAAACCTAGATAGTCCAAGGGCCTGCTAGTTAACCTAGATAGTCCAAGTGCCCGCTAGTTATCCTAAATCGTCCAAGAGTCCGCTAGGTAACCTAGATAGTCCAAGTGACTGATAGCTAACCTACATAGTCCAAGTGTCCGTTCGTTAACCTACATAGTCCCAGTGCCCATTGGGTAACCTACATAGTCCAAGTGCCTTCTAGGGAGCCTACATAGTCCAAGTGCCCGCTAGGGAACCTACATAGTCCAAATGCCCGCAAGGAAACCTACATAGTCTAAATGTCCGCTAGGCAACCTACATAATCCAAGTGCCCATTAGCTAACCTAGATAGTCCAAGGGCAAGCTAGTTGACCTACATAGTCCAAGTTCCAGCTAGGTAACCTAGATAGTACAAGTGCCCGCTAGGGATCCTAGATAGTCCAAGTGGTGGCTAGGTAACCTAGACAGTCCAAGTGCCCGCTAGTTACCCTACATAGTCCAAGTGCCCGTTAGTTAACCTAGATAGTCAAAGTGCCTGCTAGGTAACCTACATAGTCCAAGTGCCCGCTAGGCAACCTAAATAGTCCAAATGCCCGCTAGGGAAACTACATAGTCCAAGTGCCCGCTAGTTAACCTAGATGTCCCAAGTGCCCCCTAGTAAACCTACATAATCCATGGGCCCGCTAGTTAACCTACATTGTGCAAGGGCCCGCTAGTTAACCTAGATCGTGCAAGTGTCCGCTAGTTAACCTACATAGTCCAAGTGCCAGCTAGGTAACCTAGATAGTCCAATTGCCCGCTAGGGATCCTTCATAATCCAAGTGCCTGCTAGGTAACCTAGATAGTCCAAGTGCCCGCTAGGCAACCTAAATAGTCCAAATGCCCGCTAGGGAAACTACATAGTCCAAGTGCCCGCTAGTTAACCTAGATAGTCCAAGTGTCCGCTAGGTAACCTACATAGTCCAAGTGCCTGCTAGGTATCCTAGATAGTCCAAGTGCCTGATACCTAACCTACATAGTCCAAGTGTCCGTTCGTTAACCTAGATAGTCCAAGTGCCCATTGAGTAACCTACATAGTCCATGTGCCCGCCTGGTAACCTGGTTAGTCCAAGTGCCCGCTAGTTAACCTACATAGTCCAAGTGCCTTCTAGGGAGCCTACATAGTCCACGTGACCGCTAGGGAACCTACATAGTCCAAGTGCCCGCTAGGTAACCTACATAATCCAAATGCCCGCAAGGAAACCTACATAGTCTAAATGTCCGCTAGGCAACCTACATAATACAAGTGCCCACTCTGGAACATACATAGTCCAAGTGCCCGTTAGCTAACCTAGATAGTGCAAGGGCCCGCTAGTTGACCTACATAGTCCAAGTGCCAGCGAGGTAACCTAGATAGTACAAGTGCCGGCTAGGGAACCTAGATAGTCCGAGTGCCTGTTAGCTAACGTAGATAGTCCAAGTGGTGGCTAGGTAACCTACATAGTCCAAGTGCCCGTTCGTTAACCTAGATAATCCAAGTGCCCGTGAGGTAACCTTGACAGTCCAAGTGCCCGCTAGTTGCCCTACATAGTCCAAGTGCCCGTTAGTTAACTTAGATAGTCAAAGTGCCTGCTAGGTAACCTAGATAGTCCAAGTGCCCGCTAGATAACCTACATAGTCCAAGTGCCCGCTAGGTATCCTAAATAGTCCAAATGTCCGCTAGTTAACCTACATAGTGCAAGGGCCCGCTAGTTAACCTAGATAGTCCAAGTGCCCGCTAGTTAACCTAGATAGTCCAAGTGTCCGCGAGTTAACCTAGATAGTCCAAGTGCCCGCTAGTTAACCTACATAGTCCAAGTGCCCGCTAGGTAACCTAGACAGTCCAAGTGACCACTCGGTTACCTACATAATCCAAGTGCCCATTCGTTAACCTACATAGTCCAAGTGCCCGCTAGGTAACGTAGATAGCCCAAGTGCCCGCTAGGGAACGTACATAGTACAAGTGCCCGCTAGGTAACCTAGATAGTCTAAGTGCCTGCTAGTAAACCTACATACTCCAAGTGCCTGCTAGGTAAACTACATAGTCCAAGTGCCCACTAGGTAACCTAGACAGTCCAATTGCCCGCTAGTTAACCTAGACAGTCAAAGTACCGCTAGGGAATGTACATAGTCCAAGCGCCCGCTAGGGGACCTACATAGTCCAGGTGCTCGCTAGGCAACCTACATAGTCCAAGTACCCGTTAGTTAACCTAGATAGTCAAAGTGCCTGCTAGGTAACCTAGATAGTCCAATTGCCCGTTAGCTATCCTAGATAGTCCAAGTGTCCGCTAGTTAACCTACATATTCCAAGTACCCGTTCGTTAACTTACATTGTCCAAGTGCCCGCTAGGTAACGTAGATAGCCCAAGTGCCCGCTAGGGAACGTATATAGTCCAAGTGCCCACTAGGTAACCTAGACAGTCCAATTGCCCCCTAGTTAACCTAGATAGTCCAAGTACCCAATAGGGAACCTACATAGTCCAAGTGCCCACTAGGGAACCTACATAGTCCAAGTGCTCGCTAGGCAACCTACATAGTCCAAGTGCCCGTTAGTTAACCTAGATTGTCCAATTGCCCGTTAGCTAACCTAGATAGTCGAAGTGCCCGCTAGTTAACCTACATAGTCCAAGTGCCCGTTCGTTAACCTAGATAGTCCAAGTGCCCGCTAGGTAACCTAGACAGTCCAAGTGCCCGCTAGGTTACCTACATAGTCCAAGTGCACGGTCGTTAACCTAGATAGTCCAAGTGCCCGCTGGTAAGCTACATAGTCCAAGGGCCCGCTAGGTAACCTTGATAGTCCAAGTGCCTTCTAGTTAACCTACATAGTCCAAGTGCCCGTTAGTTAACCTAGATAGTCCAAGTGCCCGCTAGTAAACCTAGATAGTCCAAGGGCCTGCTAGTTAACCTAGATAGTCCAAGTGCCCGCTAGTTATCCTAAATCGTCCAAGTGTCCGCTAGGTAACCTAGATAGTCCAAGTGACTGATAGCTAACCTACATAGTCCAAGTGTCCGTTCGTTAACCTACATAGTCCCAGTGCCCATTGGGTAACCTACATAGTCCAAGTGCCCGCTAGTTAACCTACATAGTCCAAGTGCCTTCTAGGGAGCCTACATAGTCCAAGTGCCCGCTAGGGAACCTACATAGTCCAAATGCCCGCAAGGAAACCTACATAGTCTAAATGTCCGCTAGGCAACCTACATAATCCAAGTGCCCATTAGCTAACCTAGATAGTCCAAGGGCCCGCCAGTTGACCTACATAGTCCAAGTTCCAGCTAGGTAACCTAGATAGTACAAGTGCCCGCTAGGGATCCTAGATAGTCCAAGTGGTGGCTAGGTAACCTAGACAGTCCAAGTGCCCGCTAGTTACCCTACATAGTCCAAGTGCCCGTTAGTTAACCTAGATAGTCAAAGTGCCTGCTAGGTAACCTACATAGTCCAAGTGCCCGCTAGGCAACCTAAATAGTCCAAATGCCCGCTAGGGAAACTACATAGTCCAAGTACCCGCTAGTTAACCTAGATGTCCCAAGTGCCCCCTAGTAAACCTACATAATCCATGGGCCCGCTAGTTAACCTACATTGTGCAAGGGCCCGCTAGTTAACCTAGATCGTGCAAGTGTCCGCTAGTTAACCTACATAGTCCAAGTGCCAGCTAGGTAACCTAGATAGTCCAATTGCCCGCTAGGGATCCTTCATAATCCAAGTGCCTGCTAGGTAACCTAGATAGTCCAAGTGCCCGCTAGGCAACCTAAATAGTCCAAATGCCCGCTAGGGAAACTACATAGTCCAAGTGCCCGCTAGTTAACCTAGATAGTCCAAGTGTCCGCTAGGTAACCTACATAGTCCAAGTGCCTGCTAGGTATCCTAGATAGTCCAAGTGCCTGATACCTAACCTACATAGTCCAAGTGTCCGTTCGTTAACCTAGATAGTCCAAGTGCCCATTGAGTAACCTACATAGTCCATGTGCCCGCCTGGTAACCTGGTTAGTCCAAGTGCCCGCTAGTTAACCTACATAGTCCAAGTGCCTTCTAGGGAGCCTACATAGTCCACGTGACCGCTAGGGAACCTACATAGTCCAAGTGCCCGCTAGGTAACCTACATAATCCAAATGCCCGCAAGGAAACCTACATAGTCTAAATGTCCGCTAGGCAACCTACATAATACAAGTGCCCACTCTGGAACATACATAGTCCAAGTGCCCGTTAGCTAACCTAGATAGTGCAAGGGCCCGCTAGTTGACCTACATAGTCCAAGTGCCAGCGAGGTAACCTAGATAGTACAAGTGCTGGCTAGGGAACCTAGATAGTCCGAGTGCCTGTTAGCTAACGTAGATAGTCCAAGTGGTGGCTAGGTAACCTACATAGTCCAAGTGCCCGTTCGTTAACCTAGATAATCCAAGTGCCCGTGAGGTAACCTAGACAGTCCAAGTGCCCGCTAGTTGCCCTACATAGTCCAAGTGCCCGTTAGTTAACTTAGATAGTCAAAGTGCCTGCTAGGTAACCTAGATAGTCCAAGTGCCCGCTAGATAACCTACATAGTCCAAGTGCCCGCTAGGTATCCTAAATAGTCCAAATGTCCGCTAGTTAACCTACATAGTGCAAGGGCCCGCTAGTTAACCTAGATAGTCCAAGTGCCCGCTAGTTAACCTAGATAGTCCAAGTGCCCGCGAGTTAACCTAGATAGTCCAAGTGCCCGCTAGTTAACCTACATAGTCCAAGTGCCCGCTAGGTAACCTAGACAGTCCAAGTGACCACTAGGTTACCTACATAATCCAAGTGCCCATTCGTTAACCTACATAGTCCAAGTGCCCGCTAGGTAACGTAGATAGCCCAAGTGCCCGCTAGGGAACGTACATAGTACAAGTGCCCGCTAGGTAACCTAGATAGTCTAAGTGCCTGCTAGTAAACCTACATACTCCAAGTGCCTGCTAGGTAAACTACATAGTCCAAGTGCCCACTAGGTAACCTAGACAGTCCAATTGCCCGCTAGTTAACCTAGACAGTCCAAGTACCGCTAGGGAATCTACATAGTCCAAGCGCCCGCTAGGGGACCTACATCGTCCAGGTGCTCGCTAGGCAACCTACATAGTCCAAGTGCCCGTTAGTTAACCTAGATAGTCAAAGTGCCTGCTAGGTAACCTAGATAGTCCAATTGCCCGTTAGCTATCCTAGAAAGTCCAAGTGTCCGCTAGTTAACCTACATAGTCCAAGTACCCGTTCGTTAACTTACATTGTCCAAGTGCCCGCTAGGTAACGTAGATAGCCCAAGTGCCCGCTAGGGAACGTACATAGTCCAAGTGCCCACTAGGTAACCTAGACAGTCCAATTGCCCCCTAGTTAACCTAGATAGTCCAAGTACCCGATAGGGAACCTACATAGTCCAAGTGCCCACTAGGGAACCTACATAGTCCAAGTGCTCGCTAGGCAACCTACATAGTCCAAGTGCCCGTTAGTTAACCTAGATAGTCCAAGTGCCCCCTAGTAAACCTACATAATCCATGGGCCCGCTAGTTAACCTACATAGGGCAAGGGCCCGCTAGTTAACCTAGATAGTCCAAGTGCCCTCTAGTTAACCTAGATAGTCCAAGTGCCCGCTAGTTAACCTAGATAGTCCAAGTGCCCGCTAGTTAACCTACATAGTCCAAGTACCCGCTAGGTAACCTAGACAGTCCAAGTGACCACTAGGTTTCCTACATAGTCCAAGTGCCCATTCGTTAACCTACATAGTCCAAGTGCCCGCTAGGTAACGTAGATAGCCCAAGTGCCCGCTAGGGAACGTACATAGTCCAAGTGCCCGCTAGATAACCTAGATAGTCTAAGTGCCTGCTAGTAAACCTAGATAGTCCAGTTCCCGCTAGTTAACCTACATAGTCCAAGTGCCCGCTAGGTAACCTAGACAGTCCAAGTGACCACTAGGTTACCTACATAGTCCAAGTGCCAATTCGTTAACCTACATAGTCCAAGTGCCCGCTAGGTAACGTAGACAGCCCAGGTGCCCGCTAGGTAACGTAGATAGCCCATGTGCCCGCTAGGGAACGTACATAGTCCAAGTGTCCGCTAGTAAACCGACATAGTCCAAGTGCCCGCTAGGTAACCTAGACAGTCCAAGTGACCACTAGGTTACCTACATAGTCCAAGTGCCCATTCGTTAACCTACATAGTCCAAGTGCCCGCCAGTGAAAGTAGATAGCCCAAGTGCCCGCTAAGGAACGTACATAGTCCTAGTGCCCGCTAGGTAACCTACATAGTCCAAGTGCCCGCTAGGTAACCTGGATAGTCCAATTGCCCGTTAGCTAACCTATATAGTCGAAGTGTCCGCTAATTAACCTACATAGTCCAAGTTCCCGTTCGTTAACCTAGAAAGTCCAAGTGCCCGCTAGGTAACCTAGACAGTCCAAGTGCCCGCTAGTTTACCTACATAGTCCAAGTGCACGTTCGTTAACCTAGATTGTCCAAGTGCCCGCTGGTAACCTACATAGTCCAAATGCCCGCAAGGAAACCTACATAGTCTAAATGTCCGCTAGGCAACCTACATAATCCAAGTGCCCACTCTGGAACCTACATAGTCCAAGTACCCTCTAGGTAACCTAGATAGTCCAATTGCCCGTTAGCTAACCTAGATAGTCGAAGTGTCCGCTAGTTAACCTACATAGTCTAAGTGCCCGTTCGTTAACCTAGAAAGTCCAAGTGCCCGCTAGATAACCTAGACAGTCCAAGTGCCCGTTAGGTTACCTACATAGTCCAAGTGCATGTTCGTTAACCTAGATTGTCCAAGTGCCCGCTGGTAACCTTCATAGTCCAAATGCCCGTAAGGAAACCTACATAGTCTAAATGTCCGCTAGGCAACCTACATAATCCAAGTGCCCACTATGGAACATACATAGTCCAAGTGCCCGTTAGCTAACCTAGATAGTCCAAGGGCCCGCTAGTTGACCTACATAGTCCAAGTGCCAGCTAGGTAACCTAGATAGTACAAGTGCCCGCTAGGGAACCTAGATAGTCCAAGTGCCCGTTCGTTAACCTAGATAATCCAAGTGCCCGTTAGGTAACCTACACAGTCCAAGTGCCCGCTAGTTGCCCTACATAGTCCAAGTGCCCGTTAGTTAACCTTGATAGTCAAAGTGCCTGCTAGGTAACCTAGATAGTCCAAGTGCCCGCTAGATAACCTACATAGTCCAAGTGCCCGCTAGGTAACCTAAATAGTCCAAATGTCCGCTAGGGAAACTACATAGTCCAAGTGCCCGCTAGTTAACCTAGATAGTCCAAGTGCCCCCTAGTAAACTTACATAATCCATGGCCCCGCTAATTAACCTACATAGTGCAAGGGCCCGCTAGTTAACCTAGATAGTCCAAGTGCCTGCTAGTTAACCTAGATAGTCCAAGTGCCCGCTAGTTAACCTACATAGCCCAAGTGCCCGCTAGGTAACCTAGACAGTCCAAGTGACCACTAGGTTACCTACATAGTCCAAGTGCCCATTCGTTAACCTACATAGTCCAAGTGCCCGCTAGGTAACGAAGATAGCCCAAGTGCCCGCTAGGGAACGTACATAGTCCAAGTGCCCGCTAGGTAACCTAGATAGTCTAAGTGCCTGCTAGTAAACCTACATAGTCCAAGTGCCTGCTAGGTAAACTACATAGTCCAAGTGCCCACTAGGTAACCTAGACAGTCCAATTGCCCGCTAGTTAACCTAGACAGTCCAAGTACCGTTAGGGAATCTACATAGTCCAAGCGCCCGCTAGGGAACCTATATAGTCCAGGTGCTCGATAGGCAACCTACATAGTCCAAGTGCCCGTTAGTTAACCTAGATAGTCAAAGTGCCTGCTAGGTAACCTACATAGTCCAAGTGCCCGTTAGGTAACTTTGATAGTCCAAGTGTCCGCTAGTTAACCTACATAGTCCAAGTTCCCGTTCGTTAACTTACATTGTCCAAGTGCCCGCTAGGTAACGTAGATAGACCAAGTGCCCGCTAGGGAACATACATAGTCCAAGTGCCCACTAGGTAACCTAGACAGTCCAATTGCCCCCTAGTTAACCTAGACAGTCCAAGTACCCGATAGGGAACCTACATAGTCCAAGTGCCCACTAGGGAACCTACATAGTCCAAGTGCTCGCTAGGCAACCTACATAGTCCAAGTGCCCGTTAGTTAACCTAGATTGTCCAATTGCCCGTTAGCAAACCTAGATAGTCGAAGTGTCCGCTAGTTAACCTACATAGTCCAAGTGACCGTTCGTTAACCTAGATAGTCCAAGTGCCCGCTAGGTAGCCTAGACAGTCCAAGTGCCCGCTAGGTTACCTACATAGTCCAAGTGCACGTTCGTTAACCTAGATAATCCAAGTGCCCGTTAGGTAACCTAGACAGTCCAAGTGCCCGCTAGTTACCCTACATAGTCCAAGTGCCCGTTAGTTAACCTAGATAGTCAAAGTGCCTGCTAGGTAACCTAGAGAGTCCAAGTGTCCGCTAGATAACCTACATAGTCCAAGTGACCACTAGGTTACTTACATAGTCCATATGCCCGTTCGTTAACCTACATAGTCCAAGTGCCAGCTAGGTAACGTAGATAGCCCAAGTGCCCGCTGGGAAAGTACATAGTCCAAGTGCCCGTAGGTAACCTAGATAGTCCAAGTGCCCGCTAGTTAACCTACATAGTCCAAGTACCTGCTAGGTAAACTACATAATCCAAGTGCCCGTTCGTTAACCTACATAGTCCAAGTGCCCGTTCGTTAACCTACATAGTCCAAGTGCCCGTTAAGTAACGTAGAAAGCCCAAGTGCCCGCTAGGGAACGTACATACTCCAAGTGCCCACTAGGTAACCTAGACAGTCCAATTGACCGCTAGTTAACCTAGACAGTCCAAATACCCGATAGGGAACCTTCATAGTCCAATTGCCCGCTAGGGAACCTACATACTACAAGTGCTCGCTAGGCATCCTACAGAGTCCAAGTGCCCGTTAGTTAACCTAGATATTCAAAGTGCCTGCTAGGTAACCTAAATAGTCCATGTGCCCGCTAGGGAACCTACATAGTCCAATTGCCCGTTAGCTAACCTAGATAGTCGAAGTGTCCGCTAGTTAACCTACATAGTCCAAGTGCCCGTTCGTTAACCTAGAAAGTCCAAGTGCCCGCTAGGTAACCTAGACAGTCCAAGTGCCCGCTAGGTTACCTACATAGTCCAAGTGCACGTTCGTTAACCTAGATTGTCCAAGTGCCCGCTGGTAACCTACATAGTCCAAATGCCCGCAAGGAAACCTACATAGTCTAAATGTCCGCTAGGCAACCTACATACTCCAAGTGCCCACTCTGGAACATACATAGTCCAAGTGCCCGTTAGCTAACCTAGATAGTCCAAGGGCCCGCTAGTTGACCTACATAGTCCAAGTGCCAGCTAGGTAACCTAGATAGTACAAGTGCCCGCTAGGGAACCTTGATAGTCCAAGTGCCTGTTAGCTAACCTAGATAGTCCAAGTGGTGGCTAGGTAACCTACATAGTCCAAGTGCCCGTTCGTTAACCTAGATAATCCAAGTGCCCGTTAGGTAACCTAGACAGTCCAAGTGCCCGCTAGTTGCCCTACATAGTCCAAATGCCCGTTAGTTAACCTAGATAGTCAAAGTGCCTGCTAGGTAACCTAGATAGTCCAAGTGCCCGCTAGATAACCTACATATCCAAGTGCCCGCTAGGTAACCTAAATAGTCCAAATGTCCACTAGGGAAACTACATAGTCCAAGTGCTCGCAAGTTAACCTAGATTGGCCAAGTGCCCGCTAGTTAACCTAGATAGTCCAAGTGCCCGCTAGTTAACCTACATAGTCCAAGTGCCCGCTAGGTAACCTAGACAGTCCAAGTGACCACTAGGTTACCTACATAGTCCAAGTGCCCATTCGTTAACCTACATAGTCCAAGTGCCCGCTAGGTAACGTAGATAGCCCAAGTGCCCGCTAGGGAACGTACATAATCCAAGTGCCCGCTAGGTAACCTAGATAGTCTAAGTGCCTGCTAGTAAACCTACATAGTCCAAGTGCCTGCTAGGTAAACTACATAGTCCAAGTGCCCACTAGGTAACCTAGACAGTCCAATTGCCCGCTAGTTAACCTAGACAGTCCAAGTACCGCTAGGGAACCTACATAGTCCAGGTGCTCGCTAGGCAACCTACATAGTCCACGTGCCCGTTAGTTAACCTAGATAGTCAAAGTGCCTGCTAGGTAACCTAGATAGTCCAAGTGCCCGCTAGGTAACCTACATAATCGAAGTGCCCGTTAGGTAACCTTGATAGTCCAATTGCCCGTTAGCTATCCTAGATAGTCCAAGTGTCCGCTAGTTAACCTACATAGTCCAAGTGCCCGTTCGTTAACTTACATTGTCCAAGTGCCCGCTAGGTAACGTAGATAACCCAAGTGCCCGCTAGGGAACGTACATAGTCCAAGTGCCCACTAGGTAACCTAGACAGTCCAATTGCCCCCTAGTTAACCTAGGCAGTCCAAGTACCCAATAGGGAACCTACATAGTCCAAGTGCTCGCTAGGCAACCTACATAGTCCAAGTGCCCGTTAGTTAACCTAGATTGTCCAATTGCCCGTTAGCTAACCTAGATAGTCGAAGTGTCCGCTAGTTAACCTACATAGTCCAAGTGCCCGTTCGTTAACCTAGATAGTCCAAGTGCCCGCTAGGTAACCTAGACAGTCCAAGTGCCCGCTAGGTTACCTACATAGTCCAAGTGCACGTTCGTTAACCTAGATAGTCCATGTGCCCGCTGGTAACCTACATAGTCCAAGGGCCCGCTAGGTAACCTTGATAGTCCAAGTGCCTTCTAGTTAACCTACGTAGTCCAAGTGCCCGCTAGATAACCTACATAGTCCAAGTGCCCACTAGGTAACCTAAATAATCCAAATGCCCGCTAGGGAAACTACATAGTCCAAGTGCCCTTTAGTTAACCTAGATAGTCCAAGTGCCCGCTAGTAAACCTAGATAGTCCAAGGGCCTGCTAGTTAACCTAGATAGTCCAAGTGCCCGCTAGTTATCCTAAATCGTCCAAGTGTCCGCTAGGTAACCTAGATAATCCAAGTGCCTGATAGCTAACCTACATAGTCCAAGTGTCCGTTCGTTAACCTAGATAGTCCAAGTGCCCATTGGGTAACCTACATAGTCCAAGTGCCCGCTAGTTGACCTACATAGTCCAAGTGCCTTCTAGGGTGCCTACATAGTCCACGTGACCCCTAGGGAACCTACATAGTCCAAGTGCCCGTTAGGGAACCTACATAGTCCAAGTGCCCGCAAGGTAACCTACATAGTCCAAATGCCCGCAAGGAAACCTACATAGTCTAAATGTCCGCTAGGCAACCTACATAATCCAAGTGCCCGCTCTGGAACATACATAGTCCAAGTGCCCGTTAGCTAACCTAGATAGTCCAAGGGCCCGCTAGTTGACCTACATAGTCCAAGTGCCAGCTAGGTAACCTAGATAGTACAAGTGCCCGCTAGGGAACCTAGATAGTCCAAGTGGTGGCTAGGTAACCTACATAGTCCATGTGCCCGTTCGTTAACCTAGATAATCCAAGTGCCCGTTAGGTAACCTAGACAGTCCAAGTGCCCGCTAGTAACCCTACATAGTCCAAGTGCCCGTTAGTTAACCTAGATAGTCCAAGTTCCCGCTAGTTAACCTACATAGTCCAAATGCCCGCTAGGGAAACTACATAGTCCAAGTGCCCGCTAGTTAACCTAGATGTCCCAAGTGCCCCCTAGTAAACCTACATAATCCATGGGCCCGCTAGTTAACCTACATAGTGCAAGGGCCCGCTAGTTAACCTAGATCGTGCAAGTGTCCGCTAGTTAACCTACATAGTCCAAGTGCCAGCTAGGTAACCTAAGAGTCCAATTGCCCGCTAGGGATCCTTCATAATCCAAGTGCCTGCTAGGTAACCTAGATAGTCCAAGTGCCCGCTAGGGAAGGTACATAGTCCAAGTGTCCGCTAGGTAACCTAGAGAGTTCAAGTGCCCGCTAGTTAACCTATATAGTCCAAGTGCCCGCTAGTTAACCTAGATAGTCCAAGTGCCCGCTAGTAAACCTAGATAGTCCAAGGGCCTGCTAGTTAACCTAGATAGTCCAAGTGCCCGCTAGTTAACCTAAATAGTCCAAGTGTCCGCTAGGTAACCTACATAGTCCAAGTGCCTGCTAGGTAACCTAGATAGTCCAAGTGCCTGATACCTAACCTACATAGTCCAAGTGTCCGTTCGTTAACCTAGATAGTCCAAGTGCCCATTGGGTAACTTACATAGTCCAAGTGCCCGCTAGTTACCCTACATAGTCCAAGTGCCCGTTAGTTAACCTAGATAATCAAAGTGCCTGCTAGGTAACCTAGAGAGTCCAAGTGTCCTCTAGATAACCTACATAGTCCAAGTGACCACTAGGTTACCTACATAGTCCATATGCCCGTTCGTTAACCTACATAGTCCAAGTGCCAGCTAGGTAACGTAGATAGCCCAAGTGCCCGCTGGGAAGGTACATAGTCCAAGTGCCCGTAGGTAACCTAGATAGTCCAAGTGCCCGCTAGTTAACCTACATAGTCCAAGTACCTGCTAGGTAAACTACATAATCCAAGTGCCCGTTCGTTAACCTACATAGTCCAAGTGCCCGTTCGTTAACCTATATAGTCCAAGTGCCCGTTAAGTAACGTAGAAAGCCCAAGTGCCCGCTAGGGAACGTACATACTCCAAGTGCCCACTAGGTAACCTAGACAGTCCAATTGCCCGCTAGTTAACCTAGACAGTCCAAGTACCCGATAGGGAACCTACATAGTCCAATTGCCCGCTAGGGAACCTACATACTCCAAGTGCTCGCTAGGCATCCTACAGAGTCCAAGTGCCAGTTAGTTAACCTAGATATTCAAAGTGCCTGCTAGGTAACCTAAATAGTCCAAGTGCCCGCTAGGGAACCTACATAGCCCAAGTGCCCGCTAGGTAACCTAGACAGTCCAAGTGACCACTAGGTTACCTACATAGTCCAAGTGCCCATTCGTTAACCTACATAGTCCAAGTGCCCGCTAGGTAACGAAGATAGCCCAAGTGCCCGCTAGGGAACGTACATAGTCCAAGTGCCCGCTAGGTAACCTAGATAGTCTAAGTGCCTGCTAGTAAACCTACATAGTCCAAGTGCCTGCTAGGTAAACTACATAGTCCAAGTGCCCACTAGGTAACCTAGACAGTCCAATTGCCCGCTAGTTAACCTAGACAGTCCAAGTACCGTTAGGGAATCTACATAGTCCAAGCGCCCGCTAGGGAACCTATATAGTCCAGGTGCTCGATAGGCAACCTACATAGTCCAAGTGCCCGTTAGTTAACCTAGATAGTCAAAGTGCCTGCTAGGTAACCTACATAGTCCAAGTGCCCGTTAGGTAACTTTGATAGACCAATTGCCCGTTAGCTATCCTAGATAGTCCAAGTGTCCGCTAGTTAACCTACATAGTCCAAGTTCCCGTTCGTTAACTTACATTGTCCAAGTGCCCGCTAGGTAACGTAGATAGACCAAGTGCCCGCTAGGGAACATACATAGTCCAAGTGCCCCCTAGGTAACCTAGACAGTCCAATTGCCCCCTAGTTAACCTAGACAGTCCAAGTACCCGATAGGGAACCTACATAGTCCAAGTGCCCACTAAGGAACCTACATAGTCCAAGTGCTCGCTAGGCAACCTACATAGTCCAAGTGCCCGTTAGTTAACCTAGATTGTCCAATTGCCCGTTAGCAAACCTAGATAGTCGAAGTGTCCGCTAGTTAACCTACATAGTCCAAGTGCCCGTTCGTTAACCTAGATAGTCCAAGTGCCCGCTAGGTAACCTAGACAGTCCAAGTGCCCGCTAGGTTACCTACATAGTCCAAGTGCACGTTCGTTAACCTAGATAATCCAAGTGCCCGTTAGGTAACCTAGACAGTCCAAGTGCCCGCTAGTTACCCTACATAGTCCAAGTGCCCGTTAGTTAACCTAGAGAGTCAAAGTGCCTGCTAGGTAACCTAGAGAGTCCAAGTGTCCGCTAGATAACCTACATAGTCCAAGTGACCACTAGGTTACCTACATAGTCCATATGCCCGTTCGTTAACCTACATAGTCCAAGTGCCAGCTAGGTAACGTAGATAGCCCAAGTGCCCGCTGGGAAAGTACATAGTCCAAGTGCCCGTAGGTAACCTAGATAGTCCAAGTGCCCGCTAGTTAACCTACATAGTCCAAGTACCTGCTAGGTAAACTACATAATCCAAGTGCCCGTTCGTTAACCTACATAGTCCAAGTGCCCGTTCGTTAACCTACATAGTCCAAGTGCCCGTTAAGTAACGTAGAAAGCCCAAGTGCCCGCTAGGGAACGTACATACTCCAAGTGCACACTAGGTAACCTAGACAGTCCAATTGCCCGCTAGTTAACATACATAGTCCAAGTGCCCGTTCGTTAACCTACATAGTCCAATTGCCCGCTAGGGAACCTACATACTACAAGTGCTCTCTAGGCATCCTACAGAGTCCAAGTGCCCGTTAGTTAACCTACATAGTCCAAGTGCTCGCTAGGCAACCTACATAGTGCAAGTGCCCGTTAGTTAACCTAGATTGTCCAATTGCCCGTTAGCTAACCTAGATAGTCGAAGTGTCCGCTAGTTAACATACATAGTCCAAGTGCCCGTTCGTTAACCTAGATAGTCCAAGTGCCCGCTAGGTAACCTAGACAGTCCAAGTGCCCGCTAGGTTACCTACATAGTCCAAGTGCACGTTCGTTAACCTAGATTGTCCAAGTGCCCGCTGGTAACCTACATAGTCCAAATGCCCGCAAGGAAACCTACATAGTCTAAATGTCCGCTAGGCAACCTACATACTCCAAGTGCCCACTCTGGAACATACATAGTCCAAGTGCCCGTTAGCTAACCTAGATAGTCCAAGGGCCCGCTAGTTGACCTACATAGTCCAAGTGCCAGCTAGGTAACCTAGATAGTACAAGTGCCCGCTAGGGAACCTAGATAGTCCAAGTGCCTGTTAGCTAACCTAGATAGTCCAAGTGGTGGCTAGGTAACCTACATAGTCCAAGTGCCCGTTCGTTAACCTAGATAATCCAAGTGCCCGTTAGGTAACGTAGACAGTCCAAGTGCCCGCTAGTTGCCCTACATAGTCCAAATGCCCGTTAGTTAACCTAGATAGTCAAAGTGCCTGCTAGGTAACCTAGATAGTCCAAGTGCCCGCTAGATAACCTACATATCCAAGTGCCCGCTAGGTAACCTAAATAGTCCAAATGTCCACTAGGGAAACTACATAGTCCAAGTGCTCGCAAGTTAACCTAGATTGGCCAAGTGCCCGCTAGTTAACCTAGATAGTCCAAGTGCCCGCTAGTTAACCTACATAGTCCAAGTGCCCGCTAGGTAACCTAGACAGTCCAAGTGACCACTAGGTTACCTACATAGTCCAAGTGCCCATTCGTTAACCTACATAGTCCAAGTGCCCGCTAGGTAACGTAGATAGCCCAAGTGCCCGCTAGGGAACGTACATAATCCAAGTGCCCGCTAGGTAACCTAGATAGTCTAAGTGCCTGCTAGTAAACCTACATAGTCCAAGTGCCTGCTAGGTAAACTACATAGTCCAAGTGCCCACTAGGTAACCTAGACAGTCCAATTGCCCGCTAGTTAACCTAGACAGTCCAAGTACCGCTAGGGAACCTACATAGTCCAGGTGCTCGCTAGGCAACCTACATAGTCCACGTGCCCGTTAGTTAACCTAGATAGTCAAAGTGCCTGCTAGGTAACCTAGATAGTCCAAGTGCCCGCTAGGTAACCTACATAATCGAAGTGCCCGTTAGGTAACCTTGATAGTCCAATTGCCCGTTAGCTATCCTAGATAGTCCAAGTGTCCGCTAGTTAACCTACATAGTCCAAGTGCCCGTTCGTTAACTTACATTGTCCAAGTGCCCGCTAGGTAACGTAGATAACCCAAGTGCCCGCTAGGGAACGTACATAGTCCAAGTGCCCACTAGGTAACCTAGACAGTCCAATTGCCCCCTAGTTAACCTAGGCAGTCCAAGTACCCAATAGGGAACCTACATAGTCCAAGTGCTCGCTAGGCAACCTACATAGTCCAAGTGCCCGTTAGTTAACCTAGATTGTCCAATTGCCCGTTAGCTAACCTAGATAGTCGAAGTGTCCGCTAGTTAACCTACATAGTCCAAGTGCCCGTTCGTTAACCTAGATAGTCCAAGTGCCCGCTAGGTAACCTAGACAGTCCAAGTGCCCGCTAGGTTACCTACATAGTCCAAGTGCACGTTCGTTAACCTAGATAGTCCATGTGCCCGCTGGTAACCTACATAGTCCAAGGGCCCGCTAGGTAACCTTGATAGTCCAAGTGCCTTCTAGTTAACCTACGTAGTCCAAGTGCCCGCTAGATAACCTACATAGTCCAAGTGCCCACTAGGTAACCTAAATAATCCAAATGCCCGCTAGGGAAACTACATAGTCCAAGTGCCCTTTAGTTAACCTAGATAGTCCAAGTGCCCGCTAGTAAACCTAGATAGTCCAAGGGCCTGCTAGTTAACCTAGATAGTCCAAGTGCCCGCTAGTTATCCTAAATCGTCCAAGTGTCCGCTAGGTAACCTAGATAATCCAAGTGCCTGATAGCTAACCTACATAGTCCAAGTGTCCGTTCGTTAACCTAGATAGTCCAAGTGCCCATTGGGTAACCTACATAGTCCAAGTGCCCGCTAGTTGACCTACATAGTCCAAGTGCCTTCTAGGGTGCCTACATAGTCCACGTGACCCCTAGGGAACCTACATAGTCCAAGTGCCCGTTAGGGAACCTACATAGTCCAAGTGCCCGCAAGGTAACCTACATAGTCCAAATGCCCGCAAGGAAACCTACATAGTCTAAATGTCCGCTAGGCAACCTACATAATCCAAGTGCCCGCTCTGGAACATACATAGTCCAAGTGCCCGTTAGCTAACCTAGATAGTCCAAGGGCCCGCTAGTTGACCTACATAGTCCAAGTGCCAGCTAGGTAACCTAGATAGTACAAGTGCCCGCTAGGGAACCTAGATAGTCCAAGTGGTGGCTAGGTAACCTACATAGTCCATGTGCCCGTTCGTTAACCTAGATAATCCAAGTGCCCGTTAGGTAACCTAGACAGTCCAAGTGCCCGCTAGTAACCCTACATAGTCCAAGTGCCCGTTAGTTAACCTAGATAGTCCAAGTTCCCGCTAGTTAACCTACATAGTCCAAATGCCCGCTAGGGAAACTACATAGTCCAAGTGCCCGCTAGTTAACCTAGATGTCCCAAGTGCCCCCTAGTAAACCTACATAATCCATGGGCCCGCTAGTTAACCTACATAGTGCAAGGGCCCGCTAGTTAACCTAGATCGTGCAAGTGTCCGCTAGTTAACCTACATAGTCCAAGTGCCAGCTAGGTAACCTAAGAGTCCAATTGCCCGCTAGGGATCCTTCATAATCCAAGTGCCTGCTAGGTAACCTAGATAGTCCAAGTGCCCGCTAGGGAAGGTACATAGTCCAAGTGTCCGCTAGGTAACCTAGAGAGTTCAAGTGCCCGCTAGTTAACCTATATAGTCCAAGTGCCCGCTAGTTAACCTAGATAGTCCAAGTGCCCGCTAGTAAACCTAGATAGTCCAAGGGCCTGCTAGTTAACCTAGATAGTCCAAGTGCCCGCTAGTTAACCTAAATAGTCCAAGTGTCCGCTAGGTAACCTACATAGTCCAAGTGCCTGCTAGGTAACCTAGATAGTCCAAGTGCCTGATACCTAACCTACATAGTCCAAGTGTCCGTTCGTTAACCTAGATAGTCCAAGTGCCCATTGGGTAACTTACATAGTCCAAGTGCCCGCTAGTTACCCTACATAGTCCAAGTGCCCGTTAGTTAACCTAGATAATCAAAGTGCCTGCTAGGTAACCTAGAGAGTCCAAGTGTCCTCTAGATAACCTACATAGTCCAAGTGACCACTAGGTTACCTACATAGTCCATATGCCCGTTCGTTAACCTACATAGTCCAAGTGCCAGCTAGGTAACGTAGATAGCCCAAGTGCCCGCTGGGAAGGTACATAGTCCAAGTGCCCGTAGGTAACCTAGATAGTCCAAGTGCCCGCTAGTTAACCTACATAGTCCAAGTACCTGCTAGGTAAACTACATAATCCAAGTGCCCGTTCGTTAACCTACATAGTCCAAGTGCCCGTTCGTTAACCTATATAGTCCAAGTGCCCGTTAAGTAACGTAGAAAGCCCAAGTGCCCGCTAGGGAACGTACATACTCCAAGTGCCCACTAGGTAACCTAGACAGTCCAATTGCCCGCTAGTTAACCTAGACAGTCCAAGTACCCGATAGGGAACCTACATAGTCCAATTGCCCGCTAGGGAACCTACATACTCCAAGTGCTCGCTAGGCATCCTACAGAGTCCAAGTGCCAGTTAGTTAACCTAGATATTCAAAGTGCCTGCTAGGTAACCTAAATAGTCCAAGTGCCCGCTAGGGAACCTACATAGCCCAAGTGCCCGCTAGGTAACCTAGACAGTCCAAGTGACCACTAGGTTACCTACATAGTCCAAGTGCCCATTCGTTAACCTACATAGTCCAAGTGCCCGCTAGGTAACGAAGATAGCCCAAGTGCCCGCTAGGGAACGTACATAGTCCAAGTGCCCGCTAGGTAACCTAGATAGTCTAAGTGCCTGCTAGTAAACCTACATAGTCCAAGTGCCTGCTAGGTAAACTACATAGTCCAAGTGCCCACTAGGTAACCTAGACAGTCCAATTGCCCGCTAGTTAACCTAGACAGTCCAAGTACCGTTAGGGAATCTACATAGTCCAAGCGCCCGCTAGGGAACCTATATAGTCCAGGTGCTCGATAGGCAACCTACATAGTCCAAGTGCCCGTTAGTTAACCTAGATAGTCAAAGTGCCTGCTAGGTAACCTACATAGTCCAAGTGCCCGTTAGGTAACTTTGATAGACCAATTGCCCGTTAGCTATCCTAGATAGTCCAAGTGTCCGCTAGTTAACCTACATAGTCCAAGTTCCCGTTCGTTAACTTACATTGTCCAAGTGCCCGCTAGGTAACGTAGATAGACCAAGTGCCCGCTAGGGAACATACATAGTCCAAGTGCCCCCTAGGTAACCTAGACAGTCCAATTGCCCCCTAGTTAACCTAGACAGTCCAAGTACCCGATAGGGAACCTACATAGTCCAAGTGCCCACTAGGGAACCTACATAGTCCAAGTGCTCGCTAGGCAACCTACATAGTCCAAGTGCCCGTTAGTTAACCTAGATTGTCCAATTGCCCGTTAGCAAACCTAGATAGTCGAAGTGTCCGCTAGTTAACCTACATAGTCCAAGTGCCCGTTCGTTAACCTAGATAGTCCAAGTGCCCGCTAGGTAACCTAGACAGTCCAAGTGCCCGCTAGGTTACCTACATAGTCCAAGTGCACGTTCGTTAACCTAGATAATCCAAGTGCCCGTTAGGTAACCTAGACAGTCCAAGTGCCCGCTAGTTACCCTACATAGTCCAAGTGCCCGTTAGTTAACCTAGAGAGTCAAAGTGCCTGCTAGGTAACCTAGAGAGTCCAAGTGTCCGCTAGATAACCTACATAGTCCAAGTGACCACTAGGTTACCTACATAGTCCATATGCCCGTTCGTTAACCTACATAGTCCAAGTGCCAGCTAGGTAACGTAGATAGCCCAAGTGCCCGCTGGGAAAGTACATAGTCCAAGTGCCCGTAGGTAACCTAGATAGTCCAAGTGCCCGCTAGTTAACCTACATAGTCCAAGTACCTGCTAGGTAAACTACATAATCCAAGTGCCCGTTCGTTAACCTACATAGTCCAAGTGCCCGTTCGTTAACCTACATAGTCCAAGTGCCCGTTAAGTAACGTAGAAAGCCCAAGTGCCCGCTAGGGAACGTACATACTCCAAGTGCCCACTAGGTAACCTAGACAGTCCAATTGCCCGCTAGTTAACATACATAGTCCAAGTGCCCGTTCGTTAACCTACATAGTCCAATTGCCCGCTAGGGAACCTACATACTACAAGTGCTCTCTAGGCATCCTACAGAGTCCAAGTGCCCGTTAGTTAACCTACATAGTCCAAGTGCTCGCTAGGCAACCTACATAGTGCAAGTGCCCGTTAGTTAACCTAGATTGTCCAATTGCCCGTTAGCTAACCTAGATAGTCGAAGTGTCCGCTAGTTAACATACATAGTCCAAGTGCCCGTTCGTTAACCTAGATAGTCCAAGTGCCCGCTAGGTAACCTAGACAGTCCAAGTGCCCGCTAGGTTACCTACATAGTCCAAGTGCACGTTCGTTAACCTAGATTGTCCAAGTGCCCGCTGGTAACCTACATAGTCCAAATGCCCGCAAGGAAACCTACATAGTCTAAATGTCCGCTAGGCAACCTACATACTCCAAGTGCCCACTCTGGAACATACATAGTCCAAGTGCCCGTTAGCTAACCTAGATAGTCCAAGGGCCCGCTAGTTGACCTACATAGTCCAAGTGCCAGCTAGGTAACCTAGATAGTACAAGTGCCCGCTAGGGAACCTAGATAGTCCAAGTGCCTGTTAGCTAACCTAGATAGTCCAAGTGGTGGCTAGGTAACCTACATAGTCCAAGTGCCCGTTCGTTAACCTAGATAATCCAAGTGCCCGTTAGGTAACGTAGACAGTCCAAGTGCCCGCTAGTTGCCCTACATAGTCCAAATGCCCGTTAGTTAACCTAGATAGTCAAAGTGCCTGCTAGGTAACCTAGATAGTCCAAGTGCCCGCTAGATAACCTACATATCCAAGTGCCCGCTAGGTAACCTAAATAGTCCAAATGTCCACTAGGGAAACTACATAGTCCAAGTGCTCGCAAGTTAACCTAGATTGGCCAAGTGCCCGCTAGTTAACCTAGATAGTCCAAGTGCCCGCTAGTTAACCTACATAGTCCAAGTGCCCGCTAGGTAACCTAGACAGTCCAAGTGACCACTAGGTTACCTACATAGTCCAAGTGCCCATTCGTTAACCTACATAGTCCAAGTGCCCGCTAGGTAACGTAGATAGCCCAAGTGCCCGCTAGGGAACGTACATAATCCAAGTGCCCGCTAGGTAACCTAGATAGTCTAAGTGCCTGCTAGTAAACCTACATAGTCCAAGTGCCTGCTAGGTAAACTACATAGTCCAAGTGCCCACTAGGTAACCTAGACAGTCCAATTGCCCGCTAGTTAACCTAGACAGTCCAAGTACCGCTAGGGAACCTACATAGTCCAGGTGCTCGCTAGGCAACCTACATAGTCCACGTGCCCGTTAGTTAACCTAGATAGTCAAAGTGCCTGCTAGGTAACCTAGATAGTCCAAGTGCCCGCTAGGTAACCTACATAATCGAAGTGCCCGTTAGGTAACCTTGATAGTCCAATTGCCCGTTAGCTATCCTAGATAGTCCAAGTGTCCGCTAGTTAACCTACATAGTCCAAGTGCCCGTTCGTTAACTTACATTGTCCAAGTGCCCGCTAGGTAACGTAGATAACCCAAGTGCCCGCTAGGGAACGTACATAGTCCAAGTGCCCACTAGGTAACCTAGACAGTCCAATTGCCCCCTAGTTAACCTAGGCAGTCCAAGTACCCAATAGGGAACCTACATAGTCCAAGTGCTCGCTAGGCAACCTACATAGTCCAAGTGCCCGTTAGTTAACCTAGATTGTCCAATTGCCCGTTAGCTAACCTAGATAGTCGAAGTGTCCGCTAGTTAACCTACATAGTCCAAGTGCCCGTTCGTTAACCTAGATAGTCCAAGTGCCCGCTAGGTAACCTAGACAGTCCAAGTGCCCGCTAGGTTACCTACATAGTCCAAGTGCACGTTCGTTAACCTAGATAGTCCATGTGCCCGCTGGTAACCTACATAGTCCAAGGGCCCGCTAGGTAACCTTGATAGTCCAAGTGCCTTCTAGTTAACCTACGTAGTCCAAGTGCCCGCTAGATAACCTACATAGTCCAAGTGCCCACTAGGTAACCTAAATAATCCAAATGCCCGCTAGGGAAACTACATAGTCCAAGTGCCCTTTAGTTAACCTAGATAGTCCAAGTGCCCGCTAGTAAACCTAGATAGTCCAAGGGCCTGCTAGTTAACCTAGATAGTCCAAGTGCCCGCTAGTTATCCTAAATCGTCCAAGTGTCCGCTAGGTAACCTAGATAATCCAAGTGCCTGATAGCTAACCTACATAGTCCAAGTGTCCGTTCGTTAACCTAGATAGTCCAAGTGCCCATTGGGTAACCTACATAGTCCAAGTGCCCGCTAGTTGACCTACATAGTCCAAGTGCCTTCTAGGGTGCCTACATAGTCCACGTGACCCCTAGGGAACCTACATAGTCCAAGTGCCCGTTAGGGAACCTACATAGTCCAAGTGCCCGCAAGGTAACCTACATAGTCCAAATGCCCGCAAGGAAACCTACATAGTCTAAATGTCCGCTAGGCAACCTACATAATCCAAGTGCCCGCTCTGGAACATACATAGTCCAAGTGCCCGTTAGCTAACCTAGATAGTCCAAGGGCCCGCTAGTTGACCTACATAGTCCAAGTGCCAGCTAGGTAACCTAGATAGTACAAGTGCCCGCTAGGGAACCTAGATAGTCCAAGTGGTGGCTAGGTAACCTACATAGTCCATGTGCCCGTTCGTTAACCTAGATAATCCAAGTGCCCGTTAGGTAACCTAGACAGTCCAAGTGCCCGCTAGTTACCCTACATAGTCCAAGTGCCCGTTAGTTAACCTAGATAGTCCAAGTTCCCGCTAGTTAACCTACATAGTCCAAATGCCCGCTAGGGAAACTACATAGTCCAAGTGCCCGCTAGTTAACCTAGATGTCCCAAGTGCCCCCTAGTAAACCTACATAATCCATGGGCCCGCTAGTTAACCTACATAGTGCAAGGGCCCGCTAGTTAACCTAGATCGTGCAAGTGTCCGCTAGTTAACCTACATAGTCCAAGTGCCAGCTAGGTAACCTAAGAGTCCAATTGCCCGCTAGGGATCCTTCATAATCCAAGTGCCTGCTAGGTAACCTAGATAGTCCAAGTGCCCGCTAGGGAAGGTACATAGTCCAAGTGTCCGCTAGGTAACCTAGAGAGTTCAAGTGCCCGCTAGTTAACCTATATAGTCCAAGTGCCCGCTAGTTAACCTAGATAGTCCAAGTGCCCGCTAGTAAACCTAGATAGTCCAAGGGCCTGCTAGTTAACCTAGATAGTCCAAGTGCCCGCTAGTTAACCTAAATAGTCCAAGTGTCCGCTAGGTAACCTACATAGTCCAAGTGCCTGCTAGGTAACCTAGATAGTCCAAGTGCCTGATACCTAACCTACATAGTCCAAGTGTCCGTTCGTTAACCTAGATAGTCCAAGTGCCCATTGGGTAACTTACATAGTCCAAGTGCCCGCTAGTTACCCTACATAGTCCAAGTGCCCGTTAGTTAACCTAGATAATCAAAGTGCCTGCTAGGTAACCTAGAGAGTCCAAGTGTCCTCTAGATAACCTACATAGTCCAAGTGACCACTAGGTTACCTACATAGTCCATATGCCCGTTCGTTAACCTACATAGTCCAAGTGCCAGCTAGGTAACGTAGATAGCCCAAGTGCCCGCTGGGAAGGTACATAGTCCAAGTGCCCGTAGGTAACCTAGATAGTCCAAGTGCCCGCTAGTTAACCTACATAGTCCAAGTACCTGCTAGGTAAACTACATAATCCAAGTGCCCGTTCGTTAACCTACATAGTCCAAGTGCCCGTTCGTTAACCTATATAGTCCAAGTGCCCGTTAAGTAACGTAGAAAGCCCAAGTGCCCGCTAGGGAACGTACATACTCCAAGTGCCCACTAGGTAACCTAGACAGTCCAATTGCCCGCTAGTTAACCTAGACAGTCCAAGTACCCAATAGGGAACCTACATAGTCCAATTGCCCGCTAGGGAACCTACATACTCCAAGTGCTCGCTAGGCATCCTACAGAGTCCAAGTGCCTATTAGTTAACCTAGATATTCAAAGTGCCTGCTAGGTAACCTAAATAGTCCAAGTGCCCGCTAGGGAACCTACATAGTCCAAGTGCCCGCTAGGTAACCTAGATAGTCCAATTGCCCGTTAGCTAACCTAGATAGTCGAAGTGTCCGCTAGTTAACCTACATAGTCCAAGTGCCCGTTCGTTAACCTAGAAAGTCCAAGTGCCCGCTAGGTAACCTAGACAGTCCAAGTGCCCGCTAGGTTACCTACATAGTCCAAGTGCACGTTCGTTAACCTAGATTGTCCAAGTGCCCGCTGGTAACCTACATAGTCCAAATGCCCGCAAGGAAACCTACATAGTCTAAATGTCCGCTAGGCAACCTACATACTCCAAGTGCCCACTCTGGAACATACATAGTCCAAGTGCCCGTTAGCTAACCTAGATAGTCCAAGGGCCCGCTAGTTGACCTACATAGTCCAAGTGCCAGCTAGATAACCTAGATAGTACAAGTGCCCGCTAGGGAACCTAGATAGTCCAAGTGCCTGTTAGCTAACCTAGATAGTCCAAGTGGTGGCTAGGTAACCTACATAGTCCAAGTGCCCGTTCGTTAACCTAGATAATCCATGTGCCCGTTAGGTAACCTAGACAGTCCAAGTGCCTGCTAGTTGCCCTACATAGTCCAAATGCCCGTTAGTTAACCTAGATAGTCATAGTGCCTGCTAGGTAACCTAGATAATCCAAGTGCCCGTTAGGTAACCTAGACAGTCCAAGTGCCCG
The DNA here is from genome assembly GCF_050624435.1 of Tenrec ecaudatus. Classification (NCBI taxonomy): domain Eukaryota; kingdom Metazoa; phylum Chordata; class Mammalia; order Afrosoricida; family Tenrecidae; genus Tenrec; species Tenrec ecaudatus. The sequence goes on from NC_134536.1 coordinate 141,599,422, forward strand.
CTAGTTGCCCTACATAGTCCAAATGCCCGTTAGTTAACCTAGATAGTCAAAGTGCCTGCTAGGTAACCTAGATAGTCCAAGTGCCCGCTAGATAACCTACATATCCAAGTGCCCGCTAGGTAACCTAAATAGTCCAAATGTCCACTAGGGAAACTACATAGTCCAAGTGCTCGCAAGTTAACCTAGATAGGCCAAGTGCCCGCTAGTTAACCTAGATAGTCCAAGTGCCCGCTAGTTAACCTACATAGTCCACGTGCCCGCTAGGTAACCTAGACAGTCCAAGTGACCACTAGGTTACCTACATAGTCCAAGTGCCCATTCGTTAACCTACATAGTCCAAGTGCCCGCTAGGTAACGTAGATAGCCCAAGTGCCCGCTAGGGAACGTACATAATCCAAGTGCCCGCTAGGTAACCTAGATAGTCTAAGTGCCTGCTAGTAAACCTACATAGTCCAAGTGCCTGCTAGGTAAACTACATAGTCCAAGTGCCCACTAGGTAACCTAGACAGTCCAATTGCCCGCTAGTTAACCTAGACAGTCCAAGTACCGCTAGGGAACCTACATATTCCAGGTGCACGGTAGGCAACCTACATAGTCCACGTGCCCGTTAGTTAACCTAGATAGTCAAAGTGCCTGCTAGGTAACCTAGATAGTCCAAGTGCCCGCTAGGTAACCTACATAATCGAAGTGCCCGTTAGGTAACCTTGATAGTCCAATTGCCCGTTAGCTATCCTAGATAGTCCAAGTGTCCGCTAGTTAACCTACATAGTCCAAGTGCCCGTTCGTTAACTTACATTTTCCAAGTGCCCGCTAGGTAACGTAGATAACCCAAGTGCCCGCTAGGGAACGTACATAGTACAAGTGCCCACTAGGTAACCTAGACAGTCCAATTGCCCCCTAGTTAACCTAGACAGTCCAAGTACCCAATAGGGAACCTACATAGTCCAAGTGCTCGCTAGGCAACCTACATAGTCCAAGTGCCCGTTAGTTAACCTAGATTGTCCAATTGCCCGTTAGCTAACCTAGATAGTCGAAGTGTCCGCTAGTTAACCTACATAGTCCAAGTGCCCGTTCGTTAACCTAGATAGTCCAAGTGCCCGCTAGGTAACCTAGACAGTCCAAGTGCCCGCTAGGTTACCTACATAGTCCAAGTGCACGTTCGTTAACCTAGATAGTCCATGTGCCCGCTGGTAACCTACATAGTCCAAGGGCCCGCTAGGTAACCTTGATAGTCCAAGTGCCTTCTAGTTAACCTACGTAGTCCAAGTGCCCGCTAGATAACCTACATAGTCCAAGTGCCCACTAGGTAACCTAAATAATCCAAATGCCCGCTAGGGAAACTACATAGTCCAAGTGCCCGTTAGTTAACCTAGATAGTCCAAGTGCCCGCTAGTAAACCTAGATATTCCAAGGGCCTGCTAGTTAACCTAGATAGTCCAAGTGCCCGCTAGTTTTCCTAAATCGTCCAAGTGTCCGCTAGGTAACCTAGATAATCCAAGTGCCTGATAGCTAACCTACATAGTCCAAGTGTCCGTTCGTTAACCTAGATAGTCCAAGTGCCCATTGGGTAACCTACATAGTCCAAGTGCCCGCTAGTTGACCTACATAGTCCAAGTGCCTTCTAGGGAGCCTACATAGTCCACGTGACCCCTAGGGAACCTACATAGTCCAAGTGCCCGTTAGGGAACCTACATAGTCCAAGTGCCCGCTAGGTAACCTACATAGTCCAAATGCCCGCAAGGAAACCTACATAGTCTAAATGTCCGCTAGGCAACCTACATAATCCAAGTGCCCGCTCTGGAACATACATAGTCCAAGTGCCCGTTAGCTAACCTAGATAGTCCAAGGGCCCGCTAGTTGACCTACATAGTCCAAGTGCCAGCTAGGTAACCTAGATAGTACAAGTGCCCGCTAGGGAACCTAGATAGTCCAAGTGGTGGCTAGGTAACCTACATAGTCCATGTGCCCGTTCGTTAACCTAGATAATCCAAGTGCCCGTTAGGTAACCTAGACAGTCCAAGTGCCCGCTAGTTACCCTACATAGTCCAAGTGCCCGTTAGTTAACCTAGATAGTCCAAGTTCCCGCTAGTTAACCTACATAGTCCAAGTGCCCGCTAGGCAACCTAAATAGTCCAAATGCCCGCTAGGGAAACTACATAGTCCAAGTGCCCGCTAGTTAACCTAGATGTCCCAAGTGCCCCCTAGTAAACCTACATAATCCATGGGCGCGCTAGTTAACCTACATAGTGCAAGGGCCCGCTAGTTAACCTAGATCGTGCAAGTGTCCGCTAGTTAACCTACATAGTCCAAGTGCCAGCTAGGTAACCTAGAGGGTCCAATTGCCCGCTAGGGATCCTTCATAATCCAAGTGCCTGCTAGGTAACCTAGATAGTCCAAGTGCCCGCTAGGGAAGGTACATAGTCCAAGTGTCCGCTAGGTAACCTAGAGAGTTCAAGTGCCCGCTAGTTAACCTATATAGTCCAAGTGCCCGCTAGTTAACCTAGATAGTCAAAGTGCCCGCTAGTAAACCTAGATAGTCCAAGGGCCCGCTAGTTAACCTAAATCGTCCAAGTGTCCGCTAGGTAACCTACATAGTCCAAGTGCCTGCTAGGTAACCTAGATAGTCCAAGTGCCTGATACCTAACCTACATAGTCCAAGTGTCCGTTCGTTAACCTAGATAGTCCAAGTGCCCGCCTGGTAACCTGGTTAGTCCAAGTGCCCGCTAGTTAACCTACATAGTCCAAATGCCTTCTAGGGAGCCTACATAGTCCACGTGACCGCTAGGGAACCTACATTGTCCAAGTGCCCGCTATGTAACCTACATAGTCCAAATGCCCGCAAGGAAACATACATAGTCTAAGTGTCCGCTAGGCAACCTACATAATACAAGTGCCCACTCTGGAACATACATAGTCCAAGTGCCCGTTAGCTAACCTAGATAGTCCAAGGGCCCGCTAGTTAACCTACATAGTCCAAGTGCCCGTTCGTTAACCTAGATAGTCCAAGTGCCCGCTAGGTAACCTAGACAGTCCAAGTGCCCGCTAGGTTACCTACATAGTCCAAGTGCACGTTCGTTAACCTAGATAATCCAAGTGCCCGTTAGGTAACCTAGACAGTCCAAGTGCCCGCTAGTTACCCTACATAGTCCAAGTGCCCGTTAGTTAACCTAGATAGTCAAAGTGCCAGCTAGGTAACCTAGATAGTCCAATTGCCCGCTAGGGATCCTTCATAATCCAAGTGCCTGCTAGGTTACCTAGATAGTCCAAGTGCCCGCTAGGGAAGGTACATAGTCCAAGTGTCCGCTAGGTAACCTAGAGAGTTCAAGTGCCCGCTAGTTAACCAACATAGTCCAAGTGCCCGCTAGTTAACCTAGATAGTCCAAGTGCCCGCTAGTAAACCTAGATAGTCCAAGGGCCTGCTAGTTAACCTAGATAGTCCAAGTGCCCGCTAGTTAACCTAAATCGTCCAAGTGTCCGCTAGGTAACCTACATAGTCCAAGTGCCCGTTCGTTAACTTACATTGTCCAAGTGCCCGCTAGGTAACGTAGATAGCCCAAGTGCCCGCTAGGGAACGTACATAGTCCAAGTGCCCACTAGGTAACCTAGACAGTACAATTGCCCCCTAGTTAACCTAGACAGTCCAAGTACCCGATCTGGAACCTACATAGTCCAAGTGCCCACTAGCGAACCTACATAGTCCAAGTGCTCGCTAGGCAACCTACATAGTCCAAGTGCCCGCTAGTTAACCTAGATTGTCCAATTGCCCGTTCGCTAACCTAGATATTCGAAGTGTCCGCTAGTTAACCTACATAGTCCAAGTGCCCGTTCGTTAACCTAGATAGTCCAAGTGCCCGCTAGGTAACTTAGACAGTCCAAGTGCCCGCTAGGTTACCTACATAGTCCAACTGCACGTTCGTTAACCTAGATAATCCAAGTGCCCGTTAGGTAACCTAGACAGTCCAAGTGCCCGCTAGTTACCCTACATAGTCCAAGTGCCCGTTAGTTAACCTAGATAGTCCAAGTGCAAGCTAGGTAACCTAGACAGTCCAATTGCCCGCTAGGGATTCTTCATAATCCAAGTGCCTGCTAGGTAACCTAGATAGTCCAAGTGCCCGCTAGGGAAGGTATATAGTCCAAGTGTCCGCTAGGTAACCTAGAGAGTTCAAGTGCCCGCTAGTTAACCTACATAGTCCAAGTGCCCGCTAGTTAACCTAGATAGTCCAAGTGCCCGCTACTAAACCTAGATAGTCCAAGGGCCTGCTAGTTAACCTAGATAGTCCAAGTGCCCGCTAGTTAACCTAAAACGTCCAAATGTCCGCTAGGTAACCTACATAGTCCAAGTGCCTGCTAGGTAACCTAGATAGTCCAAGTGCCTGATACCTAACCTACATAGTCCAAGTGTCCGTTCGTTAACCTAGATAGTCCAAGTGCCCATTGGGTAACCTACATAGTCCAAGTGCCCGCCTGGTAACCTGGTTAGTCCAAGTGCCCGCTAGTTAACCTACATAGTCCAAGTGCCTTCTAGAGAGCCTACATAGTCCACGTGACCGCTAGGGAACCTACATAGTCCAAGTGCCCGCTAGGTAACCTACATAGTCCAAATGCCCGCAAGGAAACCTACATAGTCTAAATGTCCGCTAGGCAACCTACATAATACAAGTGCCCACTCTGGAACATACATAGTCCAAGTGCCCGTTAGCTAACCTAGATAGTCCAAGGGCCCGCTAGTTGACCTACATTGTCCAAGTGCCAGCTAGGTAACCTAGATAGTACAAGTGCCCGCTAGGGAACCTAGATAGTCCCAGTGCCTGTTAGCTACCCTAGATAGTCCAAGTGGTGGCTAGGTAACCTAGATAGTCCAAGTGCCCGCTAGGTAACCTACATAGTCCAAGTGCCCGTTAGGTAACCTTGATAGTCCAATTGCCCATTAGCTATCCTAGATAGTCCTAGTGTCCGCTAGTTAACCTACATAGTCCAAGTGCCCGTTCGTTAACTTACATTCTCCAAGTGCCCGCTAGGTAACGTAGATAGCCCAAGTGCCCGCTAGGGAACGTACATAGTCCAAGTGCCCACTAGGTAACCTAGACAGTCCAATTGCCCCCTAGTTAACCTAGACAGTCCAAGTACCCGATAGGGAACCTACATAGTCCAAGTGCCCACTAGCGACCTACATAGTCCAAGTGCTCGCTAGGCAACCTACATAGTCCAAGTGCCCGTTAGTTAACCTAGATTGTCCAATTGCCCGTTAGCTAACCTAGATAGTCGAAGTGTCCGCTAGTTAACCTACATAGTCCAAGTGCCCGTTCGTTAACCTAGATAGTCCAAGTGCCCGCTAGGTAACCTAGACAGTCCAAGTGCCCACTAGGTTACCTACATAGTCCATGTGCACGTTCGTTAACCTAGATAATCCAAGTGCCCGTTAGGTAACCTAGACAGTCCAAGTGCCCGCTAGTTACCCTACATAGTCCAAGTGCCCGTTAGTTAACCTAGATAGTCAAAGTGCCTGCTAGGTAACCTAGATAGTCCAAGTGTCCGCTAGATAACCTACATAGTCCAAGTGACCACTAGGTTACCTATATAGTCCAAGTGCCCGTTCGTTAACCTACATAGTCCAAGTGCCCGCTAGGTAACGTAGATATCCCAAGTGCCCGCTAGGGAAGATACATAATCCAAGTACCCGTAGGTAACCTAGATAGTCCAAGTGCCTGTTAGCTAACCTAGATAGTCCAAGTGGTGGCTAGGTAACCTACATAGTCCAAGTGCCCGTTCGTTAACCTAGATAATCCAAGTGCCCGTTAGGTAACCTAGACAGTCCAAGTGCCCGCTAGGTTACCTACATAGTCCAAGTGCACGTTCGTTAACCTAGATTGTCCAAGTGCCCGCTGGTAACCTACATAGTCCAAATGCCCGAAAGGAAATCTACATAGTCTAAATGTCCGCTAGGCAACCTACATAATCCAAGTGCCCACTCTGGAACATACATAGTCCAAGTGCCCGTTAGCTAACCTAGATAGTCAAAGGGCCCGCTAGTTGACCTACATAGTCCAAGTGCCAGCTAGGTAACCTAGAGAGTACAAGTGCCCGCTAGGGAACCTAGAGAGTCCAAGTGCCTGTTAGCTAACCTAGATAGTCCAAGTGGTGGCTAGGTAACCTACATAGTCCAAGTGCCCGTTCATTAACCTAGATAATCCAAGTGCCCGTTAGGTAACCTAGACAGTCCAAGTGCCCGCTAGTTGGCCTACATAGTCCAAGTGCCCGTTAGTTAACCTAGATAGTCAAAGTGCCTGCTAGGTAACCTAGATAATCCAAGTGCCCGCTAGATAACCTACATAGTCCAAGTGCCCGCTACGTAACCTAAATAGTCCAAATGTCCGCTAGGGAAACTACATAGTCCAAGTGCCCGCTAGTTAACCTAGATAGTCCAAGTGCCCCCTAGTAAACCTACATAATCCATGGGCCCGCTAGTTAACCTACATAGTGCAAGGGCCCGCTAGTTAACCTAGATAGTCCAAGTGCCCGCTAGTTAACCTAGATAGTCCAAGTGCCCGCTAGTTAACCTACATAGTCCAAGTGCCCGCTAGGTAACCTAGACAGTCCAAGTGACCACTAGGTTACCTACATAGTCCAAGTGCCCATTCGTTAACCTACATAGTCCAAGTGCCCGCTAGGTAACGAGATAGCCCAAGTGCCCGCTAGGGAACGTACATAGTCCAATGCCCGCTAGGTAACCTGGATAGTCTAAGTGCCTGGTTGTAAACCTACATAGTCCAAGTGCCTGCTAGGTAAACTACATAGTCCAAGTGCCCACTAGGTAACCTAGACAGTCCAATTGCCCGCTAGTTAACCTAGACAGTCCAAGTACCGCTAGGGAATCTACATAGTCCAAGCGCCCGCTTGGGAACCTACATAGTCCAGGTGCTCGCTAGGCAACCTACATAGTCCAAGTTCCCGTTAGTTAACCTAGATAGTCAAAGTCCCTGCTAGGAAACCTAGATAGTCCAAGTGCCCGCTAGGTAACCTTCATAGTCCAAGTGCCCGTTAGGTAACCTTGATAGTCCAATTGCCCGTTAGCTATCCTAGATAGTCCAAGTGTCCGCTAGTTAACCTACATAGTCCAAGTGCCCGTTCGTTAACTTACATTGTCCAAGTGCCCGCTAGGTAACGTAGATATCCCAAGTGCCCGCTAGGGAACGTACATAGTCCAAGTGCCCACTAGGTAACCTAGACAGTCCAATTGCCCCCTAGTTAACCTAGACAGTCCAAGTACCCGATAGGGAACCTACATAGTCCAAGTGCCCTCTAGGGAACCTACATAGTCCAAGTGCTCGCTAGGCAACCTACATAGTCCAAGTGCCCGTTAGTTAACTTAGATTGTCCAATTGCCCGTTAGCTAACCTAGATAGTCGAAGTGTCCGCTAGTTAACCTACATAGCCAAGTGCCCGTTCGTTAACCTAGATAGTCCAAGTGCCCGCTAGGTAACCTAGACAGTCCAAGTGCCCGCTAGGTTACCTACATAGTCCAAGTGCACGTTCGTTAACCTAGATAATCCAAGTGCCCGTTAGGTAACCTAGACAGTCCAAGTGCCCCCTAGTTACCCTACATAGTCCAAGTGCCCGTTAGTTAACCTAGATAGTCAAAGTGCCTGCTAGGTAACCTAGATAGTCCAAGTGCCCACTAGGGAACCTACATAGTCCAAGTGCTCGCTAGGCAACCTACATAGTCCAAGTGCCCGTTAGTTAACCTAGATTGTCCAATTGCCCGTTAGCTAACCTAGATAGTCGAAGTGTCCGCTAGTTTACCTACATAGTCCAAGTGCCCGTTCGTTAACCTAGATAATCCAAGTGCCCGTTAGGTAACCTAGACAGTCCAAGTGCCCCCTAGTTACCCTACATAGTCCAAGTGCCCGTTAGTTAACCTAGATAGTCAAAGTGCCTGCTAGGTAACCTAGATAGTCCAAGTGTCCGCTAGATAACCTACATAGTCCAAGTGACCACTAGGTTACCTACATAGTCCAAGTGCCCGTTCGTTAACCTACATAGTCCAAGTGCCCGCTAGGTAACGTAGATAGCCCAAGTGCCCGCTAGGGAAGGTACATAGTCCAAGTGCCCGTAGGTAACCTAGATAGTCCAAGTGCCCGCTAGTTAACCTACATAATCCAAGTACCTGCTAGGTAAACTACATAATCCAAGTGCCCGTTCGTTAACCTACATAGTCCAAGTGCCCGTTCGTTAACCTACATAGTCCAAGTGCCCGCTAGGTAACGTAGGTAGCCCAAGTGCCCGCTAGGGAACGTACATAGTCCAAGTGCCCACTAGGTAACCTAGACAGTCCAATTGCCCGCTAGTTAACCTAGACAGTCCAAGTACCCGATAGGGAACCTACATAGTCCAATTGCCCGCTAGGGAACCTACATACTCCAAGTGCTCGCTAGGCAACCTACATAGTCCAAGTGCCCGATAGTTAACCTAGATAGTCAAAGTGCCTGCTAGGTAACCTAAATAGTCGAAGTGCCCACTAGGGAATCTACATAGTCCAAGTGCCCGCTAGGTAACCTAGATAGTCCAATTGCCCGTTAGCTAACCTAGATAGTCGAAGTGTCCGCTAGTTAACCTACATAGTCCAAGTGCCCTTCGTTAACCTGGAAAGTCCAAGTGCCCGCTAGGTAACCTAGACAGTCCAAGTGCCCGCTAGGTTACCTACATAGTCCAAGTGCACGTTCGTTAACCTAGATTGTCCAAGTGCCCGCTGGTAACCTACATAGTCCAAATGCCCGCAAGGAAACCTACATAGTCTAAATGTCCGCTAGGCAACCTACATACTCCAAGTGCCCACTCTGGAACATACATAGTCCAAGTGCCCGTTAGCTAACCTAGATAGTCCAAGGGCCCGCTAGTTGACCTAAATAGTCCAAGTGCCAGCTAGGTAACCTAGATAGTACAAGTGCCCGCTAGGGAACCTCGATAGTCCAAATGCCTGTTAGCTAACCTAGATAGTCCAAGTGGTGGCTAGGTAACCTACATAGTCCTAGTGCCCGTTCGTTAACCTAGATAATCCAAGTGCCCGTTAGGTAACCTAGACAGTCCAAGTGCCCGCTAGGTTACCTACATAGTCCAAGTGCACGTTCGTTAACCTAGATTTTCCAAGTGCCCGCTGGTAACCTACATAGTCCAAATGCCCGCAAGGAAACCTACATAGTCTAAATGTCCGCTAGGCAACCTACATACTCCAAGTGCCCACTCTGGAACATACATAGTCCAAGTGCCCGTTAGCTAACCTAGATAGTCCAAGGGCCCGCTAGTTGACCTACATAGTCCAAGTGCCAGCTAGGCAACGTAGATAGTACAAGTGCCCGCTAGGGAACCTAGATAGTCGAAGTGCCTGTTAGCTAACCTAGATAGTCCAAGTGGTGGCTAGGTAACCTACATAGTCCAAGTGCCCGTTCGTTAACTTAGATAATCCAAGTGCCCGTTAGGTAACCTAGACAGTCCAAGTGCCCGCTAGTTGCCCTACATAATCTAAGTGCCCGTTAGTTAACCTAGATAGTCAAAGTGCCTGCTAGGTAACCTATATAGTCCAAGTGCCCGCTAGATAACCTACATAGTACAAGTGCCTGCTACGTAACCTAAATAGTCCAAATGTCCGCTAGGGAAACTACATAGTCCAAGTGCCCGCTAGTTAACCTAGATAGTCCAAGTTCCCCCTAGTAAACCTACATAATCCATGGGCCCGCTAGTTAACCTACATAGTGCAAGGGCCCGCTAGTTAACCTAGATAGTCCAAGTGCCCGCTAGTTAGCCTAGATAGTCCAAGTGCCCGCTAGTTAACCTAGATAGTCCAAGTGCCCGCTAGTTAACCTACATAGTCCAAGTGCCCGCTAGGTAACCTAGACAGTCCAAGTGACCACTAGGTTACCTACATAGTCCAAGTGCCCGCTAGGTATCCTAAATAGTCCAAATGTCCGCTAGTTAACATACATAGTGAAAGGGCCCGCTAGTTAACCTGGATAGTCCAAGTGCCCGCTAGTTAACCTAGATAGTCCTAGTGCCCGCTAGTTAACCTAGATAGTCCAAGTGCCCGCTAGTTAACCTACATAGTCCAAGTGCTCGCTAGGTAACCTAGACAGTCCAAGTGACCACTAGGTTACCTACATAGTCCAAGTGCCCATTCGTTAACCTACATTGTCTAGTGCCCGCTAGGTAACGTAGATAGCCCAAGTGCCCGCTACGGAACGTACATAGTCCAAGTGCCCGCTAGGTAACCTAGATAGCCTAAGTCCCTGCTAGTAAACCTACATAGTCCAAGAGCCTGCTAGGTAAACTACATAGTCCAAGTGCCCACTAGGTAACCTAGACAGTCCAATTGCCCGCTAGTTAACCTAGACAGTCCAAGTACCGCTAGGGAATCTATATAGTCCAAGCGCCCGCTAGGGGACCTACATAGTCCAGGTGCTTGCTAGGCAACCTACATAGTCCAAGTGCCAATAGTTAACCTAGATAGTCAAAGTGCCTGCTAGGTAACCTAGATAGTCCAAGTGCCCGCTAGGTACCCTTCATAGTCCAAGTGCCCATTAGGTAACCTTGATAGTCCAATTGCCCGTTAGCTATCCTAGATAGTCCAAGTGTCCGCTAGTTAACCTACAGAGTCCAAGTGCCCGTTCGTTAACTTACATTGTCCAAGTGCCCGCTAGGTAACGTAGGTAGCCCAAGTGCCCGCTAGGGAACGTACATAGTCCAAGTGCCCACTAGGTAACCTAGACAGTCCAATTGCCCCCTAGTTAACCTAGACAGTCCAAGTACCCGATAGGGAACCTACATAGTCCAAGTGCCCACTAGGGAACCTACATAGTCCAAGTGCTCGCTAGGCAACCTACATAGTCCAAGTGCCCGTTAGTTAACCTAGATTGTCCAATTCCCGTTAGCTAACCTAGATAGTCGAAGTGTCCGCTAGTTAACATACATAGTCCAAGTGCCCGTTCGTTAACCTAGATAGTCCAAGTGCCCGCTAGGTAACCTACACAGTCCAAGTGCCCGCTAGGTTACGTACATAGTCCAAGTGCGCGTTAGTTAACCTAGATAATCCAAGTGCCCGTTAGGTAACCTAGACAGTCCAAGTGCCCGCTAGTTACCCTACATAGTCCAAGTGCCCGTTAGTTAACCTAGATTGTCAAAGTGCCTGCTAGGTAACCTAGATAGTCCAAGTGTCCGCTAGATAACCTACATAGTCCAAGTGACCACTAGGTTACCTACATAGTCCAAGTGCCCGATCGTTAACCTACATTGTCCAAGTGCCCACTAGGTAACGTAGATAGCCCAAGTGCCCGCTAGGGAAGGTACATATTCCAAGTGACCGTAGGTATCCTAGATAGTCCAAGTGCCCGCTAGTTAACCTACATAGTCCAAGTACCTGCTAGGTAAACTACATAATCCAAGTGCCCGTTCGTTAACCTACATAGTCCAAGTGCCCGTTCGTTAACCTACATAGTCCAAGTGCCCGCTAGGTAACGTAGAAAGCCCAAGTGCCCGCTAGGGAACGTACATACTCCAAGTGCCCACTAGGTAACCTAGACAGTCCAATTGCCCGCTAGTTAACCTAGACATTCCAAGTACCCGATAGGGAACCTACATAGTCCAATTGCCTGCTTGGGAACCTACATACTCCAAGTGCTCGCTAGGCAACCTACATAGTCCAAGTGCCCGTTAGTTAACCTAGATAGTCAAAGTGCCTGCTAGGTAACCAAAATGGTCCAACTGCCCGCTAGGGAACCTACATAGTCCAAGTGCCCGTTAGTTAACCTAGATTGTCCAATTGCCCGTTAGCAAACCTAGATAGTCGAAGTGTCCGCTAGTTAACCTACATAGTCCAAGTGCCCGTTCGTTAACCTAGAAAGTCCAAGTGCCCGCTAGGTAACCTAGACAGTCCAAGTGCCCGCTAGGTTACCTACATAGTCCAAGTGCACGTTCGTTAACCTAGATTGTCCAAGTGCCCACTGGTAACCTACATAGTCCAAATGCCCGCAAGGAAACCTACATAGTTTAAATGTCCGCTAGGCAACCTACATAATCCAAGTACCCACTCTGAAACATACATAGTCCAAGTGCCCGTTAGCTAACCTAGATAGCCCAAGGGCCCGCTAGTTGACCTACATAGTCCAAGTGCCAGCTAGGTAACGTAGATAGTACAAGTGCCCGCTAGGGAACCTAGATAGTCCAAGTGCCTGTTAGCTAACCTAGATAGTCCAAGTGGTGGCTAGGTAATCTACATAGTCCAAGTGCCCGTTCGCTAACCTAGATAATCCTAGTGCCCGTTAGGTAACCTAGACAGTCCAAGTGCCCGCTAGTTGCCCTACATAATCCAAATGCCCGTTAGTTAACCTAGATAGTCAAAGTGCCTGCTAGGTAACCTAGATAGTCCAAGTGCCCCCTAGATAACCTACATAGTCCAAGTGCCCGCTAGGTAACCTAAATAGTCCAAATGTCCGCTAGGGAAACTACATAGTCCAAGTGCCCGCTAGTTAACCTAGATAGTCCAAGTGCCCCTAGTAAACCTACATAATCCATGGGCCCGCTAGTTAACCTACATAGTGCAAGGGCCTGCTAGTTAACCTAGATAGTCCAAGTGCCCGCTAGTTAAACTAGATAGTCCAAGTGCCCGCTAGTTAACCTAGATAGTCCAAGTGCCCGCTAGTTAACCTACATAGTCCAAGTGCCCGCTAGGTAACCTAGACAGTCCAAGTGACCACTAGGTTACCTACATAGTCCAAGTGCCCATTCGTTAACCTACATAGTCCAAGTGCCCGCTAGGTAACGAGATAGCCCAAGTGCCCGCTAGGGAACGTACATAGTCCAAGTGCCCGCTAGGTAACCTGGATAGTCTAAGTGCCTGGTTGTAAACCTACATAGTCCAAGTGCCTGCTAGGTAAACTACATAGTCCAAGTGCCCACTAGGTAACCTAGACAGTCCAATTGCCCGCTAGTTAACCTAGACAGTCCAAGTACCCGATAGGGAACCTACATAGTCCAATTGCCCGCTAGGGAACCTACATACTCCAAGTGCTCGCTAGGCAACCTACATAGTCCAAGTGCCCGTTAGTTAACCTAGATAGTCAAAGTGCCTGCTAGGTAACCTAAATAGTCGAAGTGCCCACTAGGGAATCTACATAGTCCAAGTGCCCGCTAGGTAACTTAGATAGTCCAATTGCCCGTTAGATAACCTAGATAGTCGAAGTGTCCGCTAGTTAACCTACATAGTCCAAGTGCCCGTTCGTTAACCTGGAAAGTCCAAGTGCCCGCTAGGTAACCTAGACAGTCCAAGTGCCCGCTAGGTTACCTACATAGTCCAAGTGCACGTTCGTTAACCTAGATTGTCCAAGTGCCCGCTGGTAACCTACATAGTCCAAATGCCCGCAAGGAAACCTACATAGTCTAAATGTCCGCTAGGCAACCTACATAATCCAAGTGCCCACTCTGGAACATACATAGTCCAAGTGCCCGTTAGCTAACCTAGATAGTCCAAGGGCCCGCTAGTTGACCTAAATAGTCCAAGTGCCAGCTAGGTAACCTAGATAGTACAAGTGCCCGCTAGAGAACCTCGATAGTCCAGGTGCTTGCTAGGCAACCTACATAGTCCAAGTGCCAATAGTTAACCTAGATAGTCAAAGTGCCTGCTAGGTAACCTAGATAGTCCAAGTGCCCGCTAGGTACCCTTCATAGTCCAAGTGCCCGTTAGGTAACCTTGATAGTCCAATTGCCCGTTAGCTATCCTAGATAGTCCAAGTGTCCGCTAGTTAACCTACATAGTCCAAGTGCCCGTTCGTTAACTTACATTGTCCAAGTGCCCGCTAGGTAACGTAGATAGCCCAAGTGCCCGCTAGGGAACGTACATAGTCCAAGTGCCCACTAGGTAACCTAGACAGTCCAATTGCCCCCTAGTTAACCTAGACAGTCCAAGTACCCGATAGGGAACCTACATAGTCCAAGTGCCCACTAGGGAACCTACATAGTCCAAGTGCTCGCTAGGCAACCTACATAGTCCAAGTGCCCGTTAGTTAACCTAGATTGTCCAATTCCCGTTAGCTAACCTAGATAGTCGAAGTGTCCGCTAGTTAACATACATAGTCCAAGTGCCCGTTCGTTAACCTAGATAGTCCAAGTGCCCGCTAGGTAACCTAGACAGTCCAAGTGCCCGCTAGGTTACCTACATAGTCCAAGTGCCCGATCGTTAACCTACATTGTCCAAGTGCCCACTAGGTAACGTAGATAGCTCAAGTGCCCGCTAGGGAAGGTACATATTCCAAGTGCCCGTAGGTAACCTAGATAGTCCAAGTGCCCGCTAGTTAACCTACATAGTCCAAGTACCTGCTAGGTAAACTACATAATCCAAGTGCCCGTTCGTTAACCTACATAGTCCAAGTGCCCGTTCGTTAACCTACATAGTCCAAGTGCCCGCTAGGTAACGTAGAAAGCCCAAGTGCCCGCTAGGGAACGTACATACTCCAAGTGCCCACTAGGTAACCTAGACAGTCCAATTGCCCGCTAGTTAACCTAGACATTCCAAGTACCCGATAGGGAACCTACATAGTCCAATTGCCCGCTTGGGAACCTACATACTCCAAGTGCTCGCTAGGCAACCTACATAGTCCAAGTGCCCGTTAGTTAACCTAGATAGTCAAAGTGCCTGCTAGGTAACCTAAATAGTCCAACTGCCCGCTAGGGAACCTACATAGTCCAAGTGCCCGCTAGGTAACCTAGATAGTCCAATTGCCCGTTAGCTAACCGAGATAGTCGAAGTGTCCGATAGTTAAAATACATAGTCCAAGTGCCCGTTCGTTAACCTAGAAAGTCCAAGTGCCCAATTGGTAACCTAGACAGTCCAAGTGCCCGCTAGGTTACCTACATAGTCCAAGTGCACGTTCGTTAACCTAGATTGTCCAAGTGCCCACTGGTAACCTACATAGTCCAAATGCCCGAATGGAAACCTACATAGTCTAAATGTCCGCTAGGCAACCTACATAATCCAAGTACCCACTCTGAAACATACATAGTCCAAGTGCCCGTTAGCTAACCTAGATAGTCCAAGGGACCGCTAGTTGACCTACATAGTCCAAGTGCCAGCTAGGTAACGTAGATAGTACAAGTGCCCGCTAGGGAACCTAGATAGTCCAAGTGCCTGTTAGCTAACCTAGATAGTCCAAGTGGTGGCTAGGTAATCTACATAGTCCAAGTGCCCGTTCGCTAACCTAGATAATCCTAGTGCCCGTTAGGTAACCTAGACAGTCCAAGTGCCCGCTAGTTGCCCTACATAATCCAAATGCCCGTTAGTTAACCTAGATAGTCAAAGTGCCTGCTAGGTAACCTAGATAGTCCAAGTGCCCCCTAGATAACCTACATAGTCCAAGTGCCCGCTAGGTAACCTAAATAGTCCAAATGTCCGCTAGGGAAACTACATAGTCCAAGTGCCCGCTAGTTAACCTAGATAGTCCAAGTGCCCCTAGTAAACCTACATAATCCATGGGCCCGCTAGTTAACCTACATAGTGCAAGGGCCTGCTAGTTAACCTAGATAGTCCAAGTGCCCGCTAGTTAAACTAGATAGTCCAAGTGCCCGCTAGTTAACCTAGATAGTCCAAGTGCCCGCTAGTTAACCTACATAGTCCAAGTGCCCGCTAGGTAACCTAGACAGTCCAAGTGACCACTAGGTTACCTACATAGTCCAAGTGCCCATTCGTTAACCTACATAGTCCAAGTGCCCGCTAGGTAACGAGATAGCCCAAGTGCCCGCTAGGGAACGTACATAGTCCAAGTGCCCGCTAGGTAACCTGGATAGTCTAAGTGCCTGGTTGTAAACCTACATAGTCCAAGTGCCTGCTAGGTAAACTACATAGTCCAAGTGCCCACTAGGTAACCTAGACAGTCCAATTGCCCGCTAGTTAACCTAGACAGTCCAAGTACCCGATAGGGAACCTACATAGTCCAATTGCCCGCTAGGGAACCTACATACTCCAAGTGCTCGCTAGGCAACCTACATAGTCCAAGTGCCCGTTAGTTAACCTAGATAGTCAAAGTGCCTGCTAGGTAACCTAAATAGTCGAAGTGCCCACTAGGGAATCTACATAGTCCAAGTGCCCGCTAGGTAACTTAGATAGTCCAATTGCCCGTTAGATAACCTAGATAGTCGAAGTGTCCGCTAGTTAACCTACATAGTCCAAGTGCCCGTTCGTTAACCTGGAAAGTCCAAGTGCCCGCTAGGTAACCTAGACAGTCCAAGTGCCCGCTAGGTTACCTACATAGTCCAAGTGCACGTTCGTTAACCTAGATTGTCCAAGTGCCCGCTGGTAACCTACATAGTCCAAATGCCCGCAAGGAAACCTACATAGTCTAAATGTCCGCTAGGCAACCTACATAATCCAAGTGCCCACTCTGGAACATACATAGTCCAAGTGCCCGTTAGCTAACCTAGATAGTCCAAGGGCCCGCTAGTTGACCTAAATAGTCCAAGTGCCAGCTAGGTAACCTAGATAGTACAAGTGCCCGCTAGAGAACCTCGATAGTCCAGGTGCTTGCTAGGCAACCTACATAGTCCAAGTGCCAATAGTTAACCTAGATAGTCAAAGTGCCTGCTAGGTAACCTAGATAGTCCAAGTGCCCGCTAGGTACCCTTCATAGTCCAAGTGCCCGTTAGGTAACCTTGATAGTCCAATTGCCCGTTAGCTATCCTAGATAGTCCAAGTGTCCGCTAGTTAACCTACATAGTCCAAGTGCCCGTTCGTTAACTTACATTGTCCAAGTGCCCGCTAGGTAACGTAGATAGCCCAAGTGCCCGCTAGGGAACGTACATAGTCCAAGTGCCCACTAGGTAACCTAGACAGTCCAATTGCCCCCTAGTTAACCTAGACAGTCCAAGTACCCGATAGGGAACCTACATAGTCCAAGTGCCCACTAGGGAACCTACATAGTCCAAGTGCTCGCTAGGCAACCTACATAGTCCAAGTGCCCGTTAGTTAACCTAGATTGTCCAATTCCCGTTAGCTAACCTAGATAGTCGAAGTGTCCGCTAGTTAACATACATAGTCCAAGTGCCCGTTCGTTAACCTAGATAGTCCAAGTGCCCGCTAGGTAACCTAGACAGTCCAAGTGCCCGCTAGGTTACCTACATAGTCCAAGTGCCCGATCGTTAACCTACATTGTCCAAGTGCCCACTAGGTAACGTAGATAGCTCAAGTGCCCGCTAGGGAAGGTACATATTCCAAGTGCCCGTAGGTAACCTAGATAGTCCAAGTGCCCGCTAGTTAACCTACATAGTCCAAGTACCTGCTAGGTAAACTACATAATCCAAGTGCCCGTTCGTTAACCTACATAGTCCAAGTGCCCGTTCGTTAACCTACATAGTCCAAGTGCCCGCTAGGTAACGTAGAAAGCCCAAGTGCCCGCTAGGGAACGTACATACTCCAAGTGCCCACTAGGTAACCTAGACAGTCCAATTGCCCGCTAGTTAACCTAGACATTCCAAGTACCCGATAGGGAACCTACATAGTCCAATTGCCCGCTTGGGAACCTACATACTCCAAGTGCTCGCTAGGCAACCTACATAGTCCAAGTGCCCGTTAGTTAACCTAGATAGTCAAAGTGCCTGCTAGGTAACCTAAATAGTCCAACTGCCCGCTAGGGAACCTACATAGTCCAAGTGCCCGCTAGGTAACCTAGATAGTCCAATTGCCCGTTAGCTAACCGAGATAGTCGAAGTGTCCGATAGTTAAAATACATAGTCCAAGTGCCCGTTCGTTAACCTAGAAAGTCCAAGTGCCCAATTGGTAACCTAGACAGTCCAAGTGCCCGCTAGGTTACCTACATAGTCCAAGTGCACGTTCGTTAACCTAGATTGTCCAAGTGCCCACTGGTAACCTACATAGTCCAAATGCCCGAATGGAAACCTACATAGTCTAAATGTCCGCTAGGCAACCTACATAATCCAAGTACCCACTCTGAAACATACATAGTCCAAGTGCCCGTTAGCTAACCTAGATAGTCCAAGGGACCGCTAGTTGACCTACATAGTCCAAGTGCCAGCTAGGTAACGTAGATAGTACAAGTGCCCGCTAGGGAACCTAGATAGTCCAAGTGCCTGTTAGCTAACCTAGATAGTCCAAGTGGTGGCTAGGTAATCTACATAGTCCAAGTGCCCGTTCGCTAACCTAGATAATCCTAGTGCCCGTTAGGTAACCTAGACAGTCCAAGTGCCCGCTAGTTGCCCTACATAATCCAAATGCCCGTTAGTTAACCTAGATAGTCAAAGTGCCTGCTAGGTAACCTAGATAGTCCAAGTGCCCCCTAGATAACCTACATAGTCCAAGTGCCCGCTAGGTAACCTAAATAGTCCAAATGTCCGCTAGGGAAACTACATAGTCCAAGTGCCCGCTAGTTAACCTAGATAGTCCAAGTGCCCCTAGTAAACCTACATAATCCATGGGCCCGCTAGTTAACCTACATAGTGCAAGGGCCTGCTAGTTAACCTAGATAGTCCAAGTGCCCGCTAGTTAAACTAGATAGTCCAAGTGCCCGCTAGTTAACCTAGATAGTCCAAGTGCCCGCTAGTTAACCTACATAGTCCAAGTGCCCGCTAGGTAACCTAGACAGTCCAAGTGACCACTAGGTTACCTACATAGTCCAAGTGCCCATTCGTTAACCTACATAGTCCAAGTGCCCGCTAGGTAACGTAGATAGCCCAAGTGCCCGCTAGGGAACGTACATAGTCCAAGTGCCCGTTAGCTAACCTAGATAGTCCAAGGGCCCGCTAGTTGACCTACATAGTCCAAGTGCCAGCTAGATAACCTAGATAGTACAAGTGCCCGCTAGGGAACCTAGATAGTCCAAGTGCCTGTTAGCTAACCTAGATTGTCCAAGTGGTGGCTAGGTAACCTACATAGTTCAAGTGCCCATTCGTTAACCTAGATAATCCAAGTGCCCGTTAGGTAACCTAGACAGTCCAAGTGCCCGCTAGTTGCCCTACATAGTCTAAGTGCCCGTTAGTTAACCTAGATAGTCAAAGTGCCTGCTAGGTAACCTAGATAGTCCAAGTGCCCGCTAGATAACCTTCATAGTCCAAGAGCCTGCTACGTAACCTAACTAGTCCAAATGTCCGCTAGGGAAACTACATAGTCCAAGTGCCCGCTAGTTAACCTAGATAGTCCAAGGGCCCCCTAGTAAACCTACATGATCCATGGGCCCGCTAGTTAACCTACATAGTGCAAGGGCCCGCTAGTTAACCTAGATAGTCCAAGTGCCCGCTAGTTAACCTAGTTAGTCCAAGTGCCCGCTAGTTAACCTAGATAGTCCAAGTGCCCGCTAGTTAACCTACATAGTCCAAGTGCCCTCTAGGTAACCTGGACAGTCCAAGTGACCACTAGGTTACCTACATAGTCCAAGTGCCCATTCATTAACCTACATAGTCCAAGTGCCCGCTAGGTAACGTAGATAGCCCAAGTGCCCGCTAGGGAACGTACATAGTCCAAGTGCCCGCTAGGTAACCTGGATAGTCTAAGTGCCTGGTAGTAAACCTACATAGTCCAAGTGCCTGCTAGGTAAACTACATTGTCCAAGTGCCCACTAGGTAACCTAGACAGTCCAATTGCCCGCTAGTTAACCTAGACAGTCCAAGTACCGCTAGGGAATGTACATAGTCCAAGCGCCCGCTAGGGTACCTACATAGTCCAGGTGCTCGCTAGGCAACCTACATAGTCCAAGTGCCCGTTAGTTAACCTAGATAGTCAAAGTGCCTGCTAGGTAACCTAGATAGTACAAGTGCCCGCTAGGTACCCTTCATAGTCCAAGTGCCCGTTAGGTAACCTTGATAGTCCAATTGCCCGTTAGCTATCCTAGATAGTCCAAGTGTCCGCTAGTTAACCTATATAGTCCAAGGGCCCGTTCGTTAACTTACATTGTCCAAGTGCCCGCTAGGTAACGTAGATAGCCCAAGTGCCCGCTAGGGAACGTACATAGTCCAAGTGCCCACTAGGTAACCTAGACAGTCCAATTGCTCCCTAGTTAACTTAGACAGTCCAAGTACCCGATAGGGAACCTACATAGTCCAAGTGCCCTCTAGGGAACCTACATAGTCCAAGTGCTCGCTAGGCAACCTACATAGTCCAAGTGCCCGTTAGTTAACCTAGATTGTCCAATTGTGCGTTAGCTAACCTAGATAGTCGAAGTGCCCGCTAGGTTACCTACATAGTCCAAGTGCACATTCGTTAACCTAGATAATCCAAGTGCCCGTTAGGTACCTAGACAGTCCAAGTGCCCGCTAGTTACCCTACATAGTCCAAGTGCCCGTTAGTTAACCTAGATAGTCAAAGTGCCTGCTAGATAACCTACATAGTCCAAGTGACCACTAGGTTACCTACATAGTCCAAGTGCCCGTTCGTTAACCTACATAGTCCAAGTGCCCGCTAGGTAACGTAGATAGCCCACGTGCCCGCTAGGGAAGGTACATAGTCCAAGTGCCCATAGGTAACCTAGATAGTCCAAGTGCCCGCTAGTTAACCTACATAGTCCAAATACCTGCTAGGTAAACTACATAATCCAAGTGCCCGTTCGTTAACCTACATAGTCAAGGTGCCCGTTCGTTAACCTACATAGTCCAAGTGCCCGTTAGGTAACGTAGAAAGCCCAAGTGCCCGCTAGGGAACGTACATACTCCAAGTGCCCAATAGGTAATCTAGTGAGTCCAATTGCCGCTAGTTAACCTAGACAGTCCAAGTACCCGATAGGGAACCTACATAGTCCAATTGCCCGCTAGGGAACCTACATACTCCAAGTGCTCGCTAGGCAACCTACATAGTCCAAGTGCCCGTTAGTTAACCTAGATAGTCAAAGTGCCTGCTAGGTAACCTAAATAGTCCAATTGCCAGCTAGGGAACCTACATAGTCCAAGTGCCCGATAGGTAACCTAGATAGTCCAATTGCCCGATAGCTAATCTAGATAGTCGAAGTGTCCGCTAGTTAGCCTACATAGTCCAAGTGCCCGTTCGTTAACCTAGAAAGTCCAAGTGCCCGCTAGGTAACCTAGACAGTCCAAGTGCCTGCTAGGTTACCTACATAGTCCAAGTGCACGTTCATTAACCTAGATTTTCCAAGTGCCCGCTGGTAACCTACATAGTCCAAATGTCCGCAAGGAAACCTATATAGTCTAAATGTCCGCTAGGCAACCTACATAATCCAAGTGCCCACTCTGGAACATACATAGTCCACGTGCCCATTAGCTAACCTAGATAGTCCAAGGGCCCGCTAGTTGACCTAAATAGTCCAAGTGCCAGCTAGGTAACCTAGATAGTACAAGTGCCCGCTAGGGAAAGTAGATAGTCTAAGTGCCTGTTAGCTAACCTAGATAGTCCAAGTGGTGGCTAGGTAACCTACATAGTCCAAGTGCCCGTTCGTTAACCTAGATAATCCATGTGCCCGTTAGGTAACCTAGACAGTCCAAGTGCCTGCTAGTTGCCCTACATAGTCCAAGTGCCCGTTAGTTAACCTAGATAGTCAAAGTGCCTGCTAGGTAACCTAGATAGTCCAAGTGCCCGCTAGATAACCTACATAGTCCAAGTGCCCGCTAGGTAACCTAAATAGTCCAAATGTCCGCTAGGGAAACTACATAGTCCAAGTGCCCGCTAGTTAACCTAGATAGTCCAAGTGCCCCCTATTAAATCTACATAATCCATGGGCCCGCTAGTTAACCTACATAGTGCAAGGGTCCGCTAGTTAACCTAGATAGTCCAAGTGCCCGCTAGTTAACCTAGATAGTCCTAGTGCCCGCTAGTTAACCTAGATAGTCCAAGTGCCCGCTAGTTAACCTACATAGTCCAAGTGCCCGCTAGGTAACCTAGACAGTCCAAGTGAACACTAGGTTACCTACATAGTCCAAGTGCCCATTCGTTAACCTACATAGTCCAAGTGCCCGCTAGGTAACGTAGATAGCCCAAGTGCCCGCTAGGGAACTTACATAGTCCAAGTGCCCGCTAGGTAACCTGGATAGTCAAAGTGCCTGGTAGTAAACCTACATAGTCCAAGTTCCTGCTAGGTAAACTACATAGTCCAAGTGCCCACTAGGTAACCTAGACAGTCCAAGTGCCCGCTAGTTCCCCTACATAGTCCAAGTGCCCGTTAGTTAACTTAGATAGTCAAAGTGCCTGCTAGGTAACCTAGATAGTCCAAGTGCCCGCTAGATAACCTACATAGTCCAAGTGCCCGCTAGGTATCCTAAATAGTCCAAATGTCCGCTAGTTAACCTACATAGTGCAAGGGCCCGCTAGTTAACCTAGATAGTCCAAGTGCCCGCTAGTTAACATAGATAGTCCAAGTGCCCGCTAGTTAACCTAGACAGTCCAAGTACCGCTAGGGAATCTACATAGTCCAAGCGCCCACTAGGGAACCTACATAGTCCAGGTGCTCGCTAGGCAACCTACATAGTCCAAGTGCCCGTTAGTTAACCTAGATAGTCAAAGTGCCTGCTAGGTAACCTAGATAGTCCAAGTACCCGCTGGGTAACCTTCATAGTCCAAGTGCCCGTTAGGTAACCTTGATAGTCCAATTGCCCGTTAGCTATCCTAGATAGTCCAAGTGTCCGCTAGTTAACCTACATAGTCCAAGTGCCCGTTCGTTAACTTACATTGTCCAAGTGCCCGCTAGGTAACGTAGATATCCCAAGTGCCCGCTAGGGAACGTACATAGTCCAAGTGCCAACTAGGTAACCTAGACAGTCCAATTGCCCCCTAGTTAACCTAGACAGTCCAAGTACCCGATAGGGAACCTACATAGTCCAAGTGCCCTCTAGGGAACCTACATAGTCCAAGTGCTCGCTAGGCAACCTACATAGTCCAAGTGCCCGTTAGTTAACCTAGATTGTCCAATTGCCCTTTAGCTAACCTAGATAGTCGAAGTGTCCGCTAGTTAACCTACATCGTCCAAGTGCCCGTTCGTTAACCTAGATAGTCCAAGTGCCCGCTAGGTAACCTAGACAGTCCAATTGCCCGTAGGTTACCTACATAGTCCAAGTGCACGTTCGTTAACCTAGATAATCCAAGTGCCCGTTAGGTAACCTAGACAGTCCAAGTGCCCGATTGTTACCCTACATAGTCCAAGTGCCCGTTAGTTAACCTAGATAGTCAAAGTGCCTGCTAGGTAACCTAGATAGTCCAAGTGTCCGCTAGATAACCTACATAGTCCAAGTGACCACTAGGTTACCTACATAGTCCAAGTGCCCGTTCGTTAACCTATATAGTCCAAGTGCCCGCTAGGTAACGTAGATACCCCAAGTTCCCGCTAGGTAAGGTACATATTCCAAGTGCCCGTAGGTAACCTAGATAGTCCAAGTGCCCGCTAGTTAACCTAGATAGTCCAAGTGCCCGCTAGTTAACCTACATAGTCCAAGTGCCCGCTAGGTAACCTGGACAGTCCAAGTGACCACTAGGTTACCTACATAGTCCAAGTGCCCATTCATTAACCTACATAGTACAAGTGCCCGCTAGGTAACGTAGATAGCCCAAGTGCCCGCTAGGGAACGTACATAGTCCAAGTGCCCGCTAGGTAACCTGGATAGTCTAAGTGCCTGGTAGTAAACCTACATAGTCCAAGTGCCTGCTAGGTAAAGTACATTGTCCAAGTGCCCACTAGGTAACCTAGACAGTCCAATTGCCCGCTAGTTAACCTAGACAGTCCAAGTACCGCTAGGGAATGTACATAGTCCAAGCGCGGGCTAGGGAACCTACATAGTCCAGGTGCTCGCTAGGCAACCTACATAGTCCAAGTGCCCGTTTGTTAACCTAGATAGTCAAAGTGGCTGCTAGGTAACCTAGATAGTACAAGTGCCCGCTAGGTACCCTTCATAGTCCAAGTGCCCGTTAGGTAACCTTGATAGTCCAATTGCCCGTTAGCTATCCTAGATAGTCCAAGTGTCCGCTAGTTAACCTACATAGTCCAAGTGCCCGTTCGTTAACTTACATTGTCCAAGTGCCCGCTAGGTAACGTAGATAGCCCAAGTGCCCGCTAGGGAACGTACATAGTCCAAGTGCCCACTAGGTAACCTAGACAATCCAATTGCTCCCTAGTTAACCTAGACAGTCCAAGTACCCGATAGGGAACCTACATAGTCCAAGTGCCCTCTAGGGAACCTACATAGTCCAAGTGCTCGCTAGGCAACCTACATAGTCCAAGTGCCCGTTCGTTAACCTAGATTGTCCAATTGTCCGTTAGCTAACCTAGATAGTCGAAGTGCCTGCTAGGTTACCTACATAGTCCAAGTGCCCGTTCGTTAACCTAGATAGTCCAAGTGCCCGCTAGGTAACCTAGACAGTCCAATTGCCCGTAGGTTACCTACATAGTCCAAGTGCACGTTCGTTAACCTAGATAATCCAAGTGCCCGTTAGGTAACCTAGACAGTCCAAGTGCCCGCTAGTTACCCTACATAGTCCAAGTGCCCGTTAGTTAACCTAGATAGTCAAAGTGCCTGCTAGGTAACCTAGATAGTCCAAGTGTCCGCTAGATAACCTACATAGTCCAAGTGACCACTAGGTTACCTACATAGTCCAAGTGCCCGTTCGTTAACCTATATAGTCCAAGTGCCCGCTAGGTAACGTAGATTCCCCAAGTGCCCGCTAGGTAAGGTACATATTCCAAGTGCCCGTAGGTAACCTAGATAGTCCAAGTGCCCGCTAGTTAACCTACATAGTCCAAGTACCTGCTAGGTAAACTACATAATCCAAGTGCCCGTTCGTTAACCTACATAGTTCAAGTGCCCGTTCGTTAACCTTCATAGTCCAAGTGCCCGCTAGGTAACGTAGAAAGCCCAAGTGCCCGCTAGGGAACGTACATACTCCAAGTGCCCACTAGGTAACCTAGACAGTCCAATTGCCCGCTAGTTAACCGAGACAGTCCAAGTACCCGATTGGGAACCTACATAGTCCAATTGCCCGCTAGGGAACCTACATACTCCAAGTGCTCGCTAGGCAACCTACATAGTCCAAGTGCCCGTTAGTTAACCTAGATAGTCAAAGTGCCTGCTAGGTAACCTAAATAGTCCAAGTGCCCGCTAGGGAACCTACATAGTCCAAGTGCCCGCTAGGTAACCTAGATAGTCCAATTGCCCGTTAGCTAACCTGGATAGTCGAAGTGTCCGCTAGTTAACCTACATACTCCAAGTGCCCGTTCGTTAACCTAGAAAGTCCAAGTGCCCGATAGGTAACCTAGACAGTCCAAGTGCCCGCTAGGTTACCTACATAGTCCAAGTGCACGTTCGTTAACCTAGATTGTCCAAGTGCCCGCTGGTAACCTACATAGTCCAAATGCCCGCAAGGAAACCTACATAGTCTAAATGTCCGCTAGGCAACCTACATAATCCAAGTGCCCACACTGGAACATACATAGTCCAAGTGCCCGTTAGCTAACCTAGATAGTCCAAGGGCCCGCTAGTTGACCTACATAGTCCAAGTGCCAGCTAGGTAACCTAGATAGTACAAGTGCCCGCTGGGGAACCTAGATAGTCCAAGTGCCTGTTAGCTAACCTAGATAGTCCAATTGGTGGCTAGGTAACCTACATAGTCCAAGTGCCCGTTCGTTAACCTAGATAATCCAAGTGCCCGTTAGGTAACCTTGACATTCCAAGTGCCCGCTAGTTGCCCTACATAGTCCAAGTGACCGTTAGTTAACCTAGATAGTCAAAGTGCCTGCTAGGTAACCTAGATAGTCCAAGTGCCCGCTAGATAACCTACATAGTCCAAGTGCCCGCTAGGTAACCTAAATAGTCCAAATGTCCGCTAGGGAAACTACATAGTCCAAGTGCCCGCTAGTTAACCTAGATAGTCCAAGTGCCCCCTAGTAAACCTACATAATCAATGGGCCCGCTAGTTAACCTACATAGTGCAAGGGCCCGCTAGTTAACCTAGATAGTCCAAGTGCCCGCTAGTTAACCTAGATAGTCCAAGTGCCCGCTAGTTAACCTAGATAGTCCAAGTGCCCGCTAGTTAACCTACATAGTCCAAGTGCTCGCTAGGTAACCTAGACAGTCCAAGTGACCACTAGGTTACCTACATAGTCCAAGTGCCCATTCGTTAACCTACATAGTCTAGTGCCCGCTAGGTAACGTAGATACCCCAAGTGCCCGCTAGGGAACGTACATAGTCCAAGTGCCCGCTAGGTAACCTAGATAGCCTAAGTCCCTGCTAGTAAACCTACATACTCCAAGTGCCTGCTAGGTAAACTACATAGTCCAAGTGCCCACTAGGTAACCTAGACAGTCCAATTGCCCGCTAGTTAACCTAGACAGTCCATGTACCGCTAGGGAATCTACATAGTCCAAGCGCCCGGTAGGGGACCTACATAGTCCAGGTGCTCGCTAGGCAACCTACATAGTCCAAGTGCCCGTTAGTTAACCTAGATAGTCAAAGTGGCTGCTAGGTAACCTAGATAGTCCAAGTGCCCGCTAGGTACCCTTCATAGTCCAAGTGCCCGTTAGGTAACCTTGATAGTCCAATTGCCCGTTAGCTATCCTAGATAGTCCAAGTGTCCGCTAGTTAACCTACATAGTCAAAGTGCCCGTTCGTTGACTTACTTTGTCCAAGTGCCCGCTAGGTAACTTAGATAGCCCAAGTGCCCGCTAGGGAACGTACATAGTCCAAGTGCCCACTAGGTAACCTAGACAGTCCAATTGCCCCCTAGTTAACCTAGACAGTCCAAGTACCCGATAGGGAACCTACATAGTCAAAGTGCCCACTAGGGAACCTACATAGTCCAAGTGCTCGCTAGGCAACCTACATAGTCCAAGTGCCCGTTAGTTAACCTAGATTGTCCAATTCCCGTTAGCTAACCTAGATAGTCGAAGTGTCCGCTAGTTAACATACAAAGTCCAAGTGCCCGTTCGTTAACCTAGATAGTCCAAGTGCCCGCTAGGTAACCTAGACAGTCCAAGTGCCCGCTAGGTTACCTACATAGTCCAAGTGCACGTTAGTTAACCTAGATAATCCAAGTGCCCGTTAGGTAACCTAGACAGTCCAAGTGCCCGCTAGTTACCCTACATAGTCCAAGTGCCCGTTAGTTAACCTAGATAGTCAAAGTGCCTGCTAGGTAACCTAGATAGTCCAAGTGTCCGCTAGATAACCTACATAGTCCAAGTAACCACTAGGTTACCTACATAGTCCAAGTGCCCGTTCGTTAACCTACATAGTCCAAGTGCCCACTAGGTAACGTAGATAGCCCAAGTGCCCGCTAGGGAAGGTACATATTCCAAGTGCCCGTAGGTAACCTAGATAGTCCAAGTGCCCGCTAGTTAACCTACATAGTCCAAGTACCTGCTAGGTAAACTACATAGTCAAAGTGCCCGCTAGGTAACGTAGAAAGCCAGAGTGCCCGCTAGGGAACGTACATACTCCAAGTGCCCACTAGGTAACCTAGACAGTCCAATTGCCCGCTAGTTAACCTAGACAGTCCAAGTATCCGATAGGGAACCTACATAGTCCAATTGCCCGCTAGGGAACCTACATACTCCAAGTGCTCGCTAGGCAACCTACATAGTCCAAGTGCCCGTTAGTTAACCTAGATAGTCAAAGTGCCTGCTAGGTAACCTAAATAGTCCAAGTGCCCGCTAGGGAACCTACATAGTCCAAGTGCCCGCTAGGTAACCTAGATAGTCCAATTGCCCGTTAGCTAACCTAGATAGTCGAAGTGTCCGCTAGTTAAAATACATAGTCCAAGTGCCCGTTCGTTAACCTAGAAAGTCCAAGTGCCCGCTAGGTAACCTAGACAGTCCAAGTGCCCGCTAGGTTACCTACATAGTCCAAGTGCACGTTCGTTAACCTAGATTGTCCAAGTGCCCGCTGGTAACCTACATAGTCCAAATGCCCGCAAGGAAACCTACATAGTCTAAATGTCCGCTAGGCAACCTATTTAATCCAAGTGCCCACTCTGAAACATACATAGTCCAAGTGCCCGTTAGCTAACCTAGATAGTCCAAGGGCCCGCTAGTTGACCTACATAGTCCAAGTGCCAGCTAGGTAACCTAGATAGTACAAGTGCCCGCTAGGGAACTTAGATAGTCCAAGTGCCTGTTAGCTAACCTAGATAGTCCAAGTGGTGGCTAGGTAATCTACATAGTCCAAGTGCCCGTTCGTTAACCTAGATAATCCTAGTGCCCGTTAGGTAACCTAGACAGTCCAAGTGCCCGCTAGTTGCCCTACATAGTCCAAATGCCCGTTAGTTAACCTAGATAGTCAAAGTGCCTGCTAGGTAACCTAGATAGTCCAAGTGCCCCCTAGATAACCTACATAGTCCAAGTGCCCTCTAGGTAACGTAGAAAGCCCAAGTGCCCGCTAGGGAACGTACATACTCCAAGTGCCCAATAGGTAATCTAGTGAGTCCAATTGCCGCTAGTTAACCTAGACAGTCCAAGTACCCGATAGGGAACCTACATAGTCCAATTGCCCACTAGGGTACCTACATACTCCAAGTGCTCGCTAGGCAACCTACATAGTCCAAGTGCCCGTTAGTTAACCTAGATAGTCAAAGTGCCTGCTAGGTAACCTAAATAGTCCAAGTGCCCGCTAGGGAACCTACATAGTCCAAGTGCCCGATAGGTAACCTAGATAGTCCAATTGCCCGATAGCTAATCTAGATAGTCGAAGTGTCCGCTAGTTAACCTACATAGTCCAAGTGCCCGTTCGTTAACCTAGAAAGTCCAAGTGCCTGCTAGGTAACCAAACAGTCCAAGTTCCTGCTAGGTTACCTACATAGTCCAAGTGCACGTTCGTTAACCTAGATTTTCCAAGTGCCCGCTGGTAACCTACATAGTCCAAATGCCCGCAAGGAAACCTATATAGTCTAAATGTCCGCTAGGCAACCTACATAATCCAAGTGCCCACTCTGGAACAAACATAGTCCACGTGCCCATTAGCTAACCTAGATAGTCCAAGGGCCCGCTAGTTGACCTAAATAGTCCAAGTGCCAGCTAGGTAACCTAGATAGTACAAGTGCCCGCTAGGGAACCTAGATAGTCCAAGTGCCTGTTAGCTAACCTAGATAGTCCAAGTGGTGGCTAGGTAACCTACATAGTCCAAGTGCCCGTTCGTTAACCTAGATAATCCAAGTGCCCGTTAGGTAACCTAGACAGTCCAAGTGCCCGCTAGTTGCCCTACATAGTCCAAGTGCCCGTTAGTTAACCTAGATAGTCAAAGTGCCTGCTAGGTAACCTAGATAGTCCAAGTGCCCGCTATATAACCTACATAGTCCAAGTGCCCGCTAGGTAACCTAAATAGTCCAAATGTCCGCTAGGGAAACTACATAGTCCAAGTGCCCGCTAGTTAACCTAGATAGTCCAAGTGCCCCCTATTAAATCTACATAATCCATGGGCCCGCTAGTTAACCTACATAGTGCAAGGGCCCGCTAGTTAACCTAGATAGTCCAAGTGCCCGCTAGTTAACCTAGATAGTCCTAGTGCCCGCTAGTTAACCTAGATAGTCCAAGTGCCCGCTAGTTAACCTACATAGTCCAAGTGCCCGCTAGGTAACCTAGACAGTCCAAGTGAACACTAGGTTACCTACATAGTCCAAGTGCCCATTCGTTAACCTACATAGTCCAAGTGCCCGCTAGGTAACGTAGATAGCCCAAGTGCCAGCTAGGGAACTTACATAGTCCAAGTGCCCGCTAGGTAACCTGGATAGTCTAAGTGCCTGGTAGTAAACCTACATAGTCCAAGTTCCTGCTAGGTAAACTACATAGTCCAAGTGCCCACTAGGTAACCTAGACAGTCCAATTGCCCGCTAGTTAACCTAGACAGTCCAAGTACCGCTAGCGTATCTACATAGTCCAAGCGCCCGCTAGGGAACCTACATAGTCCAGGTGCTCGCTAGGCAACCTACATAGTCCAAGTGCCCGTTAGTTAACCTAGATAGTCAAAGTGCCTGCTAGGTAACCTAGATAGTCCAAGTACCCGCTAGGTAACCTTCATAGTCCAAGTGCCCGTTAGGTAACCTTGATAGTCCAATTGCCCGTTAGGTATCCTAGATAGTCCAAGTGTCCGCTAGTTAACCTACATAGTCCAAGTGCCCGTTCGTTAACTTACATTGTCCAAGTGCCCGCTAGGTAACGTAGATATCCCAAGTGCCCGCTAGGGAACGTACATAGTCCAAGTGCCCACTAGGTAACCTAGACAGTCCAATTGCCCCCTAGTTAACCTAGACAGTCCAAGTACCCGATAGGGAACCTACATAGTCCAAGTGCCCTCTAGGGAACCTACATAGTCCAAGTGCTCGCTAGGCAACCTACATAGTCCAAGTGCCCGTTAGTTAACCTAGATTGTCCAATTGCACGTTAGCTAACCTAGATAGTCGAAGTGTCCGCTAGTTAACCTACATAGTCCAAGTGCCCGTTCGTTAACCTAGATAGTCCAAGTGCCCGCTAGGTAACCTAGACAGTCCAATTGCCCGTAGGTTACCTACATAGTCCAAGTGCACGTTCGTTAACCTAGATAATCCAAGTGCCCGTTAGTTAACCTAGACAGTCCAAGTGCCCGCTAGTTACCCTACATAGTCCAAGTGCCCGTTAGTTTACCTAGATAGTCAAAGTGCCTGCTAGGTAACCTAGATAGTCCAAGTGTCCGCTAGATAACCTACATAGTCCAAGTGACCACTAGGTTACCTACATAGTCCAAGTGCCCGTTCGTTAACCTATATAGTCCAAGTGCCCGCTAGGTAACGTAGATACCCCAAGTGCCCGCTAGGTAAGGTACATATTCCAAGTGCCCGTAGGTAACCTAGATAGTCCAAGTGCCCGCTAGTTAACCTACATAGTCCAAGTACCTGCTAGGTAAACTACATAATCCAAGTGCCCGTTCGTTAACCTACATAGTCCAAGTGCCCGTTCGTTAACCTACATAGTCCAAGTGCCCACTAGGTAACGTAGAAAGCCCAAGTGCCCGCTAGGGAACGTACATACTCCAAGTGCCCACTAGGTAACCTAGACAGTCCAATTGCCCGCTAGTTAACCGAGACATTCCATGTACCCGATTGGGAACCTACATAGTCCAATTGCCCGCTAGGGAACCTACATACTCCAATTGCTCGCTAGGCAACCTACATAGTCCAAGTGCCCGTTAGTTAACCTAGATAGTCAAAGTGCCTGCTAGGTAACCTAAATAGTCCAAGTGCCCGCTAGGGAACCTACATAGTCCAAGTGCCCGCTAGGTAACCTAGATAGTCCAATTGCCCGTTAGCTAACCTAGATAGTCGAAGTGTCCGCTAGTTAACCTACATAGTCCAAGTGCCCGTTCGTTAACCTAGAAAGTCCAAGTGCCCGCTAGGTAACCTAGACAGTCCAAGTGCCCGCTAGGTTACCTACATAGTCCAAGTGCACGTTCGTTAACCTAGATTGTCCAAGTGCCCGCTGGTAACCTACATAGTCCAAATGCCCGCAAGGAAACCTACTTAGTCTAAATGTCCGCTAGGCAACCTACATAATCCAAGTGCCTACTCTGGAACATACATAGTCCAAGTGCCCGTTAGCTAACCTAGATAGTCCAAGGGCCCGCTAGTTGACCTACATAGTCCAAGTGCCAGCTAGGTAACCTAGATAGTACAAGTGCCCGCTAGGGAACCTAGATAGTCCAAGTGCCTGTTAGCTAACCTAGATAGTCCAAGTGGTGGCTAGGTAACCTACATAGTCCAAGTGCCCGTTCGTTAACCTAGATAATCCAAGTGCCCGTTAGGTAACCTAGACAGACCAAGTGCCCGCTAGTTGCCCTACATAGTCCAAGTGACCGTTAGTTAACCTAGATAGTCAAAGTGCCTGCTAGGTAACCTAGATAGTCCAAGTGCCCGCTAGATAACCTACATAGTCCAAGTGCCCGCTAGGTAACCTAAATAGTCCAAATGTCCGCTAGGGAAACTACATAGTCCAAGTGCCCGCTAGTTAACCTAGATAGTCCAAGTGCCCCCTAGTAAACCTACATAATCAATGGGCCCGCTAGTTAACCTACATAGCTCAAGGGCCCGCTAGTTAACCTAGATAGTCCAAGTGCCCGCTAGTTAACCTAGATAGTCCAAGTGCCCGCTAGTTAACCTAGATAGTCCAAGTGCCCGCTAGTTAACCTACATAGTCCAAGTGCTCGCTAGGTAACCTAGACAGTCCAAGTGACCACTAGGTTACCTACATAGTCCAAGTGCCCATTCGTTAACCTACATAGTCTAGTGCCCGCTAGGTAACGTAGATAGCCCAAGTGCCCGCTAGGAAACGTACATAGTCCAAGTGCCCGCTAGGTAACCTGGATAGCCTAAGTCCCTGCTAGTAAACCTACATACTCCAAGTGCCTGCTAGGTAAACTACATAGTCCAAGTGCCCACTAGGTAACCTAGACTGTCCAATTGCCCGCTAGTTAACCTAGACAGTCCAAGTACCGCTAGGGAATCTACATAGTCCAAGCGCCCGCTAGGGGACCTACATAGTCCAGGTGCTCGCTAGGCAACCTACATAGTCCAAGTGCCCGTTAGTTAACCTAGATAGTCAAAGTGGCTGCTAGGTAACCTAGATAGTCCAAGTGCCCGCTAGGTACCCTTCATAGTCCAAGTGCCCGTTAGGTAACCTTGATAGTCCAATTGCCCGTTAGCTATCCTAGATAGTCCAAGTGTCCGCTAGTTAACCTACATAGTCAAAGTGCCCGTTCGTTAACTTATTTTGTCCAAGTGCCCGCTAGGTAACGTAGATAGCCCAAGTGCCCGCTAGGGAACGTACATAGTCCAAGTGCCCACTAGGTAACCTAGACAGTCCAATTGCCCCCTAGTTAACCTAGACAGTCCAAGTACCCGATAGGGAACCTACATAGTCCAAGTGCCCACTAGGGAACCTACATAGTCCAAGTGCTCGCTAGGCAACATACATAGTCCAAGTGCCCGTTAGTTAACCTAGATTGTCCAATTCCCGTTAGCTAACTTAGATAGTCGAAGTGTCCGCTAGTTAACATACATAGTCCAAGTGCCCGTTCGTTAACCTAGATAGTCCAAGTGCCCGCTAGGTAACCTAGACAGTCCAAGTGCCCGCTAGGTTACCTACATAGTCCAAGTGCACGTTAGTTAACCTAGATAATCCAAGTGCCCGTTAGGTAACCTAGACAGTCCAAGTGCCCGCTAGTTACCCTACATAGTCCAAGTGCCCGTTAGTTAACCTAGATAGTCAAAGTGCCTGCTAGGTAACCTAGATAGTCCAAGTGTCCGCTAGATAACCTACATAGTCCAAGTGACCACTAGGTTACCTACATAGTCCAAGTGCCCGTTCGTTAACCTACATAGTCCAAGTGCCCACTAGGTAACGTAGATAGCCCAAGTGCCCGCTAGGTAAGGTACATATTCCAAGTGCCCGTAGGTAACCTAGATAGTCCAAGTGCCTGCTAGTTAACCTACATAGTCCAAGTACCTGCTAGGTAAACTACATAATCCAAGTGCCCGTTCGTTAACCTACATAGTCCAAGTGCCCGTTCATTAACCTACATAGTCCAAGTGCCCGCTAGGTAACTTAGAAAGCCCAAGTGCCCGCTAGGGAACGTACATACTCCAAGTGCCCACTAGGTAACCTAGACAGTCCAATTGCCCGCTAGTTAACCTAGACAGTCCAAGAACCCGATAGGGAACCTACATAGTCCAAGTGCCCGCTAGGTAACCTAGATAGTCCAATTGCCCGTTAGCTAACCTTGATAGTCGAAGTGTCCGCTAGTTAAAATACATAGTCCAAGTGCCCGTTCGTTAACCTAGAAAGTCCAAGTGCCCGCTAGGTAACCTAGACAGTCCAAGTGCCCGCTAGGTTACCTACATAGTCCAAGTGCACGTTCGTTAACCTAGATTGTCCAAGTGCCCGCTGGTAACCTACATAGTCCAAATGCCCGCAAGGAAACCTACATAGTTTAAATGTCTGCTAGGCAACCTATATAATCCAAGTGCCCACTCTGAAACATACATAGTCCAAGTGCCCGTTAGCTAACCTAGATAGTCCAAGGGCCCGCTAGTTGACCTACATAGTCCAAGTGCCAGCTAGGTAACCTAGATAGTACAAGTGCCCGCTAGGGAACCTAGATAGTCCAAGTGCCTGTTAGCTAACCTAGATAGTCCAAGTGGTGGCTAGGTAATCTACATAGTCCAAGTGCCCGTTCTTTAACCTAGATAATCCTAGTGCCCGTTAGGTAACCTAGACAGTCCAAGTGCCCGCTAGTTGCTCTACATAGTCCAAATGCCCGTTAGTTAACCTAGATAGTCAAAGTGCCTGCTAGGTAACCTAGATAGTCCAAGTGCCCCCTAGATAACCTACATAGTCCAAGTGCCCGCTAGGTAACGTAGAAAGCCCAAGTGCCCGCTAGGGAACGTACACACTCCAAGTGCCCAATAGGTAATCTAGTGAGTCCAATTGCCGCTAGTTAACCTAGACAGTCCAAGTACCCGATAGGGAACCTACATAGTCCAATTGCCCGCTAGGGAACCTACATACTCCAAGTGCTCGCTAGGCAACCTACATAGTCCAAGTGCCCGTTAGTTAACCTAGATAGTCAAAGTGCCTGCTAGGTAACCTAAATAGTCCAAGTGCCCGCTACGGAACCTACATAGTCCAAGTGCCCGATAGGTAACCTAGATAGTCCAATTGTCCGATAGCTAATCTAGATAGTCGAAGTGTCCGCTAGTTAACCTACATAGTCCAAGTGCCCGTTCGTTAACCTAGAAAGTCCAAGTGCCCGCTAGGTAACCTAGACAGTCCAAGTGCCTGCTAGGTTACCTACATAGTCCAAGTGCACGTTCGTTAACCTAGATTTTCCAAGTGCCCGCTGGTAACCTACATAGTCCAAATGCCCGCAAGGAAACCTATATAGTCTAAATGTCCGCTAGGCAACCTACATAATCCAAGTGCCCACTCTGGAACATACATAGTCCACGTGCCCATTAGCTAACCTAGATAGTCCAAGGGCCCGCTAGTTGACCTAAATAGTCCAAGTGCCAGCTAGGTAACCTAGATAGTACAAGTGCCCGCTAGGGAACGTAGATAGTCCAAGTGCCTGTTAGCTAACCTAGATAGTCCAAGTGGTGGCTAGGTAACCTACATAGTCCAAGTGCCCGTTCGTTAACCTAGATAATCCAAGTGCCCATTAGGTAACCTAGACAGTCCAAGTGCCCGCTAGTTGCCCTACATAGTCCAAGTGCCCGTTAGTTAACCTAGATAGTCAAAGTGCCTGCTAGGTAACCTAGATAGTCCAAGTGCCCGCTAGATAACCTACATAGTCCAAGTGCCCGCTAGGTAACCTAAATAGTCCTAATGTCCGCTAGGGAAACTACATAGTCCAAGTGCCCGCTAGTTAACCTAGATAGTCCAAGTGCCCCCTATTAAATCTACATAATCCATGGGCCCGCTAGTTAACCTACATAGTGCAAGGGCCCGCTAGTTAACCTAGATAGTCCAAGTGCCCGCTAGTTAACCTAGATAGTCCTAGTGCCCGCTAGTTAACCTAGATAGTCCAAGTGCCCGCTAGTTAACCTACATAGTCCAAGTGCCCGCTAGGTAACCTAGACAGTCCAAGTGAACACTAGGTTACCTACATAGTCCAAGTGCCCATTCGTTAACCTACATAGTCCAAGTGCCCGCTAGGTAACGTAGATAGCCCAAGTGCCCGCTAGGGAACTTACATAGTCCAAGTGCCCACTAGGTAACCTGGATAGTCTAAGTGCCTGGTAGTAAACCTACATAGTCCAAGTTCCTGCTAGGTAAACTATATAGTCCAAGTGCCCACTAGGTAACCTAGACAGTCCAATTACCCGCTAGTTAACCTAGACAGTCCAAGTACCGCTAGGGAATCTACATAGTCCAAGCGCCCGCTAGGGAACCTACATAGTCCAGGTGCTCGCTAGGCAACCTACATAGTCCAAGTGCCCGTTAGTTAACCTAGATAGTCAAAGTGCCTGCTAGGTAACCTAGAGAGTCCAAGTACCCGCTAGGTAACCTTCATAGTCCAAGTGCCCGTTAGGTAACCTTGATAGTCCAATTGCCCGTTAGCTATCCTAGATAGTCCAAGTGTCCGCTAGTTAACCTACATAGTCCAAGTGCCCGTTCGTTAACTTACATTGTCCAAGTGCCCGCTAGGTAACGTAGATATCCCAAGTGCCCGCTAGGGAACGTACATAGTCCAAGTGCCCACTAGGTAACCTAGACAGTCCAATTGCCCCCTAGTTAACCTAGACAGTCCAAGTGCCCGCTATGTAACGTAGATATCCCAAGTGCCCTCTAGGGAACCTACATAGTCCAAGTTCTCGCTAGGCAACCTACATAGTCCAAGTGCCCGTTAGTTAACCTAGATTGTCCAATTGCACGTTAGCAAACCTAGATAGTCGAAGTGTCCGCTAGTTAACCTACATAGTCCAAGTGCCCGTTCGTTAACCTAGACAGTCCAATTGCCCGTAGGTTACCTACATAGTCCAAGTGCACGTTCGTTAACCTAGATAATCCAAGTGCCCGTTAGTTAACCTAGACAGTCCAAGTGCCCGCTAGTTACCCTACATAGTCCAAGTGCCCGTTAGTTTACCTAGATAGTCAAAGTGCCTGCTAGGTAACCTAGATAGTCCAAGTGTCCGCTAGATAACCTACATAGTCCAAGTGACCACTAGGTTACCTACATAGTCCAAGTGCCCGTTCGTTAACCTATATAGTCCAAGTGCCCGCTAGGGAACGTAGATACCCCAAGTGCCCGCTAGGTAAGGTACATATTCCAAGTGCCCGTAGGTAACCTAGATAGTCCAAGTGCCCGCTAGTTAACCTACATAGTCCAAGTACCTGCTAGGTAAACTACATAATCCAAGTGCCCGTTCGTTTACCTACATAGTCCAAGTGCCCGTTCGTTTACCTACATAGTCCAAGTGCCCGCTAGGTAACGTAGAAAGCCCAAGTGCCCGCTAGGGAACGTACATACTCCAAGTGCCCACTAGGTAACCTAGACAGTCCAATTGCCCGCTAGTTAACCGAGACATTCCAAGTACCCGATTGGGAACCTACATAGTCCAATTGCCCGCTAGGGAACCTACATACTCCAATTGCTCGCTAGGCAACCTACATAGTCCAAGTGCCCGTTAGTTAACCTAGATAGTCAAAGTGCCTGCTAGGTAACCTAAATAGTCCAAGTACCCGCTAGGGAACCTACATAGTCCAAGTGCCCGCTAGGTAACCTAGATAGTCCAATTGCCCGTTAGCTAACCTAGATAGTCGAAGTGTCCGCTAGTTAACCTACATAGTCCAAGTACCCGTTCGTTAACTTACTTTGTCCAAGTGCCCGCTAGGTAACCTAGACAGTCCAAGTGCCCGCTAGGTTACCTACATAGTCCAAGTGCACGTTCGTTAACCTAGATTGTCCAAGTGCCCGCTGGTAACCTACATAGTCCAAATGCCCGCAAGGAAACCTACTTAGTCTAAATGTCCGCTAGGCAACCTACATAATCCAAGTGCCCACTCTGGAACATACATAGTCCAAGTGCCCGTTAGCTAACCTAGATAGTCCAAGGGCCCGCTAGTTGACCTACATAGTCCAAGTGCCAGCTAGGTAACCTAGATAGTCCAAGTGCCCGCTAGGGAACCTACATAGTCCAAGTGCCCGCTAGGTAACCTAGATAGTCCAATTGCCCGTTAGCTAACCTTGATAGTCGAAGTGTCCGCTAGTTAAAATACATAGTCCAAGTGCCCGTTCGTTAACCTAGAAAGTCCAAGTGCCCGCTAGGTAACCTAGACAGTCCAAGTGCCCGCTAGGTTACCTACATAGTCCAAGTGCACGTTCGTTAACCTAGATTGTCCAAGTGCCCGCTGGTAACCTACATAGTCCAAATGCCCGCAAGGAAACCTACATAGTCTAAATGTCCGCTAGGCAACCTATATAATCCAAGTGCCCACTCTGAAACATACATAGTCCAAGTGCCCGTTAGCTAACCTAGATAGTCCTAGGGCCCGCTAGTTGACCTACATAGTCCAAGTGCCAGCTAGGTAACCTAGGTAGTACAAGTGCCCGCTAGGGAACCTAGATAGTCCAAGTGCCTGTTAGCTAACCTAGATAGTCCAAGTGGTGGCTAGGTAATCTACATAGTCCAAGTGCCCGTTCGTTAACCTAGATAATCCTAGTGCCCGTTAGGTAACCTAGACAGTCCAAGTGCCCGCTAGTTGCCCTACATAGTCCAAATGCCCGTTAGTTAACCTAGATAGTCAAAGTGCCTGCTAGGTAACCTAGATAGTCCAAGTGCCCCCTAGATAACCTACATAGTCCAAGTGCCCGCTAGGTAACGTAGAAAGCCCAAGTGCCCGCTAGGGAACGTACATACTCCAAGTTCCCAATAGGTAATCTAGTGAGTCCAATTGCCGCTAGTTAACCTAGACAGTCCAAGTACCCGATAGGGAACCTACATAGTCCAATTGCCCACTAGGGTACCTACATACTCCAAGTGCTCGCTAGGCAACCTACATAGTCCAAGTGCCCGTTAGTTAACCTAGATAGTCAAAGTGCCTGCTAGGTAACCTAAATAGTCCAAGTGCCCGCTAGGGAACCTACATAGTCCAAGTGCCCGATAGGTAACCTAGATAGTCCAATTGCCCGATAGCTAATCTAGATAGTCGAAGTGTCCGCTAGTTAACCTACATAGTCCAAGTGCCCGTTCGTTAACCTAGAAAGTCCAAGTGCCCGCTAGGTAACCTAGACAGTCCAAGTGCCTGCTAGGTTACCTACATAGTCCAAGTGCACGTTCGTTAACCTAGATTTTCCAAGTGCCCGCTGGTAACCTACATAGTCCAAATGCCCGCAAGGAAACCTATATAGTCTAAATGTCCGCTAGGCAACCTACATAATCCAAGTGCCCACTCTGGAACATACATAGTCCACGTGCCCATTAGCTAACCTAGATAGTCCAAGGGCCCGCAAGTTGACCTAAATAGTCCAAGTGCCAGCTAGGTAACCTAGATAGTACAAGTGCCCGCTAGGGACCCTAGATAGTCCAAGTGCCTGTTAGCTAACCTAGATAGTCCAAGTGGTGGCTAGGTAACCTACATAGTCCAAGTGCCCGTTCGTTAACCTAGATAATCCAAGTGCCCGTTAGGTAACCTAGACAGTCCAAGTGCCCGCTAGTTGCCCTACATAGTCCAAGTGCCCGTTAGTTAACCTAGATAGTCAAAGTGCCTGCTAGGTAACCTAGATAGTCCAAGTGCCCGCTAGTTAACCTACATAGTCCAAGTGCCCGCTAGGTAACCTAGACAGTCCTAGTGAACACTAGGTTACCTACATAGTCCAAGTGCCCATTCGTTAACCTACATAGTCCAAGTGCCCGCTAGGTAACGTAGATAGCCCAAGTGCCCGCTAGGGAACTTACATAGTCCAAGTGCCCGCTAGGTAACCTGGATAGTCTAAGTGCCTGGTAGTAAACCTACATAGTCCAAGTTCCTGCTAGGTAAACTACATAGTCCAAGTGCCCCCTAGGTAACCTAGACAGTCCAATTGCCCGCTAGTTAACCTAGACAGTCCAAGTCCGCTAGCGAATCTACATAGTCCAAGCGCTCGCTAGGGAACCTACATAGTCCAGGTGCTCGCTAGGCAACCTACATAGTCCAAGTGCCCGTTAGTTAACCTAGATAGTGAAAGTGCCTGCTAGGTAACCTAGATAGTCCAAGTACCCGCTAGGTAACCTTCATAGTCCAAGTGCCCGTTAGGTAACCTTGATAGTCCAATTGCCCGTTAGCTATCCTAGATAGTCCAAGTGTCCGCTAGTTAACCTACATAGTCCAAGTGCCCGTTCGTTAACTTACATTGTCCAAGTGCCCGCTAGGTAACGTAGATATCCCAAGTGCCCGCTAGGGAACGTACATAGTCCAAGTGCCCACTAGGTAACCTAGACAGTCCAATTGCCCCCTAGTTAACCTAGACAGTCCAAGTACCCGATAGGGAACCTACATAGTCCAAGTGCCCTCTAGGGAACCTACATAGTCCAAGTGCTCGCTAGGCAACCTACATAGTCCAAGTGCCCGTTAGTTAACCTAGATTGTCCAATTGCACGTTAGCTAACCTAGATAGTCGAAGTGTCCGCTAGTTAACCTACATAGTCCAAGTGCCCGTTCGTTAACCTAGATAGTCCAAGTGCCCGCTAGGTAACCTAGACAGTCCAATTGCCCGTAGGTTACCTACATAGTCCAAGTGCACGTTCGTTAACCTAGATAATCCAAGTGCCCGTTAGTTAATCTAGACAGTCCAAGTGCCCGCTAGTTACCCTACATAGTCCAAGTGCCCGTTAGTTTACCTAGATAGTCAAAGTGCCTGCTAGGTAAACTAGATAGTCCAAATGCCCGCTAGATAACCTACATAGTCCAAGTGACCACTAGGTTACCTACATAGTCCAAGTGCCCGTTCGTTAACCTATATAGTCCAAGTGCCCGCTAGGTAACGTAGATACCCCAAGTGCCCGCTAGGTAAGGTACATATTCCAAGTGCCCGTAGGTAACCTAGATAGTCCAAGTGCCCGCTAGTTAACCTACATAGTCCAAGTACCTGCTAGGTAAACTACATAATCCAAGTGCCCGTTCGTTAACCTACATAGTCCAAGTGCCCGTTCGTTAACCTACATAGTCCAAGTGCCCGCTAGGTAACGTAGAAAGCCCAAGTGCCCGCTAGGGAACGTACATACTCCAAGTGCCCACTAGGTAACCTAGACAGTCCAATTGCCCGCTAGTTAACCGAGACATTCCAAGTACCCGATTGGGAACCTACATAGTCCAATTGCCCGCTAGGGAACCTACATACTCCAATTGCTCGCTAGGCAACCTACATAGTCCAAGTGCCCGTTAGTTAACCTAGATAGTCAAAGTGCCTGCTAGGTAACCTAAATAGTCCAAGTGCCCGCTAGGGAACCTACATAGTCCAAGTGCCCGCTAGGTAACCTAGATAGTCCAATTGCCCGTTAGCTAACCTAGATAGTCGAAGTGTCCGCTAGTTAACCTACATAGTCCAAGTGCCCGTTCGTTAACCTAGAAAGTCCAAGTGCCCGCTAGGTAACCTAGACAGTCCAAGTGCCCGCTAGGTTACCTACATAGTCCAAGTGCACGTTCGTTAACCTAGATTGTCCAAGTGCCCGCTGGTAACCTACATAGTCCAAATGCCCGCAAGGAAACCTACTTAGTCTAAATGTCCGCTAGGCAACCTACATAATCCAAGTGCCCACTCTGGAACATACATAGTCCAAGTGCCCGTTAGCTAACCTAGATAGTCCAAGGGCCCGCTAGTTGACCTACATAGTCCAAGTGCCAGTTGGTAACCTAGATAGTACAAGTGCCCGCTAGGGAACCTAGATAGTCCAAGTGCCTGTTAGCTAACCTAGATAGTCCAAGTGGTGGCTAGGTAACCTACATAGTCCAAGTGCCCGTTCGTTAACCTAGATAATCCAAGTGCCCGTTAGGTAACCTAGACAGACCAAGTGCCCGCTAGTTGCCCTACATAGTCCAAGTGACCGTTAGTTAACCTAGATAGTCAAAGTGCCTGCTAGGTAACCTAGATAGTCCAAGTGCCCGCTAGATAACCTACATAGTCCAAGTGCCCACTATGGTAACCTAAATAGTCCAAATGTCCGCTAGGGAAACTACATAGTCCAAGTGCCCGCTAGTTAACCTAGATAGTCCAAGTGCCCCCTAGTAAACCTACATAATCAATGGGCCCGCTAGTTAACCTACATAGTGCAAGGGCCCGCTAGTTGACCTACATAGTCCAAGTGCCAGTTGGTAACCTAGATAGTACAAGTGCCCGCTAGGGAACCTAGATAGTCCAAGTGCCTGTTAGCTAACCTAGATAGTCCAAGTGGTGGCTAGGTAACCTACATAGTCCAAGTGCCCGTTCGTTAACCTAGATAATCCAAGTGCCCGTTAGGTAACCTAGACAGACCAAGTGCCCGCTAGTTGCCCTACATAGTCCAAGTGACCGTTAGTTAACCTAGATAGTCAAAGTGCCTGCTAGGTAACCTAGATAGTCCAAGTGCCCGCTAGATAACCTACATAGTCCAAGTGCCCGCTAGGTAACCTAAATAGTCCAAATGTCCGCTAGGGAAACTACATAGTCCAAGTGCCCGCTAGTTAACCTAGATAGTCCAAGTGCCCCCTAGTAAACCTACATAATCAATGGGCCCGCTAGTTAACCTACATAGTGCAAGGGCCCGCTAGTTAACCTAGATAGTCCAAGTGCCCGCTAGTTAACCTAGATAGTCCAAGTGCCCGCTAGTTAACCTAGATAGTCCAAGTGCCCGCTAGTTAACCTACATAGTCCAAGTGCTCGCTAGGTAACCTAGACAGTCCAAGTGACCACTAGGTTACCTACATAGTCCAAGTGCCCATTCGTTAACGTACATAGTCTAGTGCCCGCTAGGTAACCTGGATAGCCTAAGTCCCTGCTAGTAAACCTACATACTCCAAGTGCCTGCTAGGTAAACTACATAGTCCAAGTGCCCACTAGGTAACCTAGACAGTCCAATTGCCCGCTAGTTAACCTAGACAGTCCAAGTACCGCTAGGGAATCTACATAGTCCAAGCGCCCGCTAGGGGACCTACATAGTCCAGGTGCTCGCTAGGCAACCTACATAGTCCAAGTGCCCGTTAGTTAACCTAGATAGTCAAAGTGCCTGCTAGGTAATCTAGATAGTCCAAGTGCCCCCTAGGTACCCTTCATAGTCCAAGTGCCCGTTAGGTAACCTTTATAGTCCAATTGCCCGTTAGCTATCCTAGATAGTCCAAGTGTCCGCTAGTTAACCTACATAGTCAAAGTGCCCGTTCGTTAACTTACTTTGTCCAAGTGCCCGCTAGGTAACGTAGATAGCCCAAGTGCCCGCTAGGGAACGTACATAGTCCAAGTGCCCACTAGGTAACCTAGACAGTCCAATTGCCCCCTAGTTAACCTAGACAGTCCAAG
The DNA here is from genome assembly GCF_050624435.1 of Tenrec ecaudatus. Lineage (NCBI taxonomy): Eukaryota > Metazoa > Chordata > Mammalia > Afrosoricida > Tenrecidae > Tenrec > Tenrec ecaudatus. The sequence goes on from NC_134536.1 coordinate 141,642,371, forward strand.
TACCCGATAGGGAACCTACATAGTCCAAGTGCCCACTAGGGAACCTACATAGTCCAAGTGCTCGCTAGGCAACCTACATAGTCCAAGTGCCCGTTAGTTAACCTAGATTGTCCAATTCCCGTTAGCTAACCTAGATAGTCGAAGTGTCCGCTAGTTAACATACATAGTCCAAGTGCCCGTTCGTTAACCTAGATAGTCCAAGTGCCCGCTAGGTAACCTAGACAGTCCAGGTGCCCGCTAGGTTACCTACATAGTCCAAGTGCACGTTAGTTAACCTAGATAATCCAAGTGCCCGTTAGGTAACCTAGACAGTCCAAGTGCCCGCTAGTTACCCTACATAGTCCAAGTGCCCGTTAGTTAACCTAGATAGTCAAAGTGCCTGCTAGGTAACCTAGATAGTCCAAGTGTCCGCTAGATAACCTACATAGTCCAAGTGACCACTAGGTTACCTACATAGTCCAAGTGCCCGTTCGTTAACCTACATAGTCCAAGTGCCCACTAGGTAACGTAGATAGCCCAAGTGCCCGCTAGGGAAGGTACATATTCCAAGTGCCCGTAGGTAACCTAGATAGTCCAAGTGCCCGCTAGTTAACCTACATAGTCCAAGTACCTGCTAGGTAAACTACATAATCCAAGTGCCCGTTCGTTAACCTACATAGTCCAAGTGCCCGTTCGTTAACCTACATAGTCCAAGTGCCCGCTAGGTAACGTAGAAAGCCCAGGTGCCCGCTAGGGAACGTACATACTCCAAGTGCCCACTAGGTAACCTAGACAGTCCAATTGCCCGCTAGTTAACCTAGACAGTCAAAGTACCCGATAGGGAACCTACATAGTCCAAGTGCTCGCTAGGCAACCTAAATAGTCCAAGTGCCCGTTAGTTAACCTAGATAGTCAAAGTGCCTGCTAGGTAACCTAAATAGTCCAAGTGCCCGCTAGGGAACCTACATAGTCCAAGTGTCCGCTAGGTAACCTAGATAGTCCAATTGCCCGTTAGCTAACCTAGATAGTCGAAGTGTCCGCTAGTTAAAATACATAGTCCAAGTGCCCGTTCGGTAACCTAGAAAGTCCAAGTGCCCGCTAGGTAACCTAGACAGTCCAAGTGCCCGCTAGGTTACCTACATAGTCCAAGTGCACGTTCGTTAACCTAGATTGTCCAAGTGCCCGCTGGTAACCTACATAGTCCAAATGCCCGCAAGGAAACCTACATAGTCTAAATGTCCGCTAGGCAACCTACATAATACAAGTGCCCACTCTGAAACATACATAGTCCAAGTGCCCGTTAGCTAACCTAGATAGTCCAAGGGCCCGCTAGTTGACCTACATAGTCCAAGTGCCAGCTAGGTAACCTAGATAGTACAAGTGCCCACTAGGGAACCTAGATAGTCCAAATGCCTGTTAGCTAACCTAGATAGTCCAAGTGGTGGCTAGGTAATCTACATAGTCCAAGTGCCCGTTCGCTAACCTAGATAATCCTAGTGCCCGTTAGGTAACCTAGACAGTCCAAGTGCCCGCTAGTTACCCTACATAGTCCAAATGCCCGTTCGTTAACCTAGATAGTCAAAGTGCCTGCTAGGTAACCTAGATAGTCCAAGTGCCCGCTAGATAACCTACATAGTACAAGTGCCTGCTACGTAACCTAAATAGTCCAAATGTCCGCTAGGGAAACTACATAGTCCAAGTGCCCGCTAGTTAACCTAGATAGTCCAAGTTCCCCCTAGTAAACCTACATAATCCATGGGCCCGCTAGTTAACCTACATAGTGCAAGGGCCCGCTAGTTAACCTAGATAGTCCAAATGCCCGCTAGTTAGCCTAGATAGTCCAAGTGCCCGCTAGTTAACCTAGATAGTCCAAGTGCCCGCTAGTTAACCTACATAGTCCAAGTGCCCGCTAGGTAACCTAGACAGTCCAAGTGACCACTAGGTTACCTACATAGTCCAAGTGCCCATTCGTTAACCTACATATTCCAAGTGCCCGCTAGGTAACGTAGATAGCCCAAGTGCCCGCTAGGGAACGTACATAGTCCAAGTGCCCGCTAGGTAACCTAGATAGTCTAAGTGCCTGCTAGTAAACCTAGATAGTCCAAGTGCCCGCTAGTTAACCTACATAGTCCAAGTGCCCGTTAGTTAACCTAGATAGTCAAAGTGCCTGCTAGGTAACCTACATAGTCCAAGTGCCCGCTAGGGAAACTACATAGTCCAGGGGCCCGCTAGTTAACCTAGATGTCCCAAATGCCCCCTAGTAAACCTACATAATCCATGGGCCTGCTAGTTAACCTACATAGTGCAAGGGCCCGCTAGTTAACCTAGATCGTGCAAGTGTCCGCTAGTTAACCTACATAGTCCAAGTGCCAGCTAGGTAACCTAGATAGTCCAATTGCCCGCTAGGGATCCTTCATAATCCAAGTCCAAGCTAGGTAACCTATATAGTGCAAGTGCCCGCTAGGGAAGGTACATAGTCCAAGTGTCCGCTAGGTAACATAGAGAGTTCAAGTGCCCGCTAGTAAACCTAGATAGTCCAAGTGCCCGCTAGTTAACCTAGATAGTCCAAGTGCCCGCTAGTAAACCTAGATAGTCCAAGGGCCTGCTAGTTAACCTAGATAGTCCAAGTGCCCGCTAGTTAACCTAAACCGTCCAAGTGTCCGCTAGGTAACCTACATAGTCCAAGTGCCTGCTAGGTAACCTAGATAGTCCAAGTGCCTGATACCTAACCTACATAGTCCAAGTGTCCTTTCGTTAACCTAGATAGTCCAAGTGCCCATTGGGTAACCTACATAGTCCATGTGCCCGCCTGGTAACCTGGTTAGTCCAAGTGCCCGCTAGTTAACCTACATAGTCCAAGTGCCTTCTAGGGAGCCTACATAGTCCACGTGACCGCTAGGGAACCTACATAGTCCAAGTGCCCGCTAGGTAACCTACATAGTCCAAATGCCCGCAAGGAAAACTACATAGTCTAAATGTCCGCTAGGCAACCTACATAATACAAGTGCCCACTCTGGAACATACATAGTCCAAGTACCCGTTAGCTAACCTAGATAGTCCAAGGGCCCGCTAGTTGACCTACATAGTCCAAGTGCCCGCTAGGTAACCTGGATAGTCTAAGTGCCTGGTAGTAAACCTACATAGTCCAAGTTCCTGCTAGGTAAACTACATAGTCCAAGTGCCCCCTAGGTAACCTAGACAGTCCAATTGCCCGCTAGTTAACCTAGACAGTCCAAGTCCGCTAGCGAATCTACATAGTCCAAGCGCCCGCTAGGGAACCTACATAGTCCAGGTGCTCGCTAGGCAACCTACATAGTCCAAGTGCCCGTTAGTTAACCTAGATAGTGAAAGTGCCTGCTAGGTAACCTAGATAGTCCAAGTACCCGCTAGGTAACCTTCATAGTCCAAGTGCCCGTTAGGTAACCTTGATAGTCCAATTGCCCGTTAGCTATCCTAGATAGTCCAAGTGTCCGCTAGTTAACCTACATAGTCCAAGTGCCCGTTCGTTAACTTACATTGTCCAAGTGCCCGCTAGGTAACGTAGATATCCCAAGTGCCCGCTAGGGAACGTACATAGTCCAAGTGCCCACTAGGTAACCTAGACAGTCCAATTGCCCCCTAGTTAACCTAGACAGTCCAAGTACCCGATAGGGAACCTACATAGTCCAAGTGCCCTCTAGGGAACCTACATAGTCCAAGTGCTCGCTAGGCAACCTACATAGTCCAAGTGCCCGTTAGTTAACCTAGATTGTCCAATTGCACGTTAGCTAACCTAGATAGTCGAAGTGTCCGCTAGTTAACCTACATAGTCCAAGTGCCCGTTCGTTAACCTAGATAGTCCAAGTGCCCGCTAGGTAACCTAGACAGTCCAATTGCCCGTAGGTTACCTACATAGTCCAAGTGCACGTTCGTTAACCTAGATAATCCAAGTGCCCGTTAGTTAATCTAGACAGTCCAAGTGCCCGCTAGTTACCCTACATAGTCCAAGTGCCCGTTAGTTTACCTAGATAGTCAAAGTGCCTGCTAGGTAAACTAGATAGTCCAAGTGTCCGCTAGATAACCTACATAGTCCAAGTGACCACTAGGTTACCTACATAGTCCAAGTGCCCGTTCGTTAACCTATATAGTCCAAGTGCCCGCTAGGTAACGTAGATACCCCAAGTGCCCGCTAGGTAAGGTACATATTCCAAGTGCCCGTAGGTAACCTAGATAGTCCAAGTGCCCGCTAGTTAACCTACATAGTCCAAGTACCTGCTAGGTAAACTACATAATCCAAGTGCCCGTTCGTTAACCTACATAGTCCAAGTGCCCGTTCGTTAACCTACATAGTCCAAGTGCCCGCTAGGTAACGTAGAAAGCCCAAGTGCCCGCTAGGGAACGTACATACTCCAAGTGCCCACTAGGTAACCTAGACAGTCCAATTGCCCGCTAGTTAACCGAGACATTCCAAGTACCCGATTGGGAACCTACATAGTCCAATTGCCCGCTAGGGAACCTACATACTCCAATTGCTCGCTAGGCAACCTACATAGTCCAAGTGCCCGTTAGTTAACCTAGATAGTCAAAGTGCCTGCTAGGTAACCTAAATAGTCCAAGTGCCCGCTAGGGAACCTACATAGTCCAAGTGCCCGCTAGGTAACCTAGATAGTCCAATTGCCCGTTAGCTAACCTAGATAGTCGAAGTGTCCGCTAGTTAACCTACATAGTCCAAGTGCCCGTTCGTTAACCTAGAAAGTCCAAGTGCCCGCTAGGTAACGTAGACAGTCCAAGTGCCCGCTAGGTTACCTACATAGTCCAAGTGCACGTTCGTTAACCTAGATTGTCCAAGTGCCCGCTGGTAACCTACATAGTCCAAATGCCCGCAAGGAAACCTACTTAGTCTAAATGTCCGCTAGGCAACCTACATAATCCAAGTGCCCACTCTGGAACATACATAGTCCAAGTGCCCGTTAGCTAACCTAGATAGTCCAAGGGCCCGCTAGTTGACCTACATAGTCCAAGTGCCAGTTGGTAACCTAGATAGTACAAGTGCCCGCTAGGGAACCTAGATAGTCCAAGTGCCTGTTAGCTAACCTAGATAGTCCAAGTGGTGGCTAGGTAACCTACATAGTCCAAGTGCCCGTTCGTTAACCTAGATAATCCAAGTGCCCGTTAGGTAACCTAGACAGACCAAGTGCCCGCTAGTTGCCCTACATAGTCCAAGTGACCGTTAGTTAACCTAGATAGTCAAAGTGCCTGCTAGGTAACCTAGATAGTCCAAGTGCCCGCTAGATAACCTACATAGTCCAAGTGCCCGCTAGGTAACCTAAATAGTCCAAATGTCCGCTAGGGAAACTATATAGTCCAAGTGCCCGCTAGTTAACCTAGATAGTCCAAGTGCCCCCTAGTAAACCTACATAATCAATGGGCCCGCTAGTTAACCTACATAGTGCAAGGGCCCGCTAGTTAACCTAGATAGTCCAAGTGCCCGCTAGTTAACCTAGATAGTCCAAGTGCCCGCTAGTTAACCTAGATAGTCCAAGTGCCCGCTAGTTAACCTACATAGTCCAAGTGCTCGCTAGGTAACCTAGACAGTCCAAGTGACCACTAGGTTACCTACATAGTCCAAGTGCCCATTCGTTAACCTACATAGTCTAGTGCCCGCTAGGTAACGTAGATAGCCCAAGTGCCCGCTAGGGAACGTATATAGTCCAAGTGCCCGCTAGGTAACCTGGATAGCTTAAGTCCCTGCTAGTAAACCAACATACTCCAAGTGCCTGCTAGGTAAACTACATAGTCCAAGTGCCCACTAGGTAACCTAGACAGTCCAATTGCCCGCTAGTTAACCTAGACAGTCCAAGTACCGCTAGGGAATCTACATAGTCCAAGCGCCCGCTAGGGGACCTACATAGTCCAGGTGCTCGCTAGGCAACCTACATAGTCCAAGTGCCCGTTAGTTAACCTAGATAGTCAAAGTGCCTGCTAGGTAACCTAGATAGTCCAAGTGCCCCCTAGGTACCCTTCATAGTCCAAGTGCCCGTTAGGTAACCTTGATAGTCCAATTGCCCGTTAGCTATCCTAGATAGTCCAAGTGTCCGCTAGTTAACCTACATAGTCAAAGTACCCGTTCGTTAACTTACTTTGTCCAAGTGCCCGCTAGGTAACGTAGATAGCCCAAGTGCCCGCTAGGGAACGTACATAGTCCAAGTGCCCACTAGGTAACCTAGACAGTCCAATTGCCCCCTAGTTAACCTAGACAGTCCAAGTACCCGATAGGGAACCTACATAGTCCAAGTGCCCACTAGGGAACCTACATAGTCCAAGTGCTCGCTAGGCAACCTACATAGTCCAAGTGCCCGTTAGTTAACCTAGATTGTCCAATTCCCGTTAGCTAACCTAGATAGTCGAAGTGTCCGCTAGTTAACATACATAGTCCAAGTGCCCGTTCGTTAACCTAGATAGTCCAAGTGCCCGCTAGGTAACCTAGACAGTCCAAGTGCCCGCTAGGTTACCTACATAGTCCAAGTGCACGTTAGTTAACCTAGATAATCCAAGTGCCCGTTAGGTAACCTAGACAGTCCAAGTGCCCGCTAGTTACCCTACATAGTCCAAGTGCCCGTTAGTTAACCTAGATAGTCAAAGTGCCTGCTAGGTAACCTAGATAGTCCAAGTGTCCGCTAGATAACCTACATAGTCCAAGTGACCACTAGGTTACCTACATAGTCCAAGTGCCCGTTCGTTAACCTACATAGTCCAAGTGCCCACTAGGTAACGTAGATAGCCCAAGTGCCCGCTAGGGAAGGTACATATTCCAAGTGCCCGTAGGTAACCTAGATAGTCCAAGTGCCCGCTAGTTAACCTACATAGTCCAAGTACCTGCTAGGTAAACTACATAATCCAAGTGCCCGTTCGTTAACCTACATAGTCCAAGTGCCCGCTAGTTAACCTAGATAGTCCAAGTTCCCCCTAGTAAACCTACATAATCCATGGGCCCGCTAGTTAACCTACATAGTGCAAGGGCCCGCTAGTTAACCTAGATAGTCCAAATGCCCGCTAGTTAGCCTAGATAGTCCAAGTGCCCGCTAGTTAACCTAGATAGTCCAAGTGCCCGCTAGTTAACCTACATAGTCCAAGTGCCCGCTAGGTAACCTAGACAGTCCAAGTGACCACTAGGTTACCTACATAGTCCAAGTGCCCATTCGTTAACCTACATAGTCCAAGTGCCCGCTAGGTAACGTAGATAGCCCAAGTGCCCGCTAGGGAACGTACATAGTCCAAGTGCCCGCTAGGTAACCTAGATAGTCTAAGTGCCTGCTAGTAAACCTAGATAGTCCAAGTGCCCGCTAGTTAACCTACATAGTCCAAGTGCCCGTTAGTTAACCTAGATAGTCAAAGTGCCTGCTAGGTAACCTACATAGTCCAAGTGCCCGCTAGGGAAACTACATAGTCCAGGGGCCCGCTAGTTAACCTAGATGTCCCAAATGCCCCCTAGTAAACCTACATAATCCATGGGCCTGCTAGTTAACCTACATAGTGCAAGGGCCCGCTAGTTAACCTAGATCGTGCAAGTGTCCGCTAGTTAACCTACATAGTCCAAGTGCCAGCTAGGTAACCTAGATAGTCCAATTGCCCGCTAGGGATCCTTCATAATCCAAGTCCAAGCTAGGTAACCTATATAGTGCAAGTGCCCGCTAGGGAAGGTACATAGTCCAAGTGTCCGCTAGGTAACATAGAGAGTTCAAGTGCCCGCTAGTAAACCTAGATAGTCCAAGTGCCCGCTAGTTAACCTAGATAGTCCAAGTGCCCGCTAGTAAACCTAGATAGTCCAAGGGCCTGCTAGTTAACCTAGATAGTCCAAGTGCCCGCTAGTTAACCTAAACCGTCCAAGTGTCCGCTAGGTAACCTACATAGTCCAAGTGCCTGCTAGGTAACCTAGATAGTCCAAGTGCCTGATACCTAACCTACATAGTCCAAGTGTCCTTTCGTTAACCTAGATAGTCCAAGTGCCCATTGGGTAACCTACATAGTCCATGTGCCCGCCTGGTAACCTGGTTAGTCCAAGTGCCCGCTAGTTAACCTACATAGTCCAAGTGCCTTCTAGGGAGCCTACATAGTCCACGTGACCGCTAGGGAACCTACATAGTCCAAGTGCCCGCTAGGTAACCTACATAGTCCAAATGCCCGCAAGGAAAACTACATAGTCTAAATGTCCGCTAGGCAACCTACATAATACAAGTGCCCACTCTGGAACATACATAGTCCAAGTACCCGTTAGCTAACCTAGATAGTCCAAGGGCCCGCTAGTTGACCTACATAGTCCAAGTGCCCGCTAGGTAACCTGGATAGTCTAAGTGCCTGGTAGTAAACCTACATAGTCCAAGTTCCTGCTAGGTAAACTACATAGTCCAAGTGCCCCCTAGGTAACCTAGACAGTCCAATTGCCCGCTAGTTAACCTAGACAGTCCAAGTCCGCTAGCGAATCTACATAGTCCAAGCGCCCGCTAGGGAACCTACATAGTCCAGGTGCTCGCTAGGCAACCTACATAGTCCAAGTGCCCGTTAGTTAACCTAGATAGTGAAAGTGCCTGCTAGGTAACCTAGATAGTCCAAGTACCCGCTAGGTAACCTTCATAGTCCAAGTGCCCGTTAGGTAACCTTGATAGTCCAATTGCCCGTTAGCTATCCTAGATAGTCCAAGTGTCCGCTAGTTAACCTACATAGTCCAAGTGCCCGTTCGTTAACTTACATTGTCCAAGTGCCCGCTAGGTAACGTAGATATCCCAAGTGCCCGCTAGGGAACGTACATAGTCCAAGTGCCCACTAGGTAACCTAGACAGTCCAATTGCCCCCTAGTTAACCTAGACAGTCCAAGTACCCGATAGGGAACCTACATAGTCCAAGTGCCCTCTAGGGAACCTACATAGTCCAAGTGCTCGCTAGGCAACCTACATAGTCCAAGTGCCCGTTAGTTAACCTAGATTGTCCAATTGCACGTTAGCTAACCTAGATAGTCGAAGTGTCCGCTAGTTAACCTACATAGTCCAAGTGCCCGTTCGTTAACCTAGATAGTCCAAGTGCCCGCTAGGTAACCTAGACAGTCCAATTGCCCGTAGGTTACCTACATAGTCCAAGTGCACGTTCGTTAACCTAGATAATCCAAGTGCCCGTTAGTTAATCTAGACAGTCCAAGTGCCCGCTAGTTACCCTACATAGTCCAAGTGCCCGTTAGTTTACCTAGATAGTCAAAGTGCCTGCTAGGTAAACTAGATAGTCCAAGTGTCCGCTAGATAACCTACATAGTCCAAGTGACCACTAGGTTACCTACATAGTCCAAGTGCCCGTTCGTTAACCTATATAGTCCAAGTGCCCGCTAGGTAACGTAGATACCCCAAGTGCCCGCTAGGTAAGGTACATATTCCAAGTGCCCGTAGGTAACCTAGATAGTCCAAGTGCCCGCTAGTTAACCTACATAGTCCAAGTACCTGCTAGGTAAACTACATAATCCAAGTGCCCGTTCGTTAACCTACATAGTCCAAGTGCCCGTTCGTTAACCTACATAGTCCAAGTGCCCGCTAGGTAACGTAGAAAGCCCAAGTGCCCGCTAGGGAACTTACATACTCCAAGTGCCCACTAGGTAACCTAGACAGTCCAATTGCCCGCTAGTTAACCGAGACATTCCAAGTACCCGATTGGGAACCTACATAGTCCAATTGCCCGCTAGGGAACCTACATACTCCAATTGCTCGCTAGGCAACCTACATAGTCCAAGTGCCCGTTAGTTAACCTAGATAGTCAAAGTGCCTGCTAGGTAACCTAAATAGTCCAAGTGCCCGCTAGGGAACCTACATAGTCCAAGTGCCCGCTAGGTAACCTAGATAGTCCAATTGCCCGTTAGCTAACCTAGATAGTCGAAGTGTCCGCTAGTTAACCTACATAGTCCAAGTGCCCGTTCGTTAACCTAGAAAGTCCAAGTGCCCGCTAGGTAACGTAGACAGTCCAAGTGCCCGCTAGGTTACCTACATAGTCCAAGTGCACGTTCGTTAACCTAGATTGTCCAAGTGCCCGCTGGTAACCTACATAGTCCAAATGCCCGCAAGGAAACCTACTTAGTCTAAATGTCCGCTAGGCAACCTACATAATCCAAGTGCCCACTCTGGAACATACATAGTCCAAGTGCCCGTTAGCTAACCTAGATAGTCCAAGGGCCCGCTAGTTGACCTACATAGTCCAAGTGCCAGTTGGTAACCTAGATAGTACAAGTGCCCGCTAGGGAACCTAGATAGTCCAAGTGCCTGTTAGCTAACCTAGATAGTCCAAGTGGTGGCTAGGTAACCTACATATTCCAAGTGCCCGTTCGTTAACCTAGATAATCCAAGTGCCCGTTAGGTAACCTAGACAGACCAAGTGCCCGCTAGTTGCCCTACATAGTCCAAGTGACCGTTAGTTAACCTAGATAGTCAAAGTGCCTGCTAGGTAACCTAGATAGTCCAAGTGCCCGCTAGATAACCTACATAGTCCAAGTGCCCGCTAGGTAACCTAAATAGTCCAAATGTCCGCTAGGGAAACTACATAGTCCATGTGCCCGCTAGTTAACCTAGATAGTCCAAGTGCCCCCTAGTAAACCTACATAATCAATGGGCCCGCTAGTTAACCTACATAGTGCAAGGGCCCGCTAGTTAACCTAGATAGTCCAAGTGCCCGCTAGTTAACCTAGATAGTCCAAGTGCCCGCTAGTTAACCTAGATAGTCCAAGTGCCCGCTAGTTAACCTACATAGTCCAAGTGCTCGCTAGGTAACCTAGACAGTCCAAGTGACCACTAGGTTACCTACATAGTCCAAGTGCCCATTCGTTAACCTACATAGTCTAGTGCCCGCTAGGTAACGTAGATAGCCCAAGTGCCCGCTAGGGAACGTATATAGTCCAAGTGCCCGCTAGGTAACCTGGATAGCTTAAGTCCCTGCTAGTAAACCTACATACTCCAAGTGCCTGCTAGGTAAACTACATAGTCCAAGTGCCCACTAGGTAACCTAGACAGTCCAATTGCCCGCTAGTTAACCTAGACAGTCCAAGTACCGCTAGGGAATCTACATAGTCCAAGCGCCCGCTAGGGGACCTACATAGTCCAGGTGCTCGCTAGGCAACCTACATAGTCCAAGTGCCCGTTAGTTAACCTAGATAGTCAAAGTGCCTGCTAGGTAACCTAGATAGTCCAAGTGCCCCCTAGGTACCCTTCATAGTCCAAGTGCCCGTTAGGTAACCTTGATAGTCCAATTGCCCGTTAGCTATCCTAGATAGTCCAAGTGTCCGCTAGTTAACCTACATAGTCAAAGTGCCCGTTCGTTAACTTACTTTGTCCAAGTGCCCGCTAGGTAACGTAGATAGCCCAAGTGCCCGCTAGGGAACGTACATAGTCCAAGTGCCCACTAGGTAACCTAGACAGTCCAATTGCCCCCTAGTTAACCTAGACAGTCCAAGTACCCGATAGGGAACCTACATAGTCCAAGTGCCCACTAGGGAACCTACATAGTCCAAGTGCTCGCTAGGCAACCTACATAGTCCAAGTGCCCGTTAGTTAACCTAGATTGTCCAATTCCCGTTAGCTAACCTAGATAGTCGAAGTGTCCGCTAGTTAACATACATAGTCCAAGTGCCCGTTCGTTAACCTAGATAGTCCAAGTGCCCGCTAGGTAACCTAGACAGTCCAAGTGCCCGCTAGGTTACCTACATAGTCCAAGTGCACGTTAGTTAACCTAGATAATCCAAGTGCCCGTTAGGTAACCTAGACAGTCCAAGTGCCCGCTAGTTACCCTACATAGTCCAAGTGCCCGTTAGTTAACCTAGATAGTCAAAGTGCCTGCTAGGTAACCTAGATAGTCCAAGTGTCCGTTAGATAACCTACATAGTCCAAGTGACCACTAGGTTACCTACATAGTCCAAGTGCCCGTTCGTTAACCTACATAGTCCAAGTGCCCGCTAGGTAACGTAGAAAGCCCAGGTGCCCGCTAGGGAACGTACATACTCCAAGTGCCCACTAGGTAACCTAGACAGTCCAATTGCCCGCTAGTTAACCTAGACAGTCAAAGTACCCGATAGGGAACCTACATAGTCCAAGTGCTCGCTAGGCAACCTACATAGTCCAAGTGCCCGTTAGTTAACCTAGATAGTCAAAGTGCCTGCTAGGTAACCTAAATAGTCCAAGTGCCCGCTAGGGAACCTACATAGTCCAAGTGTCCGCTAGGTAACCTAGATAGTCCAATTGCCCGTTAGCTAACCTAGATAGTCGAAGTGTCCGCTAGTTAAAATACATAGTCCAAGTGCCCGTTCGTTAACCTAGAAAGTCCAAGTGCCCGCTAGGTAACCTAGACAGTCCAAGTGCCCGCTAGGTTACCTACATAGTCCAAGTGCACGTTCGTTAACCTAGATTGTCCAAGTGCCCGCTGGTAACCTACATAGTCCAAATGCCCGCAAGGAAACCTACATAGTCTAAATGTCCGCTAGGCAACCTACATAATACAAGTGCCCACTCTGAAACATACATAGTCCAAGTGCCCGTTAGCTAACCTAGATAGTCCAAGGGCCCGCTAGTTGACCTACATAGTCCAAGTGCCAGCTAGGTAACCTAGATAGTACAAGTGCCCACTAGGGAACCTAGATAGTCCAAATGCCTGTTAGCTAACCTAGATAGTCCAAGTGGTGGCTAGGTAATCTACATAGTCCAAGTGCCCGTTCGCTAACCTAGATAATCCTAGTGCCCGTTAGGTAACCTAGACAGTCCAAGTGCCCGCTAGTTGCCCTACATAGTCCAAATGCCCGTTAGTTAACCTAGATAGTCAAAGTGCCTGCTAGGTAACCTAGATAGTCCAAGTGCCCGCTAGATAACCTACATAGTACAAGTGCCTGCTACGTAACCTAAATAGTCCAAATGTCCGCTAGGGAAACTACATAGTCCAAGTGCCCGCTAGTTAACCTAGATAGTCCAAGTTCCCCCTAGTAAACCTACATAATCCATGGGCCCGCTAGTTAACCTACATAGTGCAAGGGCCCGCTAGTTAACCTAGATAGTCCAAATGCCCGCTAGTTAGCCTAGATAGTCCAAGTGCCCGCTAGTTAACCTAGATAGTCCAAGTGCCCGCTAGTTAACCTACATAGTCCAAGTGCCCGCTAGGTAACCTAGACAGTCCAAGTGACCACTAGGTTACCTACATAGTCCAAGTGCCCATTCGTTAACCTACATAGTCCAAGTGCCCGCTAGGTAACGTAGATAGCCCAAGTGCCCGCTAGGGAACGTACATAGTCCAAGTGCCCGCTAGGTAACCTAGATAGTCTAAGTGCCTGCTAGTAAACCAAGATAGTCCAAGTGCCCGCTAGTTAACCTACATAGTCCAAGTGCCCGTTAGTTAACCTAGATAGTCAAAGTGCCTGCTAGGTAACCTACATAGTCCAAGTGCCCGCTAGGGAAACTACATAGTCCAGGGGCCCGCTAGTTAACCTAGATGTCCCAAATGCCCCCTAGTAAACCTACATAATCCATGGGCCTGCTAGTTAACCTACATAGTGCAAGGGCCCGCTAGTTAACCTAGATCGTGCAAGTGTCCGCTAGTTAACCTACATAGTCCAAGTGCCAGCTAGGTAACCTAGATAGTCCAATTGCCCGCTAGGGATTCTTCATAATCCAAGTCCAAGCTAGGTAACCTATATAGTGCAAGTGCCCGCTAGGGAAGGTACATAGTCCAAGTGTCCGCTAGGTAACATAGAGAGTTCAAGTGCCCGCTAGTAAACCTAGATAGTCCAAGTGCCCGCTAGTTAACCTAGATAGTCCAAGTGCCCGCTAATAAACCTAGATAGTCCAAGGGCCTGCTAGTTAACCTAGATAGTCCAAGTGCCCGCTAGTTAACCTAAACCGTCCAAGTGTCCGCTAGGTAACCTACATAGTCCAAGTGCCTGCTAGGTAACCTAGATAGTCCAAGTGCCTGATACCTAACCTATATAGTCCAAGTGTCCTTTCGTTAACCTAGATAGTCCAAGTGCCCATTGGGTAACCTACATAGTCCATGTGCCCGCCTGGTAACCTGGTTAGTCCAAGTGCCCGCTAGTTAACCTACATAGTCCAAGTGCCTTCTAGGGAGCCTACATAGTCCACGTGACCGCTAGGGAACCTACATAGTCCAAGTGCCCGCTAGGTAACCTACATAGTCCAAATGCCCGCAAGGAAAACTACATAGTCTAAATGTCCGCTAGGCAACCTACATAATACAAGTGCCCACTCTGGAACATACATAGTCCAAGTACCCGTTAGCTAACCTAGATAGTCCAAGGGCCCGCTAGTTGACCTACATAGTCCAAGTGCCAGCTAGGTAACCTAGATAGTACAAGTGCCCGCTAGGGTACCTAGATAGTCCAAGTGCCTGTTAGCTAACCTAGATAGTCCAAGTGGTGGCTAGGTAACCTACATAGTCCAAGTGCCCGTTCGTTAACCAAGATAAACCAAGTGCCCGTTAGGTAACCTAGACAGTCCAAGTGCCCGGTAGTTACCCTACATAGTCCAAGTGCCCGTTAGTTAACCTAGATAGTCAAAGTGCCTGCTAGGTAACCTAGATAGTCCAAGTGTCCGTTAGATAACCTACATAGTCCAAGTGACCACTAGGTTACCTACATAGTCCAAGTGCCCGTTCGTTAACCTACATAGTCCAAGTGCCCGCTAGGTAACGTAGATAGGCCAAGTGCCCGCTAGGGAAGGTACATAGTCCAAGTGCCCGTAGGTAACCTAGATAGTCCAAGTGCCCGCTAGTTAACCTACATAGTCCAAGTACCTGCTAGGTAAACTACATAATCCAAGTGTCCGTTCGTTAACCTACATAGTCCAAGTGCCCGTTCGTTAACCTACATAGTCCAAGTGCCCGCTAGGTAACGTAGAAATCCCAAGTGCCCGCTAGGGAACGTACATACTCCAAGTGCCCACTAGGTAACCTAGACAGTCCAATTGCCCGCTAGTTAACCTAGACAATTCAAGTACCCGATAGGGAACCTACATAGTCCAATTGCCCGCTAGGGAACCTACATACTCCAAGTGCTCGCTAGGCAACCTACATAGTCCAAGTACCCGTTAGTTAACCTAAATAGTCAAAGTGCCTGCTAGGTAACCTAAATAGTCCAAGTGCCCGCTAGGGAACCTACATAGTCCAAGTGCCCGCTAGGTAACCTAGATAGTCCAATTGCCTGTTAGCTAACCTAGATAGTCGAAGTGTCCGCTAGTTAACCTACATAGTCCAAGTGCCCGTTCGTTAACCTAGAAAGTCCAAGTGCCCGCTAGGTAACCTAGATAGTACTAGTGCCCGCTAGTTAACCTACATAGTCCAAGTGCCCGCTAGGTAACCTAGACAGTCCAAGTGACCACTAGGTTACCTACATAGTCCAAGTGCCCATTCGTTAACCTACATAGTCCAAGTGCCCGCTAGGTAACGTAGATAGCCCAAGTGCCCGCTAGGGAACGTACATAGTCCAAGTGCCCGCTAGGTAACCTAGATAGTCTAAATGCCTGCTAGTAAACCTAGATAGTCCAAGTGCCCGCTAGTTAACCTACATAGTCCAAGTGCCCGCTAGGTAACCTAGACAGTCCAAGTGACCACTAGGTTACCTACATAGTCCAAGTGCCCATTCGTTAACCTACATAGTCCAAGTGCCCGCTAGGTAACGTAGATAGCCCAAGTGCCCGCTAGGTAACGTAGATAGCCCAAGTGCCCGCTAGGGAACGTACATAGTCCAAGTGCCCGCTAGTTAACCTAGATAGTCCAAGTGCCCGCTAGTTAACCTACATAGTCCAAGTGCCCGCTAGGTAACCTAGACAGTCCAAGTGACCACTAGGTTACCTACATAGTCCAAGTGCCCATTCGTTAACCTATATAGTCCAAGTGCCCGCTAGGGAACGTAGATAGCCCAAGTGCCCGCTAAGGAACGTACATAGTCCAAGTGCCCGCTAGGTAACCTAGATAGTCTAAGTGCCTGCTAGTAAACCTACATAGTCCACGTGCCTGCTAGGTAAACTACATAGGCCAAGTGCCCACTAGGTAACCTAGACAGTCCATTTGCCCCCTAGTTAACCTAGACAGTCCAAGTACCCGATAGGGAACCTACATAGTCCAAGTGCCCACTAGGGAACCTACATAGTCCAAGTGCTCGCTAGGCAACCTACATAGTCCAATTGCCCGTTAGCTAACCTAGATAGTCGAAGTGTCCGCTCGTTAACCTACATAGTCCAAGTGCCCGTTCGTTAACCTAGATAGTCCAATTCCCCCTAGGTAACCTAGACAGTCCAAGTGCCCGCTAGGTTACCTACATAGTCCAAGTGCACGTTCGTTAACCTAGATAGTCCAAGTGCCCGCTGGTAACCTACATAGTCCAAGGGCCCGTTAGGTTACATTGATAGTCCAAGTGCCTTCTAGTTAACCTACGTAGTCCAAGTGCCCGCTAGATAACCTACATAGTCCAAGTGCCCACTAGGTAACCTAAATAATCCAAATGCCCGCTAGGGAAACTACATAGTCCAAGGGCCCATTAGTTAACCTAGATAGTCCAAGTTCCCGCTAGTAAACCTAGATAGTCCAAGGGCCTGCTAGTTAACCTAGATAGTCCAAGTGCCCGCTAGTTAACCTAAATCGTCCACGTG
This sequence comes from Tenrec ecaudatus, assembly GCF_050624435.1. Taxonomy (NCBI): domain Eukaryota; kingdom Metazoa; phylum Chordata; class Mammalia; order Afrosoricida; family Tenrecidae; genus Tenrec; species Tenrec ecaudatus. Next base: position 141,658,993 of record NC_134536.1, read on the forward strand.
TCCGCTAGGTAACCTAGATAGTCCAAGTGTCTGATAGCTAACCTACATAGTCCAAGTGTCCGTTAGTTAACCTAGATAGTCCAAGTGCCCATTGGGTAACCTACATAGTCCAAGTGCCCGCTAGTTAACCTACATAGTCCAAGTGCCTTCTAGGGAGCCTACATAGTCCACGTGACCGCTAGGGAACCTACATAGTCCAAGTGCCCGTTAGGGAACCTACATAGTCCAAGTGCCCGCTAGGTAACCTACATAGTCCAAATGCCCGCAAGGAAACCTACATCGTCTAAATTTCCTCTAGGCAACCTACATAATCCAAGTGCCCGCTCTGGAACATACATAGTCCAAGTGCCCGTTAGCTAACCTAGATAGTCCAAGGGCCCGCTAGTTGACCTACATAGTCCAAGTGCCAGCTAGGTAACCTAGATAGTACAAGTGCTCGCTAGGCAACCTACATAGTCCACGTGCCCGTTAGTTAACCTAGATAGTCAAAGTGCCTGCTAGGTAACCTAGATAGTCCAAGTGCCCGCTATGTAACCTACATAGTCCAAGTGCCCGTTAGGTAACCTTGATAGTCCAATTGCCCTTTAGCTGTCCTAGATAGTCCAAGTGTCCGCTAGTTAACCTACATAGTCCAAGTGCCCGTTCGTTAACTTACATTGTCCAAGTGCCCGCTAGGTAACGTAGATAACCCAAGTGCCCGCTAGGGAACGTACATAGTCCAAGTGCCCACTAGGTAACCTAGACAGTCCAATTGCCCCCTAGTTAACCTAGACAGTCCAAGTACCCGATAGGGAACCTACATAGTCCAAGTGCCCACTAGGGAACCTACATAGTCCAAGTGCTCGCTAGGCAACCTACATAGTCCAATTGCCCGTTAGTTAACCTAGATTGTCCAATTGCCCGTTAGCTAACCTAGATAGTCGAAGTGTCCGCTCGTTAACCTACATAGTCCAAGTGCCCGTTCGTTAACCTAGATAGTCCAAGTGCCCGCTAGGTAACCTAGACAGTCCAAGTGCCCGCTAGGTTACCTACATAGTCCAAGTGCACGTTCTTTAACCTAGATAGTCCAAGTGCCCGCTGGTAACCTACATAGTCCAAGGGCCCGTTAGGTAACCTTGAAAGTCCAAGTGCCTTCTAGTTAACCTACGTAGTCCAAGTGCCCGCTAGATAACCTACATAGTCCAAGTGCCCACTAGGTAACCTAAATAATCCAAATGCCCGCTAGGGAAACTACATAGTCCAAGTGCCCATTAGTTAACCTAGATAGTCCAAGTGCCCGCTAGTAAACCTAGATAGTCCAAGGGCCTGCTAGTTAACCTAGATAGTCCAAGTGCCCGCTAGTTAACCTAAATCGTCCACGTGTCCGCTAGGTAACCTAGATAGTCCAAGTGCCTGATAGCTAACCTACATAGTCCAAGTGTCCGTCAGTTAACCTAGATAGTCCATGTGCCCATTGGGTAACCTACATAGTCCAAGTGCCCGCTAGTTAACCTACATAGTCCAAGTGCCTTCTAGGGAGCCTACATAGTCCACGTGACCGCTAGGGAACCTACATAGTCCAAGTGCCCGTTAGGGAACCTACATAGTCCAAGTGCCCGCTCTGGAACATACATAGTCCAAGTGCCCGTTAGCTAACCTAGATAGTCCAAGGGCCCGCTAGTTGACCTACATAGTCCAAGTGCCAGCTAGGTAACCTAGATAGTACAAGTGCCCGCTAGGTAACCTATATAGTCCAAGTGCCCGTTCGTTAACCTATTAATCCAAGTGCCCGTTAGGTAACCTAGACAGTCCAAGTGCCCGCTAGTTACCCTATATAGTCCAAGTGTCCTTAGTTAACCTAGATAGTCAAAGTGCCTGCTAGGTAACCTACATAGTCCAAGTGCCCGCTAGGCAACCTAAATAGTCCAAATGCCCGATAGGGAAACTACATAGTCCAAGTGCCCGCTAGTTAACCTAGATGTTCCAAGTGCCCCCTAGTAAGCCTGCATAATCCATAGGCCCGCTAGTTAACCTACATAGTGCAAGGGCCCTCTAGTTAACCTAGATCGTGCAAGTGTCCGCTAGTTAACCTACATAGTCCAAGTGCCAGCTAGGTAACCTAGATAGTCCAATTGCCCGCTAGGGATCCTTCATAATCCAAGTGCCTGCTAGGTAACCTAGATTGTCCAAGTGCCCGCTAGGGAAGGTACATAGTCCAATTGTCCGCTAGGTAACCTAGAGAGTTCAAGTGCCCGCTAGTTAACCTACATAGTCCAAGTGCCCGCTAGTTAACCTAGATAGTCCAAGGGCCTGCTAGTTAACCTAGATAGTCCAAGTGCCCGCTAGTTAACCTAAATCGTCCAAGTGTCCGCTAGGTAACCTACATAGTTCAAGTGCCTGCTAGGTAACCTAGATAGTCCAAGTGCCTGATACCTAACCTACATAGTCCAAGTGTCCGTTCGTTAACCTAGATAGTCCAAGTGCCCATTGGGTAACCTACATAGTCCAAGTGCCCGCCTGGTAACCTGGTTAGTCCAAGTGCCCGCTAGTTAACCTACATAGTCCAAGTGCATTCTAGGGCGCCTACATAGTCCACGTGACCGCTAGGGAACCTACATAGTCCAAGTGCCCGCTGGGTAACCTACATAGTCCAAATGCCCGCAAGGAAACCTACATAGTCTAAATGTCCGCTAGGCAACCTACATAATACAAGTGCCCACTCTGGAACATACATAGTCCAAGTGCCCGTTAGCTAACCTAGATAGTCCAAGGGCCCGCTAGTTGACCTACATAGTCCAAGTGCCAGCTAGGTAACCTAGATAGTACAAGTGCCCGCTAGGGAACCTAGATAGTCCAAATGCCTGTTAGCTAACCTAGATAGTCCAAGTGGTGGCTAGGTAACCTACATAGTCCAAGTGCCCGTTCGTTAACCTAGATAATCCAAGTGCCCGTTAGGTAACCTAGACAGTCCAAGTGCCCGCTAGTTACCCTACATAGTCCAAGTGTCCGTTAGGGAACCTACATAGTCCAAGTGCCCGCTAGGTAACCTACATAGTCCAAATGCCCGCAAGGAAACCTACATCGTCTAAATGTCCGCTAGGCAACCTACATAATCCAAGTGCCCGCTCTGGAACATACATAGTCCAAGTGCCCGTTAGCTAACCTAGATAGTCCAAGGGCCCGCTAATTGACCTACATAGTCCAAGTGCCAGCTAGGTAACCTAGATAGTACAAGTGCCCGCTAGGGAACCTAGATAGTCCAAGTGGTGGCTAGGTAACCTATATAGTCCAATTGCCCGCTAGGGATCCTTCATAATCCAAGTGCCTGCTAGGTAACCTACATAGTCCAAGTGTCCGCTAGGGAAGGTACATATTCCAAGTGTCCGCTATGTAACCTAGAGAGTTCAAGTGCCCGCTAGTTAACCTACATAGTCCAAGTGCCCGCTAGTAAACCTAGATAGTCCAAGGGCCTGCTAGTTAACCTAGATAGTCCAAGTGCCCGCTAGTTTACCTAAATCGTCCAAATGTCAGCTAGGTAACCTACATAGTCCAAGTGCCTGCTAGGTAACCTAGATAGTCCAAGTGCCTGATACCTAACCTACATAGTCCAAGTGTCCGTTCGTTAACCTAGATAGTCCAAGTGCCCATTGGGTAACCTACATAGTCCAAGTGCCCACCTGGTAACCTGGTTAGTCCAAGTGCCCGCTAGTTAACCTACATAGTCCAAGTGCCTTCTAGGGAGCCTACATAGTCCACGTGACCGCTAGGGAACCTACATAGTCCAAGTGCCCGCTAAGTGACCTACATAGTCCAAATGCCCGCAAGGAAACCTACATAGTCTAAATGTCCGCTAGGCAACCTACATAATACAAGTGCCCACTCTGGAACATACATAGTCCAAGTGCCCGTTAGCTAACCTAGATAGTCCAAGGGCCCGCTAGTTGACCTACATAGTCCAAGTGCCAGCTAGGTAACCTAGATAGTACAAGTGCCCGCTAGGGAACCTAGATAGTCCAAGTGCCTGTTAGCTAACCTAGATAATCCAAGTGGTGGCTAGGTAACCTAGATAGTCCAAGTGCCCGCTAGGTAACCTACATAGTCCAAGTGCCCGTTAGGTAACCTTGATAGTCCAATTGCCCGTTAGCTATCCTAGATAGTCCAAGTGTCCGCTAGTTAACCTACATAGTCCAAGTGCCCATTCGTTAACTTACATTGTGCAAGTGCCCGCTAGGTAACGTAGATAGCCCAAGTGCCCGCTAGGGAACGTACATAGTCCAAGTGCCCACTAGGTAACCTAGACAGTACAATTGCCCCCTAGTTAACCTAGACAGTGCAAGTACCCGATAGGGAACCTACATAGTCCAAGTGCCCACTAGGGAACCTACATAGTCCAAGTGCTCGCTAGGCAACCTACATAGTCCAAGTGCCCGTTAGTTAACCTAGATTGTCCAATTGCCCGTTAGCTAACCTAGATAGTCGAAGTGTCCGCTAGTTAACCTACATAGTCCAAGTGCCCGTTCGTTAACCTAGATAGTCCAAGTGCCCGCTAGGTAACCTAGACAGTCCAAGTGCCCGCTAGGTTACCTACATAGTCCAAGTGCACGTTCGTTAACCAAGATAATCCAAGTGCCCATTAGGTAACCTAGACAGTCCAAGTGCCCGCTAGTTACCCTACATAGTCCAAGTGCCCGTTAGTTAACCTAGATAGTCAAAGTGCCTGCTAGGTAACCTAGATAGTCCAAGTGTCCGCTAGATAACCTACATAGTCCAAGTGACCATTAGGTTACCTACATAGTCCAAGTGCCCGTTCGTTAATCTACATAGTCCAAGTGCCCGCTAGGTAACGTAGATAGCCCAAGTGCCCGCTAGGGAAGGTACATAGTCCAAGTGCCCGTAGGTAACCTAGATAGTCCAAGTGCCCGCTAGTTAACCTACATAGTCCAAGTACCTGCTAGGTAAACTACATAATCCAAGTGCCCGTTCGTTAACCTATATAGTCCAAGTACCCGTTCGTTAATCTACATAGTCCAAGTGCCCGCTAGGTAACGTAGAAAGCCCGAGTACCCGCTAGGAAACGTACATACTCCAAGTGCCCACTAGGTAACTTAGACAGTCCAATTGCCCGCTAGTTAACCTAGACAGTCCAAGTACCCGATAGGGAACCTACATAGTCCAATTGCCCGCTAGGGAACCTACATACTCCAAGTGCTCGCTAGGCAACCTACATAGTCCAAGTGCCCGTTAGTTAACCTAGATAGTCAAAGTGCCTGCTAGGTAACCTAAATAGTCCAATTGCCCGCTAGGTAACATACATAGTCCAAGTGCCCATTAGGTAACCTTGATAGTCCAATTGCCCGTTAGCTAATCTAGATAGTCCAAGTGTCCGCTAGTTAACCTACATAGTCCAAGTGCCCGTTCGTTAACCTAGATAGTCCAAGTGCCCGCTAGGTAACCTAGACAGTCCAAGTGCCCGTTAGGTTACCTACATGGCCCAAGTGCACTTTCGTTTACCTAGATAGTCCAAGTGCCCGCTGGTAACCTACATAGTCCAAGAGCCTTCTAGTTAACCTACATAGTCGAAGTGCCCGCTAGGGAACATAAATAGTCCAAGTGCCCGCTAGGTAACCTAGATAGTCCAATTGCCCGTTAGCTAACCTAGATAGTCGAAGTGTCCGCTAGTTAACCTACATAGTCCAAGTGCCCGTTCGTTAACCTAGAAAGTCCAAGTGCCCGCTAGGTAACCTAGACAGTCCAAGTGCCCTCTAGGTTACCTACATAGTCCAAGTGCACGTTCGTTAACCTAGATTGTCCAAGTGCCCGCTGGTAACCTACATAGTCCTAATGCCCGCAAGGAAACCTACATAGTCTAAATGTCCGCTAGGCAACCTACATAATCCAAGTGCCCACTCTGGGACATACATAGTCCAAGTGCCCGTTAGCTAACCTAGATAGTCCAAGGGCCCGCTAGTTGACCTAAATAGTCCAAGTGCCAGCTAGGTAACCTAGATAGTACAAGTGCCCGCTAGGGAACCTAGATAGCTTAAGTCCCTGCTAGTAAACCTACATACTCCAAGTGCCTGCTAGGTAAACTACATAGTCCAAGTGCCCACTAGGTAACCTAGACAGTCCAATTGCCCGCTAGTTAACCTAGACAGTCCAAGTACCGCTAGGGAATCTACATAGTCCAAGCGCCCGCTAGGGGACCTACATAGTCCAGGTGCTCGCTAGGCAACCTACATAGTCCAAGTGCCCGTTAGTTAACCTAGATAGTCAAAGTGCCTGCTAGGTAACCTAGATAGTCCAAGTGCCCCCTAGGTACCCTTCATAGTCCAAGTGCCCGTTAGGTAACCTTGATAGTCCAATTGCCCGTTAGCTATCCTAGATAGTCCAAGTGTCCGCTAGTTAACCTACATAGTCAAAGTGCCCGTTCGTTAACTTACTTTGTCCAAGTGCCCGCTAGGTAACGTAGATAGCCCAAGTGCCCGCTAGGGAACGTACATAGTCCAAGTGCCCACTAGGTAACCTAGACAGTCCAATTGCCCCCTAGTTAACCTAGACAGTCCAAGTACCCGATAGGGAACCTACATAGTCCAAGTGCCCACTAGGGAACCTACATAGTCCAAGTGCTCGCTAGGCAACCTACATAGTCCAAGTGCCCGTTAGTTAACCTAGATTGTCCAATTCCCGTTAGCTAACCTAGATAGTCGAAGTGTCCGCTAGTTAACATACATAGTCCAAGTGCCCGTTCGTTAACCTAGATAGTCCAAGTGCCCGCTAGGTAACCTAGACAGTCCAAGTGCCCGCTAGGTTACCTACATAGTCCAAGTGCACGTTAGTTAACCTAGATAATCCAAGTGCCCGTTAGGTAACCTAGACAGTCCAAGTGCCCGCTAGTTACCCTACATAGTCCAAGTGCCCGTTAGTTAACCTAGATAGTCAAAGTGCCTGCTAGGTAACCTAGATAGTCCAAGTGTCCGTTAGATAACCTACATAGTCCAAGTGACCACTAGGTTACCTACATAGTCCAAGTGCCCGTTCGTTAACCTACATAGTCCAAGTGCCCGCTAGGTAACGTAGAAAGCCCAGGTGCCCGCTAGGGAACGTACATACTCCAAGTGCCCACTAGGTAACCTAGACAGTCCAATTGCCCGCTAGTTAACCTAGACAGTCAAAGTACCCGATAGGGAACCTACATAGTCCAAGTGCTCGCTAGGCAACCTACATAGTCCAAGTGCCCGTTAGTTAACCTAGATAGTCAAAGTGCCTGCTAGGTAACCTAAATAGTCCAAGTGCCCGCTAGGGAACCTACATAGTCCAAGTGTCCGCTAGGTAACCTAGATAGTCCAATTGCCCGTTAGCTAACCTAGATAGTCGAAGTGTCCGCTAGTTAAAATACATAGTCCAAGTGCCCGTTCGTTAACCTAGAAAGTCCAAGTGCCCGCTAGGTAACCTAGACAGTCCAAGTGCCCGCTAGGTTACCTACATAGTCCAAGTGCACGTTCGTTAACCTAGATTGTCCAAGTGCCCGCTGGTAACCTACATAGTCCAAATGCCCGCAAGGAAACCTACATAGTCTAAATGTCCGCTAGGCAACCTACATAATACAAGTGCCCACTCTGAAACATACATAGTCCAAGTGCCCGTTAGCTAACCTAGATAGTCCAAGGGCCCGCTAGTTGACCTACATAGTCCAAGTGCCAGCTAGGTAACCTAGATAGTACAAGTGCCCACTAGGGAACCTAGATAGTCCAAATGCCTGTTAGCTAACCTAGATAGTCCAAGTGGTGGCTAGGTAATCTACATAGTCCAAGTGCCCGTTCGCTAACCTAGATAATCCTAGTGCCCGTTAGGTAACCTAGACAGTCCAAGTGCCCGCTAGTTGCCCTACATAGTCCAAATGCCCGTTAGTTAACCTAGATAGTCAAAGTGCCTGCTAGGTAACCTAGATAGTCCAAGTGCCCGCTAGATAACCTACATAGTACAAGTGCCTGCTACGTAACCTAAATAGTCCAAATGTCCGCTAGGGAAACTACATAGTCCAAGTGCCCGCTAGTTAACCTAGATAGTCCAAGTTCCCCCTAGTAAACCTACATAATCCATGGGCCCGCTAGTTAACCTACATAGTGCAAGGGCCCGCTAGTTAACCTAGATAGTCCAAATGCCCGCTAGTTAGCCTAGATAGTCCAAGTGCCCGCTAGTTAACCTAGATAGTCCAAGTGCCCGCTAGTTAACCTACATAGTCCAAGTGCCCGCTAGGTAACCTAGACAGTCCAAGTGACCACTAGGTTACCTACATAGTCCAAGTGCCCATTCGTTAACCTACATAGTCCAAGTGCCCGCTAGGTAACGTAGATAGCCCAAGTGCCCGCTAGGGAACGTACATAGTCCAAGTGCCCGCTAGGTAACCTAGATAGTCTAAGTGCCTGCTAGTAAACCTAGATAGTCCAAGTGCCCGCTAGTTAACCTACATAGTCCAAGTGCCCGTTAGTTAACCTAGATAGTCAAAGTGCCTGCTAGGTAACCTACATAGTCCAAGTGCCCGCTAGGGAAACTACATAGTCCAGGGGCCCGCTAGTTAACCTAGATGTCCCAAATGCCCCCTAGTAAACCTACATAATCCATGGGCCTGCTAGTTAACCTACATAGTGCAAGGGCCCGCTAGTTAACCTAGATCGTGCAAGTGTCCGCTAGTTAACCTACATAGTCCAAGTGCCAGCTAGGTAACCTAGATAGTCCAATTGCCCGCTAGGGATTCTTCATAATCCAAGTCCAAGCTAGGTAACCTATATAGTGCAAGTGCCCGCTAGGGAAGGTACATAGTCCAAGTGTCCGCTAGGTAACATAGAGAGTTCAAGTGCCCGCTAGTAAACCTAGATAGTCCAAGTGCCCGCTAGTTAACCTAGATAGTCCAAGTGCCCGCTAGTAAACCTAGATAGTCCAAGGGCCTGCTAGTTAACCTAGATAGTCCAAGTGCCCGCTAGTTAACCTAAACCGTCCAAGTGTCCGCTAGGTAACCTACATAGTCCAAGTGCCTGCTAGGTAACCTAGATAGTCCAAGTGCCTGATACCTAACCTACATAGTCCAAGTGTCCTTTCGTTAACCTAGATAGTCCAAGTGCCCATTGGGTAACCTACATAGTCCATGTGCCCGCCTGGTAACCTGGTTAGTCCAAGTGCCCGCTAGTTAACCTACATAGTCCAAGTGCCTTCTAGGGAGCCTACATAGTCCACGTGACCGCTAGGGAACCTACATAGTCCAAGTGCCCGCTAGGTAACCTACATAGTCCAAATGCCCGCAAGGAAAACTACATAGTCTAAATGTCCGCTAGGCAACCTACATAATACAAGTGCCCACTCTGGAACATACATAGTCCAAGTACCCGTTAGCTAACCTAGATAGTCCAAGGGCCCGCTAGTTGACCTACATAGTCCAAGTGCCAGCTAGGTAACCTAGATAGTACAAGTGCCCGCTAGGGTACCTAGATAGTCCAAGTGCCTGTTAGCTAACCTAGATAGTCCAAGTGGTGGCTAGGTAACCTACATAGTCCAAGTGCCCGTTCGTTAACCAAGATAAACCAAGTGCCCGTTAGGTAACCTAGACAGTCCAAGTGCCCGGTAGTTACCCTACATAGTCCAAGTGCCCGTTAGTTAACCTAGATAGTCAAAGTGCCTGCTAGGTAACCTAGATAGTCCAAGTGTCCGTTAGATAACCTACATAGTCCAAGTGACCACTAGGTTACCTACATAGTCCAAGTGCCCGTTCGTTAACCTACATAGTCCAAGTGCCCGCTAGGTAACGTAGATAGGCCAAGTGCCCGCTAGGGAAGGTACATAGTCCAAGTGCCCGTAGGTAACCTAGATAGTCCAAGTGCCCGCTAGTTAACCTACATAGTCCAAGTACCTGCTAGGTAAACTACATAATCCAAGTGTCCGTTCGTTAACCTACATAGTCCAAGTGCCCGTTCGTTAACCTACATAGTCCAAGTGCCCGCTAGGTAACGTAGAAATCCCAAGTGCCCGCTAGGGAACGTACATACTCCAAGTGCCCACTAGGTAACCTAGACAGTCCAATTGCCCGCTAGTTAACCTAGACAATTCAAGTACCCGATAGGGAACCTACATAGTCCAATTGCCCGCTAGGGAACCTACATACTCCAAGTGCTCGCTAGGCAACCTACATAGTCCAAGTACCCGTTAGTTAACCTAAATAGTCAAAGTGCCTGCTAGGTAACCTAAATAGTCCAAGTGCCCGCTAGGGAACCTACATAGTCCAAGTGCCCGCTAGGTAACCTAGATAGTCCAATTGCCTGTTAGCTAACCTAGATAGTCGAAGTGTCCGCTAGTTAACCTACATAGTCCAAGTGCCCGTTCGTTAACCTAGAAAGTCCAAGTGCCCGCTAGGTAACCTAGATAGTACTAGTGCCCGCTAGTTAACCTACATAGTCCAAGTGCCCGCTAGGTAACCTAGACAGTCCAAGTGACCACTAGGTTACCTACATAGTCCAAGTGCCCATTCGTTAACCTACATAGTCCAAGTGCCCGCTAGGTAACGTAGATAGCCCAAGTGCCCGCTAGGGAACGTACATAGTCCAAGTGCCCGCTAGGTAACCTAGATAGTCTAAATGCCTGCTAGTAAACCTAGATAGTCCAAGTGCCCGCTAGTTAACCTACATAGTCCAAGTGCCCGCTAGGTAACCTAGACAGTCCAAGTGACCACTAGGTTACCTACATAGTCCAAGTGCCCATTCGTTAACCTACATAGTCCAAGTGCCCGCTAGGTAACGTAGATAGCCCAAGTGCCCGCTAGGTAACGTAGATAGCCCAAGTGCCCGCTAGGGAACGTACATAGTCCAAGTGCCCGCTAGTTAACCTAGATAGTCCAAGTGCCCGCTAGTTAACCTACATAGTCCAAGTGCCCGCTAGGTAACCTAGACAGTCCAAGTGACCACTAGGTTACCTACATAGTCCAAGTGCCCATTCGTTAACCTATATAGTCCAAGTGCCCGCTAGGGAACGTAGATAGCCCAAGTGCCCGCTAAGGAACGTACATAGTCCAAGTGCCCGCTAGGTAACCTAGATAGTCTAAGTGCCTGCTAGTAAACCTACATAGTCCACGTGCCTGCTAGGTAAACTACATAGGCCAAGTGCCCACTAGGTAACCTAGACAGTCCATTTGCCCCCTAGTTAACCTAGACAGTCCAAGTACCCGATAGGGAACCTACATAGTCCAAGTGCCCACTAGGGAACCTACATAGTCCAAGTGCTCGCTAGGCAACCTACATAGTCCAATTGCCCGTTAGCTAACCTAGATAGTCGAAGTGTCCGCTCGTTAACCTACATAGTCCAAGTGCCCGTTCGTTAACCTAGATAGTCCAATTCCCCCTAGGTAACCTAGACAGTCCAAGTGCCCGCTAGGTTACCTACATAGTCCAAGTGCACGTTCGTTAACCTAGATAGTCCAAGTGCCCGCTGGTAACCTACATAGTCCAAGGGCCCGTTAGGTTACATTGATAGTCCAAGTGCCTTCTAGTTAACCTACGTAGTCCAAGTGCCCGCTAGATAACCTACATAGTCCAAGTGCCCACTAGGTAACCTAAATAATCCAAATGCCCGCTAGGGAAACTACATAGTCCAAGGGCCCATTAGTTAACCTAGATAGTCCAAGTTCCCGCTAGTAAACCTAGATAGTCCAAGGGCCTGCTAGTTAACCTAGATAGTCCAAGTGCCCGCTAGTTAACCTAAATCGTCCACGTGTCCGCTAGGTAACCTAGATAGTCCAAGTGTCTGATAGCTAACCTACATAGTCCAAGTGTCCGTTAGTTAACCTAGATAGTCCAAGTGCCCATTGGGTAACCTACATAGTCCAAGTGCCCGCTAGTTAACCTACATAGTCCAAGTGCCTTCTAGGGAGCCTACATAGTCCACGTGACCGCTAGGGAACCTACATAGTCCAAGTGCCCGTTAGGGAACCTACATAGTCCAAGTGCCCGCTAGGTAACCTACATAGTCCAAATGCCCGCAAGGAAACCTACATCGTCTAAATTTCCTCTAGGCAACCTACATAATCCAAGTGCCCGCTCTGGAACATACATAGTCCAAGTGCCCGTTAGCTAACCTAGATAGTCCAAGGGCCCGCTAGTTGACCTACATAGTCCAAGTGCCAGCTAGGTAACCTAGATAGTACAAGTGCTCGCTAGGCAACCTACATAGTCCACGTGCCCGTTAGTTAACCTAGATAGTCAAAGTGCCTGCTAGGTAACCTAGATAGTCCAAGTGCCCGCTATGTAACCTACATAGTCCAAGTGCCCGTTAGGTAACCTTGATAGTCCAATTGCCCTTTAGCTGTCCTAGATAGTCCAAGTGTCCGCTAGTTAACCTACATAGTCCAAGTGCCCGTTCGTTAACTTACATTGTCCAAGTGCCCGCTAGGTAACGTAGATAACCCAAGTGCCCGCTAGGGAACGTACATAGTCCAAGTGCCCACTAGGTAACCTAGACAGTCCAATTGCCCCCTAGTTAACCTAGACAGTCCAAGTACCCGATAGGGAACCTACATAGTCCAAGTGCCCACTAGGGAACCTACATAGTCCAAGTGCTCGCTAGGCAACCTACATAGTCCAATTGCCCGTTAGTTAACCTAGATTGTCCAATTGCCCGTTAGCTAACCTAGATAGTCGAAGTGTCCGCTCGTTAACCTACATAGTCCAAGTGCCCGTTCGTTAACCTAGATAGTCCAAGTGCCCGCTAGGTAACCTAGACAGTCCAAGTGCCCGCTAGGTTACCTACATAGTCCAAGTGCACGTTCTTTAACCTAGATAGTCCAAGTGCCCGCTGGTAACCTACATAGTCCAAGGGCCCGTTAGGTAACCTTGAAAGTCCAAGTGCCTTCTAGTTAACCTACGTAGTCCAAGTGCCCGCTAGATAACCTACATAGTCCAAGTGCCCACTAGGTAACCTAAATAATCCAAATGCCCGCTAGGGAAACTACATAGTCCAAGTGCCCATTAGTTAACCTAGATAGTCCAAGTGCCCGCTAGTAAACCTAGATAGTCCAAGGGCCTGCTAGTTAACCTAGATAGTCCAAGTGCCCGCTAGTTAACCTAAATCGTCCACGTGTCCGCTAGGTAACCTAGATAGTCCAAGTGCCTGATAGCTAACCTACATAGTCCAAGTGTCCGTCAGTTAACCTAGATAGTCCATGTGCCCATTGGGTAACCTACATAGTCCAAGTGCCCGCTAGTTAACCTACATAGTCCAAGTGCCTTCTAGGGAGCCTACATAGTCCACGTGACCGCTAGGGAACCTACATAGTCCAAGTGCCCGTTAGGGAACCTACATAGTCCAAGTGCCCGCTCTGGAACATACATAGTCCAAGTGCCCGTTAGCTAACCTAGATAGTCCAAGGGCCCGCTAGTTGACCTACATAGTCCAAGTGCCAGCTAGGTAACCTAGATAGTACAAGTGCCCGCTAGGTAACCTATATAGTCCAAGTGCCCGTTCGTTAACCTATTAATCCAAGTGCCCGTTAGGTAACCTAGACAGTCCAAGTGCCCGCTAGTTACCCTATATAGTCCAAGTGTCCTTAGTTAACCTAGATAGTCAAAGTGCCTGCTAGGTAACCTACATAGTCCAAGTGCCCGCTAGGCAACCTAAATAGTCCAAATGCCCGATAGGGAAACTACATAGTCCAAGTGCCCGCTAGTTAACCTAGATGTTCCAAGTGCCCCCTAGTAAGCCTGCATAATCCATAGGCCCGCTAGTTAACCTACATAGTGCAAGGGCCCTCTAGTTAACCTAGATCGTGCAAGTGTCCGCTAGTTAACCTACATAGTCCAAGTGCCAGCTAGGTAACCTAGATAGTCCAATTGCCCGCTAGGGATCCTTCATAATCCAAGTGCCTGCTAGGTAACCTAGATTGTCCAAGTGCCCGCTAGGGAAGGTACATAGTCCAATTGTCCGCTAGGTAACCTAGAGAGTTCAAGTGCCCGCTAGTTAACCTACATAGTCCAAGTGCCCGCTAGTTAACCTAGATAGTCCAAGGGCCTGCTAGTTAACCTAGATAGTCCAAGTGCCCGCTAGTTAACCTAAATCGTCCAAGTGTCCGCTAGGTAACCTACATAGTTCAAGTGCCTGCTAGGTAACCTAGATAGTCCAAGTGCCTGATACCTAACCTACATAGTCCAAGTGTCCGTTCGTTAACCTAGATAGTCCAAGTGCCCATTGGGTAACCTACATAGTCCAAGTGCCCGCCTGGTAACCTGGTTAGTCCAAGTGCCCGCTAGTTAACCTACATAGTCCAAGTGCATTCTAGGGCGCCTACATAGTCCACGTGACCGCTAGGGAACCTACATAGTCCAAGTGCCCGCTGGGTAACCTACATAGTCCAAATGCCCGCAAGGAAACCTACATAGTCTAAATGTCCGCTAGGCAACCTACATAATACAAGTGCCCACTCTGGAACATACATAGTCCAAGTGCCCGTTAGCTAACCTAGATAGTCCAAGGGCCCGCTAGTTGACCTACATAGTCCAAGTGCCAGCTAGGTAACCTAGATAGTACAAGTGCCCGCTAGGGAACCTAGATAGTCCAAATGCCTGTTAGCTAACCTAGATAGTCCAAGTGGTGGCTAGGTAACCTACATAGTCCAAGTGCCCGTTCGTTAACCTAGATAATCCAAGTGCCCGTTAGGTAACCTAGACAGTCCAAGTGCCCGCTAGTTACCCTACATAGTCCAAGTGTCCGTTAGGGAACCTACATAGTCCAAGTGCCCGCTAGGTAACCTACATAGTCCAAATGCCCGCAAGGAAACCTACATCGTCTAAATGTCCGCTAGGCAACCTACATAATCCAAGTGCCCGCTCTGGAACATACATAGTCCAAGTGCCCGTTAGCTAACCTAGATAGTCCAAGGGCCCGCTAATTGACCTACATAGTCCAAGTGCCAGCTAGGTAACCTAGATAGTACAAGTGCCCGCTAGGGAACCTAGATAGTCCAAGTGGTGGCTAGGTAACCTATATAGTCCAATTGCCCGCTAGGGATCCTTCATAATCCAAGTGCCTGCTAGGTAACCTACATAGTCCAAGTGTCCGCTAGGGAAGGTACATATTCCAAGTGTCCGCTATGTAACCTAGAGAGTTCAAGTGCCCGCTAGTTAACCTACATAGTCCAAGTGCCCGCTAGTAAACCTAGATAGTCCAAGGGCCTGCTAGTTAACCTAGATAGTCCAAGTGCCCGCTAGTTTACCTAAATCGTCCAAATGTCAGCTAGGTAACCTACATAGTCCAAGTGCCTGCTAGGTAACCTAGATAGTCCAAGTGCCTGATACCTAACCTACATAGTCCAAGTGTCCGTTCGTTAACCTAGATAGTCCAAGTGCCCATTGGGTAACCTACATAGTCCAAGTGCCCACCTGGTAACCTGGTTAGTCCAAGTGCCCGCTAGTTAACCTACATAGTCCAAGTGCCTTCTAGGGAGCCTACATAGTCCACGTGACCGCTAGGGAACCTACATAGTCCAAGTGCCCGCTAAGTGACCTACATAGTCCAAATGCCCGCAAGGAAACCTACATAGTCTAAATGTCCGCTAGGCAACCTACATAATACAAGTGCCCACTCTGGAACATACATAGTCCAAGTGCCCGTTAGCTAACCTAGATAGTCCAAGGGCCCGCTAGTTGACCTACATAGTCCAAGTGCCAGCTAGGTAACCTAGATAGTACAAGTGCCCGCTAGGGAACCTAGATAGTCCAAGTGCCTGTTAGCTAACCTAGATAATCCAAGTGGTGGCTAGGTAACCTAGATAGTCCAAGTGCCCGCTAGGTAACCTACATAGTCCAAGTGCCCGTTAGGTAACCTTGATAGTCCAATTGCCCGTTAGCTATCCTAGATAGTCCAAGTGTCCGCTAGTTAACCTACATAGTCCAAGTGCCCATTCGTTAACTTACATTGTGCAAGTGCCCGCTAGGTAACGTAGATAGCCCAAGTGCCCGCTAGGGAACGTACATAGTCCAAGTGCCCACTAGGTAACCTAGACAGTACAATTGCCCCCTAGTTAACCTAGACAGTGCAAGTACCCGATAGGGAACCTACATAGTCCAAGTGCCCACTAGGGAACCTACATAGTCCAAGTGCTCGCTAGGCAACCTACATAGTCCAAGTGCCCGTTAGTTAACCTAGATTGTCCAATTGCCCGTTAGCTAACCTAGATAGTCGAAGTGTCCGCTAGTTAACCTACATAGTCCAAGTGCCCGTTCGTTAACCTAGATAGTCCAAGTGCCCGCTAGGTAACCTAGACAGTCCAAGTGCCCGCTAGGTTACCTACATAGTCCAAGTGCACGTTCGTTAACCAAGATAATCCAAGTGCCCATTAGGTAACCTAGACAGTCCAAGTGCCCGCTAGTTACCCTACATAGTCCAAGTGCCCGTTAGTTAACCTAGATAGTCAAAGTGCCTGCTAGGTAACCTAGATAGTCCAAGTGTCCGCTAGATAACCTACATAGTCCAAGTGACCATTAGGTTACCTACATAGTCCAAGTGCCCGTTCGTTAATCTACATAGTCCAAGTGCCCGCTAGGTAACGTAGATAGCCCAAGTGCCCGCTAGGGAAGGTACATAGTCCAAGTGCCCGTAGGTAACCTAGATAGTCCAAGTGCCCGCTAGTTAACCTACATAGTCCAAGTACCTGCTAGGTAAACTACATAATCCAAGTGCCCGTTCGTTAACCTATATAGTCCAAGTACCCGTTCGTTAATCTACATAGTCCAAGTGCCCGCTAGGTAACGTAGAAAGCCCGAGTGCCCGCTAGGAAACGTACATACTCCAAGTGCCCACTAGGTAACCTAGACAGTCCAATTGCCCGCTAGTTAACCTAGACAGTCCAAGTACCCGATAGGGAACCTACATAGTCCAATTGCCCGCTAGGGAACCTACATACTCCAAGTGCTCGCTAGGCAACCTACATAGTCCAAGTGCCCGTTAGTTAACCTAGATAGTCAAAGTGCCTGCTAGGTAACCTAAATAGTCCAATTGCCCGCTAGGTAACATACATAGTCCAAGTGCCCATTAGGTAACCTTGATAGTCCAATTGCCCGTTAGCTAATCTAGATAGTCCAAGTGTCCGCTAGTTAACCTACATAGTCCAAGTGCCCGTTCGTTAACCTAGATAGTCCAAGTGCCCGCTAGGTAACCTAGACAGTCCAAGTGCCCGTTAGGTTACCTACATGGCCCAAGTGCACTTTCGTTTACCTAGATAGTCCAAGTGCCCGCTGGTAACCTACATAGTCCAAGAGCCTTCTAGTTAACCTACATAGTCGAAGTGCCCGCTAGGGAACATAAATAGTCCAAGTGCCCGCTAGGTAACCTAGATAGTCCAATTGCCCGTTAGCTAACCTAGATAGTCGAAGTGTCCGCTAGTTAACCTACATAGTCCAAGTGCCCGTTCGTTAACCTAGAAAGTCCAAGTGCCCGCTAGGTAACCTAGACAGTCCAAGTGCCCTCTAGGTTACCTACATAGTCCAAGTGCACGTTCGTTAACCTAGATTGTCCAAGTGCCCGCTGGTAACCTACATAGTCCTAATGCCCGCAAGGAAACCTGCATAGTCTAAATGTCCGCTAGGCAACCTACATAATCCAAGTGCCCACTCTGGGACATACATAGTCCAAGTGCCCGTTAGCTAACCTAGATAGTCCAAGGGCCCGCTAGTTGACCTAAATAGTCCAAGTGCCAGCTAGGTAACCTAGATAGTACAAGTGCCCGCTAGGGAACCTAGATAGTCCAAGTGCCTGTTAGCTAACCTAGATAGTCCAAGTGGTGGCTAGGTAACCTACATACTCCAAGTGCCCGTTCGTTAATCTAGATAATCCAAGTGCCCGTTAGGTATCCTAGACAGTCCAAGTGGCCGCTAGTTGCCCTACATAATCCAAGTGCCCGTTAGTTAACCTAGATAGTCAAAGTGCCTGCTAGGTAACCTAGATAGTCCAAGTGCCCGCTAGATAACCTACATAGTCCAAGTGCCTGCTACGTAACCTAAATAGTCCAAATGTCCGCTAAGGAAACTATATAGTCCAAGTGCCCGCTAGTTAACCTAGATAGTCCAAGTGCCCCCTAGTAAACCTACATAATCCTTGGGCCCGCTAGTTAACCTACATAGTGCAAGGGCCCGCTAGTTAACCTAGATAGTCCAAGTGCCCGCTTGTTAACCTAGATAGTCCAAGTGCCCGCTAGTTAACCTAGATAGTCCAAGTGCCCGCTAGTTAACCTACATATTCCAAGTGCCCGCTAGGTAACCTAGACAGTCCAAGTGACCACTAGGTTACCTACATAGTCCAAGTGCCCATTCGTTAACCTACATAGTCAAAGTGCCCGCTAGGTAACGTAGATAGCCCAAGTGCCCGCTAGGGAACGTACATAGTCCAAGTGCCCGCTAGGTAACCTGGATAGTCTAAGTGCCTGGTAGTAAACCTACATAGTCCAAGTGCCTGCTAGGTAAACTACATAGTCCAAGTGCCCACTAGGTAACCTAGACAGTCCAATTGCCCACTAGTTAACCTAGACAGTCCAAGTACCGCTAGAGAATCTACATAGTCCAAGCGCCCGCTAGGGAACCTACATAGTCCAGGTGCTCGCTAGGCAACCTACATAGTCCAAGTGCCCGTTAGTTAACCTAGATAGTCAAAGTGCCTGCTAGGTAACCTAGATAGTCCAAGTGCCCGCTAGGTAAACTTCATAGTCCAAGTGCCCGTTAGGTAACCTTGATAGTCCAATTGCCCGTTAGCTATCCTAGATAGTCCAAGTGTCCGCTAGTTAACCTACATAGTCCAAGTGCCCGTTCGTTAACTTACATTGTCCAAGTGCCCGCTAGGTAACGTAGATATCCCAAGTGCCCGCTAGGGAACGTACATAGTTCAAGTGCCCACTAGGTAACCTAGACAGTCCAATTGCCACCTAGTTAACCTAGACAGTCCAAGTACCCGATAGGGAACCTACATAGTCCAAGTGCCCTCTAGGGAACCTACATAGTCCAAGTGCTCGCTAGGCAACCTACATAGTCCAAGTGCCCGTTAGTTAACATAGATTGTCCAATTGCCCGTTAGCTAACCTAGATAGTCGAAGTGTCCGCTAGTAGACCTACATTGTCCAAGTGCCCGTTCATTAACCTAGAAAGTCCAAGTGCCCGCTAGGTAACCTAGACAGTCCAAGTGCCCGCTAGGTTACCTACATAGTCCAAGTGCACGTTGGTTAACCTAGATTGTCCAAGTGCCCGCTGGTAACCTACATAGTCCAAATGCCCGCAAGGAAACCTACATAGTCTAAATGTCCGCTAGGCAACCTACATAATCCAAGTGCCCACTCTGGAACATACATAGTCCAAGTGCCCGTTAGCTAACCTAGATAGTCCAAGGGCCCGCTAGTTGACCTAAATAGTCCAAGTGCCAGCTAGGTAACCTAGATATTACAAGTGCCCGCTAGGGAACCTAGATAGTCCAAGTGCCTGTTAGCTAACCTAGATAGTCCAAGTGGTGGCTAGGTAACCTACATAGTCCAAGTGCCCGTTCGTTAACCTAGATAATCCAAGTGCCCGTTAGGTAACCTAGACAGTCCAAGTGCCCGCTAGATAACCTACATAATCCAAGTGCCCGCTAGGTAACCTAAATAGTCCAAATGTCCGTTAGGGAAACTACATAGTCCAAGTGCCCGCTAATTAACCTAGATAGTCCAAGTGCCCCCTAGTAAACCTACATAATCCATGGGCCCGCTAGTTAACCTACATAGTGCAAGGGCCCGCTAGTTAACCTAGATAGTCCAAGTGCCCGCTAGTTAACCTAGATAGTCCAAGTGCCCGCTAGTTAACCTAGATAGTGCAAGTGCCCGCTAGTTAACCTACATAGTCCAAGTGCCCGCTAGGTAACCTAGACAGTCCAAGTGACCACTAGGTTACCTACATAATCCAAGTGCCCATTCGTTAACCTACGTAGTCCAAGTGCCCGCTATGTAACGTAGATAGCCCAAGTGCCCGATAGGGAACGTACATAGTCCAAGTGCCCGCTAGGTAACCTGGATAGTCTAAGTGCCTGGTAGTAAACCTACATAGTCCAAGTTCCTGCTAGGTAAACTACATAGTCCAAGTGCCCACTAGGTAACCTAGACAGTCCAAAAGCCCGCTAGTTAACCTAGACAGTCCAAGTACCGCTAGGGAATCTACATAGTCCAAGCGCCCGCTGGGGAACCTACATAGTCCAGGTGCTCGCTAGGCAACCTACATAGTCCAAGTGCCCGTTAGTTAACCTAGATAGTCAAAGTGCCTGCTAGGTAACCTAGATAGTCCAAGTACCCGCTAGGTACCCTTCATAGTGCAAGTGCCCGTTAGGTAACCTTGATAGTCTAATTGCCCGTTAGCTATCCTAGATAGTCCAAGTGTCCGCTAGTTAACCTACATAGTCCAAGTGCCCGTTCGTTAACTTACTTTGTCCAAGTGCCCGCTAGGTAACGTAGATATCCCAAGTGCCCGCTAGGGAACGTACATAGTCCAAGTGCCCACTAGGTAACCTAGACAGTCCAATTGCCCCCTAGTTAACCTAGACAGTCCAAGTACCGGATAGGGAACCTACATAGTCCAAGTGCCCTCTAGGGAACCTACATAGTCCAAGTGCTTGCTAGGCAACCTACATAGTCCAAGTGCCCGTTAGTTAACCTAGATTGTCCAATTCCCGTTAGCTAACCTAGATAGTCGAAGTGTCCGCTAGTTAACCTACATAGTCCAACTGCCAGTTCGTTAACCTAGATAGTCCAAGTGCCCGCTAGGTAACCTAGACAGTCCAAGTGCCCGCTAGGTTACCTACATAGTCCAAGTGCACGTTCGTTAACCTAGATAATCCAAGTGCCTGTTAGGTAACCTAGACAGTCCAAGTGCCCGCTAGTTACCCTACATAGTCCAAGTGCCCGTTAGTTAACCTAGATAGTCAAAGTGCCTGCTAGGTAACCTAGATAGTCCAAGTGTCCGCTAGATAACCTACATAGTCCAAGTGACCACTAGGTTACCTACATAGTCCAAGTGCCCGTTCGTTAACCTATATAGTCCAAGTGCCCGCTAGGTAACGTAGATAGCCCAAGTGCCCGCTAGGTAAGGTACATATTCCAAGTGCCCGTAGGTAACCTAGATAGTCCAAGTGCCCGCTAGTTAACCTACATAGTCCAAGTACCTGCTAGGTAAACTACATAATCCAAGTGCCTGTTCGTTAACCTACATAGTCCAAGTACCCGTTCGTTAACCTATATAGTCCAAGTGCCCGCTAGGTTACGTAGAAAGCCCAAGTGCCCGCTAGGGAACGTACATACTCCAAGTGCCCACTAGGTAACCTAGACAGTCCAATTGCCCGCTAGTTAACCTAGACAGTCCAAGTACCCGATAGGGAACCTACATAGTCCAATTGCCCGCTTGGGAACCTACATACTCCAAGTGCTCGCTAGGCCACCTACATAGTCCAAGTGCCCGTTAGTTAACCTAGATAGTCAAAGTGCCTGCCAGGTAACCTAAATAGTCCAAGTGCCCGCTAGGGAACCTACATAGTCCAAGTGCCCGCTAGGTAACCTAGATAGTCCAATTGCCCGTTAGCTAACCTAGATAGTCGAAGTGTCCGCTAGTTAACCTACATAGTCCAAGTGCCCGTTCGTTAACCTAGAAAGTCCAAGTGCCCGCTAGGTAACCTAGACAGTCCAAGTGCCCGCTAGGTTACCTACATAGTCCACGTGCACGTTCGTTAACCTAGATTGTCCAAGTGCCCGCTGGTAACCTACATAGTCCAAATGCCCACAAGGAAACCTACATAGTCTAAATGTCCGCTAGGCAACCTACATAATCCAAGTGCCCACTCTGGAACATACATAGTCCAAGTGCCCGTTAGCTAACCTAGATAGTCCAAGGGCCCGCTAGTTGACCTACATAGTCCAAGTGCCAGCTAGGTAACCTAGATAGTACAAGTGCCCGCTAGGGAACCTAGATAGTCCAAGTGCCTGTTACCTAACCTAGATAGTCCAAGTGGTGGCTAGGTAACCTACATAGTCCAAGTGCCCGTTCGTTAACCTAGATAATCCAAGTGCCCGTTAGGTAACCTAGACAGTCCAAGTGCCCGCTAGTTGCCCTACATAGTCCAAATGCCCGTTAGTTAACCTAGATAGTCAAAGTGCCTGCTAGGTAACCTAGATAGTCCAAGTGCCCGCTTGATAACCTACATAGTCCAAGTGCCCGCTAGGTAACCTAAATAGTCCAAATGTCCGCTAGGGAAACTACATAGTCCAAGTGCCCGCTAGTTAACCTAGATAGTCCAAGTGCCCCCTAGTAAACCTACATAATCCATGGGCCCGCTAGTTAACCTACATAGTGCAAGGGCCCGCTAGTTAACCTAGATAGTCCAAGTGCCCGCTAGTTAACCTAGATAGTCCAAGTGCCCGCTAGTTAACCTAGATAGTCCAAGTGCCCGCTAGTTAACCTACATAGTCCAAGTGCCCGCTAGGTAACCTAGACAGTCCAAGTGACCACTAGGTTACCTACATAGTCCAAATGCCCATTCGTTAACCTACATAGCCCAAGTGCCCGCTAGGTAACGTAGATAGCCCAAGTGCCCGCTAGGGAACGTACATAGTCCAAGTGCCCGATAGGTAACCTAGATACTCTAAATGCCTGCTAGTAAACCTACATAATCCAAGTGCCTGCTAGGTAAACTACATAGTGCAAGTGCCTTCTACTTAACCTACGTAGTCCAAGTGCCCTCTTGATAACCTACATAGTCCAAGTGCCCACTAGGTAACCTAAATAATCCAAATGCCCGCTAGGGAAACTACATAGTCCAAGTGCCCGTTAGTTAACCTAGATAGTCCAAGTGCCCGCTAGTAAACCTACATAATCCATGGGCCCGCTAGTTAACCTACATAGTGCAAGGGCCCGCTAGTTAACCTAGATCGTGCAAGTGTCCGCTAGTTAACCTACATAGTCCAAGTGCCAGCTAGGTAACCTAGATAGTCCAATTGCCCGCTAGGGATCCTTCATAATCCAAGTGCCTGCTAGGTAACCTAGATAGTCCAAGTGCCCGCTAGGGAAGGTACATAGTCCAAGTGTCCGCTAGGTACCCTAGAGAGTTCAAGTGCCCGCTAGTTAACCTACATAGTCCAAGTGCCCGCTAGTTAACCTAGATAGTCCAAGTGCCCGCTAGTAAAGCTAGATAGTCCAAGGGCCTGCTAGTTAACCTAGATAGTCCACGTGCCCGCTAGTTAACCTAAATCATCCAAGTATCCGCTAGGTAACCTACATAGTCCAAGTGCCTGCTAGGTAACCTAGATAGTCCAAGTGCCTGATAGCTAACCTACATAGTCCAAGTGTCCGTTCGTTAACCTAGATAGTCCAAGTGCCCATTGGGTAACCTACATAGTCCAAGTGCCCGCTAGTTAACCTACATAGTCCAAGTGCCTTCTAGGGAGCCTACATAGTCCACGTGACCGCGAGGGAACCTACATACTCAAAGTGCACTTTAGGGAACCTACATAGTCCAAGTGCCCGCTAGGTAACCTACATAGTCCAAATGCCCGCAAGGAAACCTACATAGTCTAAATGTGCGCTAGGCAACCTACATAATCCAAGTGCCCGCTCTGGAACATACATAGTGCAAGTGCCCGTTAGCTAACCTAGATAGTCCAAGGGTCCGCTAGTTGACCTACATAGTCCAAGTGCCAGCTAGGTAACCTAGATAGTACAAGTGCCCGCTAGGGAACCTAGATAGTCCAAGTGCCTGTTAGGTAACCTAGATAATCCAAGTGGTGGCTAGGTAACCTACATAGTCCAAGTGCCCGTTCGTTAACCTAGATAATCCAAGTGCCCGTTAGGTAACCTAGACAGTCCAAGTGCCCGCTAGTTACCCTACATAGTCCAAGTGCCCGTTAGTTAACCTAAATAGTCAAAGTGCCCGCTAGGTAACCTAGATTGTCCAAGTGCCCGCTAGATAACCTACATAGTCCAAGTGCCCGCTAGGTAACCTAAATAGTCCAAATGTCCGCTAGGGAAACTACATAGTCCAAGTGCCCGCTAGTTAACCTAGATACTCCAAGTGCCCCCTAGTAAACCTACATAATCCATGGGCCCGCTAGTTAACCTACATAGTGCAAGGGCCCGCTACTTAACCTAGATAGTCCAAGTGCCCGCTAGGTAACCTACATAGTGCAGGTGTCCGCTAGGTAACCTACATAGTCCAAGTGCCCGCTAGTTAACATAGATAGTCCAAGTGCCCGCTAGGGAAGGTACATAGTCCAACTGCCCGCTAGGTAACCTAGAGAGTGCAAATGCCCGCTAGTTAACCTACATAGTCCAAGTGCCTGCTAGGTAACCTAGATAGCCAAGGGCCTGCTAGTTAACCTAGATAGTCCAAGTGACCGCTAGGTAACCTACATTGTGCAAGTGTCCGCTAGTTAACCTACGTAGTCCAAGGAACCCCTAGTTAACCTAGATAGTCCAAGTACCCGCTAGTTAACCTAGATCATCCAATTGTCCGCTAGTTAACCTACATAGTCCAAGTGTCCTTTAGGGAACCTAGATAATCCAAGTGCCCGCTAAGGAACCTACATAGTCCAATTGTCCGCTCTGGAACATACATAGTTCAAGTGCCTGTTAGTTAACCTAGATAATCCAAGTGCCCGCTAGTTAACCTACATAGTCCAAGTGCCCGCTAGGCAACCTACATAATCCAAGTGCCCGCTAGGTAACCTAGATAGTCCTAGTGCACGCTAGTTAACCTAGATAGTCCAAGTGCCCGCTAGGTAACCTAGACAGTCCAAGTGCCCGCTAGGTTACCTACATAGTCCAAGTGCACGTTCGTTAACCTAGATAATCCAAGTGCCTGTTAGGTAACCTAGACAGTCCAAGTGCCCGCTAGTTACCCTACATAGTCCAAGTGCCCGTTAGTTAACCTAGATAGTCAAAGTGCCTGCTAGGTAACCTAGATAGTCCAAGTGTCCGCTAGATAACCTACATAGTCCAAGTGACCACTAGGTTACCTACATAGTCCAAGTGCCCGTTCGTTAACCTATATAGTCCAAGTGCCCGCTAGGTAACGTAGATAGCCCAAGTGCCCGCTAGGTAAGGTACATATTCCAAGTGCCCGTAGGTAACCTAGATAGTCCAAGTGCCCGCTAGTTAACCTACATAGTCCAAGTACCTGCTAGGTAAACTACATAATCCAATTGCCTGTTCGTTAACCTACATAGTCCAAGTGCCCGTTCGTTAACCTACATAGTCCAAGTGCCCGCTAGGTAACGTAGAAAGCCCAAGTGCCCGCTAGGGAACGTACATACTCCAAGTGCCCACTAGGTAACCTAGACAGTCCAATTGCCCGCTAGTTAACCTAGACAGTCCAAGTACCCGATAGGGAACCTACATAGTCCAATTGCCCGCTTGGGAACCTACATACTCCAAGTGCTCGCTAGGCCACCTACATAGTCCAAGTGCCCGTTAGTTAACCTAGATAGTCAAAGTGCCTGCTAGGTAACCTAAATAGTCCAAGTGCCCGCTAGGGAACCTACATAGTCCAAGTGCCCGCTAGGTAACCTAGATAGTCCAATTGCCCGTTAGCTAACCTAGATAGTCGAAGTGTCCGCTAGTTAACCTACATAGTCCAAGTGCCCGTTCGTTAACCTAGAAAGTCCAAGTGCCCGCTAGGTAACCTAGACAGTCCAAGTGCCCGCTAGGTTACCTACATAGTCCACGTGCACGTTCGTTAACCTAGATTGTCCAAGTGCCCGCTGGTAACCTACATAGTCCAAATGCCCACAAGGAAACCTACATAGTCTAAATGTCCGCTAGGCAACCTACATAATCCAAGTGCCCACTCTGGAACATACATAGTCCAAGTGCCCGTTAGCTAACCTAGATAGTCCAAGGGCCCGCTAGTTGACCTACATAGTCCAAGTGCCAGCTAGGTAACCTAGATAGTACAAGTGCCCGCTAGGGAACCTAGATAGTCCAAGTGCCTGTTACCTAACCTAGATAGTCCAAGTGGTGGCTAGGTAACCTACATAGTCCAAGTGCCCGTTCGTTAACCTAGATAATCCAAGTGCCCGTTAAGTAACCTAGACAGTCCAAGTGCCCGCTAGTTGCCCTACATAGTCCAAATGCCCGTTAGTTAACCTAGATAGTCAAAGTGCCTGCTAGGTAACCTAGATAGTCCAAGTGCCCGCTTGATAACCTACATAGTCCAAGAGCCCGCTAGGTAACCTAAATAGTCCAAATGTCCGCTAGGGAAACTACATAGTCCAAGTGCCCGCTAGTTAACCTAGATAGTCCAAGTGCCCCCTAGTAAACCTACATAATCCATGGGCCCGCTAGTTAACCTACATAGTGCAAGGGCCCGCTAGTTAACCTAGATAGTCCAAGTGCCCGCTAGTTAACCTAGATAGTCCAAGTGCCCGCTAGTTAACCTACATAGTCCAAGTGCCCGCTAGGTAACCTAGACAGTCCAAGTGACCACTAGGTTACCTACATAGTCCAAATGCCCATTCGTTAACCTACATAGCCCAAGTGCCCGCTAGGTAACGTAGATAGCCCAAGTGCCCGCTAGGGAACGTACATAGTCCAAGTGCCCGATAGGTAACCTAGATACTCTAAATGCCTGCTAGTAAACCTACATAATCCAAGTGCCTGCTAGGTAAACTACATAGTGCAAGTGCCTTCTAGTTAACCTACGTAGTCCAAGTGCCCTCTTGATAACCTACATAGTCCAAGTGCCCACTAGGTAACCTAAATAATCCAAATGCCCGCTAGGGAAACTACATAGTCCAAGTGCCCGTTAGTTAACCTAGATAGTCCAAGTGCCCGCTAGTAAACCTACATAATCCATGGGCCCGCTAGTTAACCTACATAGTGCAAGGGCCCGCTAGTTAACCTAGATCGTGCAAGTGTCCGCTAGTTAACCTACATAGTCCAAGTGCCAGCTAGGTAACCTAGATAGTCCAATTGCCCGCTAGGGATCCTTCATAATCCAAGTGCCTGCTAGGTAACCTAGATAGTCCAAGTGCCCGCTAGGGAAGGTACATAGTCCAAGTGTCCGCTAGGTACCCTAGAGAGTTCAAGTGCCCGCTAGTTAACCTACATAGTCCAAGTGCCCGCTAGTTAACCTAGATAGTCCAAGTGCCCGCTAGTAAAGCTAGATAGTCCAAGGGCCTGCTAGTTAACCTAGATAGTCCAAGTGCCCGCTAGTTAACCTAAATCATCCAAGTATCCGCTAGGTAACCTACATAGTCCAAGTGCCTGCTAGGTAACCTAGATAGTCCAAGTGCCTGATAGCTAACCTACATAGTCCAAGTGTCCGTTCGTTAACCTAGATAGTCCAAGTGCCCATTGGGTAACCTACATAGTCCAAGTGCCCGCTAGTTAACCTACATAGTCCAAGTGCCTTCTAGGGAGCCTACATAGTCCACGTGACCGCGAGGGAACCTACATACTCAAAGTGCACTTTAGGGAACCTACATAGTCCAAGTGCCCGCTAGGTAACCTACATAGTCCAAATGCCCGCAAGGAAACCTACATAGTCTAAATGTGCGCTAGGCAACCTACATAATCCAAGTGCCCGCTCTGGAACATACATAGTGCAAGTGCCCGTTAGCTAACCTAGATAGTCCAAGGGTCCGCTAGTTGACCTACATAGTCCAAGTGCCAGCTAGGTAACCTAGATAGTACAAGTGCCCGCTAGGGAACCTAGATAGTCCAAGTGCCTGTTAGGTAACCTAGATAATCCAAGTGGTGGCTAGGTAACCTACATAGTCCAAGTGCCCGTTCGTTAACCTAGATAATCCAAGTGCCCGTTAGGTAACCTAGACAGTCCAAGTGCCCGCTAGTTACCCTACATAGTCCAAGTGCCCGTTAGTTAACCTAAATAGTCAAAGTGCCCGCTAGGTAACCTAGATTGTCCAAGTGCCCGCTAGATAACCTACATAGTCCAAGTGCCCGCTAGGTAACCTAAATAGTCCAAATGTCCGCTAGGGAAACTACATAGTCCAAGTGCCCGCTAGTTAACCTAGATACTCCAAGTGCCCCCTAGTAAACCTACATAATCCATGGGCCCGCTAGTTAACCTACATAGTGCAAGGGCCCGCTACTTAACCTAGATAGTCCAAGTGCCCGCTAGGTAACCTACATAGTGCAGGTGTCCGCTAGGTAACCTACATAGTCCAAGTGCCCGCTAGTTAACATAGATAGTCCAAGTGCCCGCTAGGGAAGGTACATAGTCCAACTGCCCGCTAGGTAACCTAGAGAGTGCAAATGCCCGCTAGTTAACCTACATAGTCCAAGTGCCTGCTAGGTAACCTAGATAGCCAAGGGCCTGCTAGTTAACCTAGATAGTCCAAGTGACCGCTAGGTAACCTACATTGTGCAAGTGTCCGCTAGTTAACCTACGTAGTCCAAGGAACCCCTAGTTAACCTAGATAGTCCAAGTACCCGCTAGTTAACCTAGATCATCCAATTGTCCGCTAGTTAACCTACATAGTCCAAGTGTCCTTTAGGGAACCTAGATAATCCAAGTGCCCGCTAAGGAACCTACATAGTCCAATTGTCCGCTCTGGAACATACATAGTTCAAGTGCCTGTTAGTTAACCTAGATAATCCAAGTGCCCGCTAGTTAACCTACATAGTCCAAGTGCCCGCTAGGCAACCTACATAATCCAAGTGCCCGCTAGGTAACCTAGATAGTCCTAGTGCACGCTAGTTAACCTAGATAGTCCAAGTGCCCGCTAGGTAACCTAGACAGTCCAAGTGACCACTAGGTTACCTACATAGTCCAAGTGCCCGTTCGTTAACCTACATAGTCCAAGTGCCCGCTAGGTAACGTAGATAGCCCAAGTGCCCGCTAAGGAACGTACATAGTCCAAGTGCCCACTAGGTAACCTAGATAGTCCAAGTGCCCGCTAGTTAACCTACATAGTCCAAGTGCCCGCTAGGTAACGTAGATAGCCCAAGTGCCCGCTAAGGAACGTACATAGTCCAAGTGCCCGCTAGGTAACCTAGATAGTCCAAGTGCCCGCTAATTAACCTACATAGTCCAAGTGCCCGCTAGGCAACCTAAATAGTCCAAATGCCCGCTAGGGAAACTACATAGTCCAAGTACCCGCTAGTTAACCTAGATGTTCCAAGTGCCCCCTAGTAAACCTACATAATGCATGGGCCCGCTAGTTAACCTACATAGTGCAAGGGCCCGCTAGTTAACCTAGATCGTGCAAGTGTCCGCTAGTTAACCTACATAGTCCAAGTGCCAGCTAGGTAACCTAGATAGTCCAATTGCCCGCTAGGGATCCTTCATAATCCAAGTGCCTACTAGGTAACCTAGATAGTCCAAGTGCCCGCTAGGGAAGGTACATAGTCCAAGTGTCCGCTAGGTAACCTACAGAGTTCAAGTGCCCGCTAGTTAACCTACATAGTCCAAGTGCCCGCTAGTTAACCTAGATAGTCCAAGTGCCCGCTAGTAAAGCTAGATAGTCCAAGGGCCTGCTAGTTAACCTAGATACTCCAAGTGCCCGCTAGTTAACCTAAATCGTCCAAGTGTCCGCTAGGTAACCTACATAGTCCAAGTGCCTGCTAGGTAACCTAGATAGTTCAAGTGCCTGATAGCTAACCTACATAGTCCAAGTGTCCGTTCGTTAACCTAGATAGTCCAAGTGCCCATTGAGTAACCTACATAGTCCAAGTGCCCGCCTGGTAACCTGGTTAGTCCAAGTGCCCGCTAGTTAACCTACATAGTCCAAGTGCCTTCTAGGGAGCCTACATAGTCCACGTGACCTCTAGGAAACCTACATAGTCCAAGTGCCCGCTAGGTAACCTACATAGTCCAAATACCCGCAAGGAAACCTACATAGTCTAAATGTCTGCTAGGCAACCTACATAATACAAGTGCCCACTCTGGAACATACATAGTCCAAGTGCCCGTTAGCTAACGTAGATAGTCCAAGGGCCCGCTAGTTGACCTACATAGTCCAAGTGCCAGCTAGGTAACCTAGATAGTACAAGTGCCCGCTAGGGAACCTAGATAGTCCAAGTGCCTTTAAGCTAACCTAGATAGTCCAAGTGGTGGCTGGGTAACCTACATAGTACAAGTGCCCGTTCGTTAACCTAGATAATCCAAGTGCCCGTTAGGTAAACTAGACAGTCCAAGTGCCCGCTAGTTACCCTACATAGTCCAAGTGCCCGTTCGTTAACCTAGATAATCCAAGTGCCCGTTAGGTAAACTAGACAGTCCAAGTGCCCGCTAGTTACCCTACATAGTCCAAGTGCCCGTTAGTTAACCTAGATAGTCAAAGTGCCTGCTTGGTAACCTAGATAGTCCAAGTGCCCGCTAGATAACCTACATAGTCCAAGTGCCCGCTAGGTAACCTAAATAGTCCAAATGTCCGCTAGGGAAACTACATAGTCCACGTACCCGCTAATTAACCTACATAGTCCAAGTGACCATTAGCTAATCTAGATAGTCTAAGGGCCCACTAGTTAACCTACATAGTTCAAGTGCCCGCTAGGTAACTTAGATAATCCAAGTGCCCGCTAGTTAACCTACATAGTCGAAGGGCCCCTTAGTTAACCAAGATAGTCCACGTGCCCGCTAGTTAACTTAGATTGTCCAAGTGTCCGCTAGTTAACCTACATAGTCCAAGTGCCCTTAGGTAACCTACATAGTCCAAGTTCCCGCTAGGTAACCTAGATAGTCAAGGGCGCGTTACCTATCCTAGATTGTCCAATTGCCCGCTGGGCAACCTACATAGTCCGAGTGCCCGTTCGTTAACATAGAAGTCCAAGTGCCCGCTAGGTAACCTAGACAGTCCAAGCGCCCGCTAGGTTACCTGCATAGCCCAAGTGCCCGCTTTTTAACCTACATAGTCCAAGTGCCTTCTAGGGAGCCTACATAGTCCACGTGACCGCTAGGGAACCTACATACTCAAAGTGCCCTTTAGGGAACCTACATAGTCCAAGTGCCCGTTAGGTAACCTACATAGTCCAAGTGCCCGCTAGGTAACCTACATGGTCCAAATGCCCGCAAGGAAACCTACATAGTCTAAATGTCCGCTAGGCAACCTACATAATACAAGTGCCCACTCTGGAACATACATAGTCCAAGTGCCCGTTAGCTAACCTAGATAGTCCAAGGGCCCGCTAGTTGACCTACATAGTCCAAGTGCCAGCTAGATAACCTACATAGTCCAAGTGCCCACTAGGTAACCTAAATAATCCAAATGCCCGCTAGGGAAACTACATAGTCCAAGTGCCCGTTAGTTAACCTAGATAGTCCAAGTGCCCGCTAGTAAACCTAGATAGTCCAAGGGCCTGCTAGTTAACCTAGATAGTCCAAGTGTCCGCTAGTTAACCTAAATCGTCCACGTGTGCGCTAGGTAACCTAGATAGTCCAAGTGCCTGATAGCTAACCTACATAGTCCAAGTGTCCGTTCGTTAACCTAGATAGTCCAAGTGCCCATTGGGTAACCTACATAGTCCAAGTGCCCGCTAGTTAACCTACATAGTCCAAGTGCCTTCTAGGTAGCCTACATAGTCCACGTGACCGCGAGGGAACCTACATATTCAAAGTGCCCTTTAGGGAACCTACATAGTCCAAGTGCCCGCTAGGTAACCTACATAGTCCAAATGCCCGCAAGGAAACCTACATAGTCTAAATGTCCGCTAGGCAACCTACATAATCCAAGTGCCCGCTCTGGAACATACATAGTCCAAGTGCCCGTTAGCTAACCTAGATAGTCCAAGGGCCCACTAGTTGACCTACATAGTCCAAGTGCCAGCTAGGTAACCTAGATAGTACAAGTGCCCGCTAGGGAACCTAGATAGTCCAAGTGGTGGCTAGGTAACCTACATAGTCCAAGTGCCCGTTCCTTAACCTAGATAATCCAAGTGCCCGTTAGGTAACCTGGACAGTCCAAGTACCCGCTAGTTACCCTACATAGTCCAAGTGCCCGTTAGTTAACCTAGATAGTCAAAGGGCCTGCTAGGTAACCTACATAGTCCAAGTGCCCGCTAGGCAACCTAAATAGTCCAAATGCCCGCTAGGGAAACTACATAGTCCAAGTGCCCGCTAGTTAACCTAGATGTTCCAAGTGCCCCAGAGTAAACCTACATAATCCATGGGCCCGCTAGTTAACCTACATAGTGCAAGGGCCCGCTAGTTAACCTAGATCGTGCAAGTGTCCGCTAGTTAACCTACATAGTCCAAGTACCAGCTAGGTAACCTAGATAGTCCAATTGCCCGCTAGGGATCCTTCATAATCCAAGTGCCTGCTAGGTAACCTAGATAGTCCAAGTGCCCACTAGGGAAGGTACATAGTCCAAGTGTCCGCTAGGTAACCTAGAGAGTTCAAGTGCCCGCTAGTTAACCTACATAGTCCAAGTGCCCGCTAGTTAACCTAGATAGTCCAAGTGCCCGCTAGTAAAGCTAGATAGTCCAAGGGCCTGCTAGTTAACCTAGATAGTCCAAGTGCCCGCTAGTTAACCTAAATCGTCCAAGTGCCCGCTAGGTAACCTACATAGTCCAAGTGCCTGCTAGGTAACCTAGATAGTTCAAGTGCCTAATACCTAACCTACATAGTCCAAGTGTCCGTTCGTTAACCTAGATAGTCCAAGTGCCCATTGAGTAACCTACATAGTCCAAGTGCCCGCCTGGTAACCTGGTTAGTCCAAGTGCCCGCTAGTTAACCTACATAGTCCAAGTGCCTTCTAGGGAGCCTACATAGTCCACGTGACCGCTAGGGAACCTACATACTCCAAATACCCGCAAGGAAACCTACATAGTCTAAATGTCCGCTAGGCAACCTACATAATACAAGTGCCCACTCTGGAACATACATAGTCCAAGTGCCCGTGAGCTAACCTAGGTAGTCCAAGGACCCGCTAGTTGACCTACATAGTCCAAGTGCCACCTAGGTAACCTAGATAGTACAAGTGCCCGCTAGGGAACCTAGATAGTCCAAGTGCCTGTTAGGTAACCTAGATAATCCAAGTGGTGGCTAGGTAACCTACATAGTCCAAGTGCCCGTTCATTTACCTAGGTAATCCAAGTGCCCGTTAGGTAACCTAGACTGTCCAAGTGCCCGCTAGTTACCCTACATAGTCCAAGTGCCCGTTAGTTAACCTAGATAGTCAAAGTGCCTGCTAGGTAACCTAGATAGTCCAAGTGCCCGCTAGATAACCTACATAGTCCAAGTGCCCGCTAGGTAACCTAAATAGTCCAAATGTCCGCTAGGGAAACTACATAGTCCAAGTGCCCGGTAGTTAACCTAGATACTCCATGTGCCCGCTAGTAAACCTACATAATCCATGGGCCCGCTAGTTAACCTACATAGTGCAAGGGCCCGCTAGTTAACCTAGATAGTCCAAGTGCCCGCTAGGTAACCTACATAGTGCAGGTGTCCGCTAGGTAACCTACATAGTCCAAGTGCCCGCTAGTTAACATAGATAGTCCAAGTGCCCGCTAGGGAAGGTACATAGACCAACTGCCCGCTAGGTAACCTAGAGAGTGCAAATGCCCGATAGTTAACCTACATAGTCCAATGCCTGCTAGGTAACCTAGATAGCCAAGGGCCTGCTAGTTAACCTAGATAGTCCAAGTGACCGCTAGGTAACCTACATTGTGCAAGTGTCCGCTAGTTAACCTACGTAGTCCAAGGAACCCCTAGTTAACCTAGATAGTCCAAGTACCCGCTGGTTAACCTAGATCATCCAATTGTCCGCTAGTTAATCTACATAGTCCAAGTGTCCTTTAGGGAACCTAGATAATCCAAGTGCCCGCTAAGGAACCTACATAGTCCAATTGTCCGCTCTGGAACATACATAGTTCAAGTGCCTGTTAGTTAACCTAGATAATCCAAGTGCCCGCTAGTTAACCTACATAGTCCAAGTGCCCGCTAGGCAACCTACATAATCCAAGTGCCCGCTAGGTAACCTAGATAGTCTTAGTGCACGCTAGTTAACCTACATAGTCCAAGTGTACGCTAGGTAACCTAGACAGTCCAAGTGCCCGCTAGGTTACCTACATAGTCCAAGTGCCCGTTCGTTAACCTACATAGTCCAAGTGCCCGCTAGGTAACGTAGATAGCCCAAGTGCCCGCTAAGGAACGTACATAGTCCAAGTGCCCGCTAGGTAACCTAGATAGTCCAAGTGCCCGCTAGTTTACCTACATAGTCCAAGTGCCTGCTAGGTAAACTACATAGTCCAAGTGCCCACTAGGTAACCTAGACAGTCCAATTGCCCGCTAGTTAACCTAGACAGTCCAAGTACCCGCTAGGGAACCTACATAGTCCAAGCGCCCGCTAGGGAACCTACATAGTCCAAGTGCTCGCTTGGCAACCTACATAGTTCAAGTGCCCCTTAGTTAACCAAGATAGTCAAAGTGCCTGCTAGGTTACCTAGATAGTCCAATTGCCCGCTAGGTAACATACATAGTCCAAGTGCCCGTTAGGTAACCTTGATAGTCCAATTGCCCATTAGCTAATCTAGATAGTCCAAATGTCCGCTAGTTAACCTACATAGTCCAAGTGCCCGCTCGTTAACCTAGATAGTCCAAGTGCCCGCTAGGTAACCTAGACAGTCCAAGTGCCCGTTAGGTTACCTACATAACCCAAGTGCACTTTCGTTTTCCTAGATAGTCCAAGTGCCCGCTGGTAACCTACATAGTCCAAGAGACTTCTAGTTAACCTACGTAGTCGAAGTGCCCGCTAGGTAACCTAGATAGTCTCAGTGCCCGCTAGGTAACCTAGATAGTCCATGTGCCCGCTAGTTAACCTACATAGTCCAAGTGCCCGATAG
Source organism: Tenrec ecaudatus (assembly GCF_050624435.1). Classification (NCBI taxonomy): domain Eukaryota; kingdom Metazoa; phylum Chordata; class Mammalia; order Afrosoricida; family Tenrecidae; genus Tenrec; species Tenrec ecaudatus. Next base: position 141,693,796 of record NC_134536.1, read on the forward strand.
AAACCTATATACTCCAAGTTCCCTTTAGGGAAACTACATAGTCCAAGTGCCCGTAAGGGAACCAATAGTCTTAGTGCTGGCTAGGGAACCAGTATCATCCAAGTGTCCGTTCGTTAACCTAGATAGTCCAAGTGCCCATTGGGTAACCTACATAGTCCAAGTGCCCGCTAGGTTATCTATATAGTCCTAATGCCCATTAGGGAAACTACATAGTCCACGTACCCGCTAATTAACTTACATAGTCCAAGTGACCATTAGCTAATCTAGATAGTCTAAGGGCCCACTAGTTAACCTACATAGTTCAAGTGCCCGCTAGGTAACTTAGATAATCCAAGTGCCCGCTAGTTAACCTACATAGTCGAAGGGCCCCTTAGTTAACCAAGATAGTCCACGTGCCCACTAGTTAACTTAGATTGTCCAAGTGTCCGCTAGTTAACCTACATAGTCCAAGTGCCCTTAGGTAACCTACATAGTCCAAGTTCCCGCTAGGTAACCTAGATAGTCAAGGGCCCGTTACCTATCCTAGATTGTCCAATTGCCCGCTGGGCAACCTACATAGTCCGAGTGCCCGTTCGTTAACATAGAAGTCCAAGTGCCCGCTAGGTAACCTAGACAGTCCAAGCGCCCGCTAGGTTACCTGCATAGCCCAAGTGCCCGCTTTTTAACCTACATAGTCCAAGTGCCTTCTAGGGAGCCTACATAGTCCACGTGACCGCTAGGGAACCTACATACTCAAAGTGCCCGTTAGGGAACCTACATAGTCCAAGTGCCCGCTAGGTAACCTACATAGTCCAAGTGCCCGCAAGGAAACCTACATAGTCTAAATGTCCGCTAGGCAACCTACATAATCCAAGTGCCCGCTCTGGAACATACATAGTCCAAGTGCCCATTAGCTAACCTAGATAGTCCAAGGGCCCGCTAGTTGACCTACATAGTCCAAGTGCCAGCTAGGTAACCTAGATAGTACAAGTGCCCGCTAGGGAACCTAGATAGTCCAAGTGGTGGCTAGGTAACCTACATAGTCCAAGTGCCCGTTCGTTAACCTAGATAATCCAAGTGCCCGTTAGGTAACATAGACAGTCCAAGTGCCCGCTAGTTACCCTACATAGTCCAAGTGCCCGTTAGTTAACCTAGATAGTTAAAGTGCCTGCTAGGTAACCTACATAGTCCAAGTGCCCGCTAGGCAACTTAAATAGTCCAAATGCCCGCTAGGGAAACTACATAGTCCAAGTGCCCGCTAGTTAACCTAGATGTTCCAAGTGCCCCCTAGTAAACCTACATAATCCATGGGCCCGTTTGTTAACCTACATAGTCCAAGTGCCAGCTAGGTAACCTAGATAGTCCAATTGCACGCTAGGGATCCTTCATAATCCAAGTGCCTGCTAGGTAACCTAGATAGTCGAAGTGCCCGCTAGGGAAGGTACATAGTCCAAGTGTCCGCTTGGTAACCTAGAGAGTTCAAGTGCCCGCTAGTTAACCTAGATAGTCCAAGTGCCCGCTAGAAAAGCTAGATAGTCCAAGGGCCTGCTAGTTAACCTAGATAGTCCAAGTGCCCGCTAGTTAACCTAAATCGTCCAAGTGTCCGCTAGGTAACCTACATAGTCCAAGTGCCTGCTAGGTAACCTAGATAGTTCAAGTGCCTGATACCTAACCTACATAGTCCAAGTGTCCGTTCGTTAACCTAGATAGTCCAAGTGCCCATTGAGTAACCTACATAGTCCAAGTGCCCGCCTGGTAACCTGGTTAGTCCAAGTGCCCGCTAGTTAACCTACATAGTCCAAGTGCCTTCTAGGGAGCCTACATAGTCCACGTGACCGCTAGGGAACCTACATAGTCCAAGTGCCCGCTAGGTAACCTACATAGTCCAAATGCCCGCAAGGAAACCTACATAGTCTAAATGTCCGCTAGGCAACCTACATAATACAAGTGCCCACTCTGGAACATACATAGTCCAAGTGTCCGTTAGCTAACCTAGATAGACAAAGGGACCGCTAGTTGACCTACATAGTCCAAGTGCCAGCTAGGTAACCTAGATAGTAGAAGTGCCCGCTAGGGAACCTAGATAGTCCAAGTGCCTGTTAGGTAACCTAGATAGTCCAAGTGGTGGCTAGGTAACCTACATAGTCCAAGTGCCCGTTCGTTAACCTAGATAATCCAAGTGCCCGTTAGGTAACCTAGACAGTCCAAGTGCCCGCTAGTTACCCTACATAGTCCAAGTGCCCGTTAGTTAACCTAGATAGTCAAAGTGCCTGCTAGGTAACCTACATAGTCCAAGTGCCCGCTAGGCAACCTAAATAATCCAAATGCCCGCTAGGGAAACTACATAGTCCAAGTGCCCGCTAGTTAACCTAGATGTTCCAAGTGCCCCCTAGTAAACCTACATAATCCATGGGCCCGCTAGTTAACCTACATAGTGCAAGGGCCCGCTAGTTAACCTAGATCGTGCAAGTGTCCGCTAGTTAACCTACATAGTCCAAGTGCCAGCTAGGTAACCTAGATAGTCCAATTGCCCGCTAGGGATCCTTCATAATCCAAGTGCCTGCTAGGTAACCTAGATAGTCCAAGTGCCCGCTAGGGAAGGTACATAGTCCAAGTGTCCGCTAGGTAACCTAGAGAGTTCAAGTGACCGCTAGTTAACCTACATAGTCCAAGTGCCCGCTAGTTAACCTAGATAGTCCAAGTGCCCGCTAGTAAAGCTAGATAGTCCAAGGGCCTGCTAGTTAACCTAGATAGTCCAAGTGCCCGCTAGTTAACCTAAATCGTCCAAGTGTCCGCTAGGTAACCTACATATTCCAAGTGCCTGCTAGGTAACCTAGATAGTTCAAGTGCCTGATACCTAACCTACATAGTCCAAGTGTCCGTTCGTTAACCTAGATAGTCCAAGTGCCCATTGAGTAACTACATAGTCCAAGTGCCCGCCTGGTAACCTGGTTAGTCCAAGTGCCCGCTAGTTAACCTACATAGTCCAAGTGCCTTCTAGGGAGCCTACATAGTCCACGTGACCGCTAGGGAACCTACATAGTCCAAGTGCCCGCTAGTTAACCTACATAGTCCAAATGCCTTCTAGGGAGCCTACATAGTCCACGTGACCGCTAGGGAACCTACATACTCAAAGTGCCCTTTAGGGAACCTACATAGTCCAAGTGCCCGCTAAGTAACCTACATAGTCCAAATACCCGCAAGGAAACCTACATAGTCTAAATGTCCGCTAGGCAACCTACATAATCCAACTGCCCGCTCTGGAACATACATAGTCCAAGTGCCCGTTAGCTAACCTAGATAGTCCAAGGGCCCGCTAGTTGACCTACATAGTCCAAGTGCCAGCTAGGTAACCTAGATAGTACAAGTGCCCGCTAGGGAACCTAGATAGTCCAAGTGGTGCCTAGGTAACCTACATAGTCCAAGTGCCCGTTCGTTAACCTAGATAATCCAAGTGCCCGTTAGGTAACCTAGACAGTCCAAGTGCCCGCTAGTTACCCTACATAGTCCAAGTGCCCGTTAGTTAACCTAGATAGTTAAAGTGCCTGCTAGGTAACCTACATAGTCCAAGTGCCCGCTAGGCAACCTAAATAGTCCAAATGCCCGCTAGGGAAACTACATAATCCAAGTGCCCGCTAGTTAACCTAGATGTTCCAAGTGCCCCCTAGTAAACCTACATAATCCATGGGCCCACTAGTTAACCTACATAGTGCAAGGGCCCGCTAGTTAACCCAGATCGTGCAAGTGTCCGCTAGTTAACCTACATAGTCCAAGTGCCAGCTAGGTAACTTAGATAGTCCAATTGCCCGCTAGGGATCCTTCATAATCCAAGTGCCTGCTAGGTAACCTAGATAGTCCAAGTGCCCGCTAGGGAAGGTACATAGTCCAAGTGTCCGCTAGGTAACCTAGAGAGTTCAAGTGACCGCTAGTTAACCTACATAGTCCAAGTGCCCGCTAGTTACCCTAGATAGTCCAAGGGCCTGCCCGGAAACCTAGATAGTCCAAGTGCCCGCTAGTTAACCTAGATAGTCCAAGTGCCCGCTAGTTAACCTAAATCATCCAAGTGTCCGCTAGGTAACCTACATAGTCCAAGTGCCTGCTAGGTAACCTAGATAGTTCAAGTGCCTGATACCTAACCTACATAGTCCAAGTGTCCGTTAGTTAACCTAGATAGTCCAAGTGCCCATTGAGTAACCTACATAGTCCAAGTGCCCGCCTGGTAACCTGGTTAGTCCAAGTGCCCGCTAGTTAACCTACATAGTCCAAGTGCCTTCTAGGGAGCCTACATAGTCCACGTGACCGCTAGGGAACCTAAATAGTCCAAGTGCCCGCTAGGTAACCTACATAGTCCAAATACCCGCAAGGAAACCTACATAGTCTAAATGTCCGCTAGGCAACCTACATAATACAAGTGCCCACTCTGGAACATACATAGTCCAAGTGCCCGTTAGCTCACCTAGATAGTCCAAGGGCCCGCTAGTTGACCTACATAGTCCAAGTGCCAGCTAGGTAACCTAGATAGTACAAGTGCCCGCTAGGGAACCTAGATAGTCCAAGTGCCTGTTAGGTAACCTAGATAGTCCAAGTGGTGGCTAGGTAACCTACATAGTACAAGTGCCCGTTCGTTAACCTAGATAATCCAAGTGCCCGTTAGGTAACCTAGACAGTCCAAGTGCCCGCTAGTTGCCCTACATAGTCCAAGTGCCCGTTAGTTAACCTAGATAGTCAAAGTGCCTGCTAGGTAACCTAGATAGTCCAAGTGCCCGCTAGTTAACCTAGATACTCCAAGTGCCCCCTAGTAAACCTACATAATCCATGGGCCCGATAGTTAACCTACATAGTGCAAGGGCCCGCTAGTTAACCTAGATAGTCCAAGTGCCCGCTATGTAACCTACATAGTGCAGGTGTCCGCTAGGTAACCTACATAGTCCAAGTGCCCGCTAGTTAACATAGATAGTCCAAGTGCCCGCTAGGGAAGGTACATAGTCCAACTGCCCGCTAGGTAACCTAGAGAGTGCAAATGCCCGCTAGTTAACCTACATAGTCCAAGTGCCTGCTAGGTAACCTAGATAGCCAAGGGCCTGCTAGTTAACCTAGACAGTCCAAGTGCCCGCTAGGTAACCTACATTGTGCAAGTGTCCGCTAGTTAACCTACGTAGTCCAAGGAACCCCTAGTTAACCTAGATAGTCCAAGTACCCGCTAGTTAACTTAGATCATCCAATTGTCCGCTAGTTAACCTACATAGTCCAAGTGTCCTTTAGGGAACCTAGATAATCCAAGTGCCCGCTAAGGAACCTACATAGTCCAATTGTCCGCTCTGTAACATACATAATTCAAGTGCCTGTTAGTTAACCTAGATAATCCAAGTGCTCGCTAGTTAACCTACATAGTCCAAGTGCCCGCTAGGCAACCTACATAATCCAAGTGCCCGCTAGGTAACCTAGATAGTCCTAGTGCACGCTAGTTAACCTACATAGTCCAAATGTCCGCTAGGTAACCTAGACAGTCCAAGTGACCACTAGGTTACCTACATAGTCCAAGTGCCCGTTCGTTAACCTAAATAGTCCAAGTGCCCGCTAGGTAACGTAGATAGCCCAAGTGCCCGCTAAGGAACGTACAAAGTCCAAGTGCCCGCTAGGTAACCTAGATAGTCCAAGTGCCCGCTAGTTAACCTACATAGTCCAAGTGCCTGCTAGGTAAACTACATAGTCCAAGTGCCCACTAGGTAACCTAGACAGTCCAATTGCCCGCTAGTTAACCTAGACAGTCCAAGTACCCGCTAGGGAACCTACATAGTCCAAGCGCCCGCTAGGGAACCTACATAGTCCAAGTGCTCGCTTGGCAACCTACATAGTTCAAGTGCCCCTTAGTTAACCAAGATAGTCAAAGTGCCTGCTAGGTAACCTAGATAGTCCAATTGCCCGCTAGGTAACATACATAGTCCAAGTGCCCGTTAGGTAACCTTGATAGTCCAATTGCCCGTTAGCTAATCTAGATAGTCTAAGTGTCCGCTAGTTAACCTACATAGTCCAAGTGCCCGTTCGTTAACCTAGATAGTCCAAGTGCCCGCTAGGTAACCTAGACAGTCCAAGTGCCCGTTAGGTTACCTACATAGCCCAAGTGCACTTTCGTTTACCTAGATAGTCCAAGAGCCCGCTGGTAACCTACATAGTCCAAGAGCCTTCTAGTTAACCTACATAGTCGAAGTGCCCGCTAGGTAACCTAGATAGTCTCAGTGCCCGCTAGGTAACCTAGATAGTCCATGTGCCTGCTAGTTAACCTACATAGTCCAAGTGCCCGATAGAAACCTATATAGTCCAAGTGCCCTTTAGGGAAACTACATAGTCCAAGTGCCCGTTAGGGAACCAATAGTCTTAGTGCTGGCTAGGGAACCTGTATCATCCAAGTGCACGCTAGGTAACCTAGATAGTCCAAGTGTCCGCTAGGTAACCTACAAAGTCCAAGTACCCGCTAGTTTATCTATATAGTCCAAATGCCCGATAGGGAAACTACATAGTCCACGTACCCGCTAATTAACCTACATAGTCCAAGTGACCATTAGCTAATCTAGATAGTCTAAGGGCCCACTAGTTAACCTACATAGTTCAAGTGCCCGCTAGGTAACTTAGATAATCCAAGTGCCCGCTAGTTAACCTACATAGTCGAAGGGCCCCTTAGTTAACCAAGATAGTCCACGTGCCCGCTAGTTAACTTAGATTGTCCAAGTGTCCGCTGGTTAACCTACATAGTACAAGTGCCCTTAGGTGACCTACATAGTCCAAGTTCCCGCTAGGTAACCTAGATAGTCAAGGGCCCATTACCTATCCTAGATTGTCCAATTGCCCGCTTGGCAACCTACATAGTCCGAGTGCCCGTTCGTTAACATAGAAGTCCAAGTGCCCGCTAGGTAACCTAGACAGTCCAAGTGCCCGCTAGGTTACCTGCATAGCCCAAGTGCCCGCTAGTTAACCTACATAGTCCAAGTGCCAGTTAGCTATCCTAGGTAGTCCAAGGGCCTGCTAGTTGACCTACATAGTCCAATTGCCCGCTAGGTAACCTAGATAATCCAAGTGCCCGCTAGGGAACCTTCATAGTCCAAGTGCCAGCTAGGTAACTTAGATAGTCCAAGTGCCCGCTCGTTAACCTAGATAGTCCTAGTGCCCGTTAGGTAACCTAGAGTGTCCAAGTGCCCACGAGGGTACGTACTTAGTCCAAGTGCCCGTTAGCTAACCTAGATAGTCCAAGGGCCCCGCTAGTTAACATTGATCATCCAAGTGCCCGCTAGTTAACCTAGTTAGTCCAAGTGCCCGCTAGGTGGCCTAAGTAGTCCAAATGTTCGATAGGGATCCTACATAGTCCAAGTGCCCGCTAGGTAACCTAGACTGTCCAAGTGCCCGCTAGGTTACCTACATAGTCCAAGTGCCCGTTCGTTAACCTAGATAGTCCAAGGACCCGCTAGGAAACCTACATAGTCAAAGGCCCCGCTCTGTAACCTAGAATCCAAGTGCTCGCTAGTTAACCTACATAGTCCAAGTGCCCGCTATGTAACCTAGATAGTCAAAGTGCCCGCTAGGTAACTTACATTGTCCAAATTCCCGCTAGGTAACCCAGATACTCAAAGTGCCCGTTACCTAACCTAGATAGTCCAAGTGCCCGCTAAGCAACCTACATAGTCCAAGTGCCCGTCGTTAACCTAGAAGTCCAAGTGCCCGCTAGGTAACCTAGACAGTCCAAGTACCCGCTAGGTTACCTGCACATACCAAGTGCCCGTTCGTTAACCTAGATAGTCCAAGTGCCCGTTAGTTAACCTAGATAGTCCAAGTGCCCGCTAGTAAACCTAGATAGTCCAAGGGCCTGCTAGTTAACGTAGATAGTCCAAGTGCCCGCTAGTTAACCTAAATCGTCCAAGTGTCCGCTAGGTAACCTAGATAGTCCAAGTGCCTGATAGCTAACCTACATAGTCCAAGTGTCCGTTCGTTAACCTAGATAGTCCAAGTGCCCATTGGGTAACATACATAGTCCAAGTGCCCGCTAGTTAACCTACATACTCCAAGTGCCTTCTAGGGAGCCTACATAGTCCACGTGACCGCTAGGGAACCTACATAGTCCAAGTGCCCGTTAGGGAACCTACATAGTCCAAGTGCCCGCTAGGTAACCTACATAGTCCAAATGCCCGCAAGGAAACCTACATAGTCTAAATGTCCGCTAGGCAACCTACATAATCCAAGTGCCCGCTCTGGAACATACATAGTCCAAGTGCCCGTTAGCTAACCTAGATAGTCCAAGGGCCCGCTAGTTGACCTACATAGTCCAAGTTCCAGCTGCGTAATCTAGATAGTACAAGTGCCCGCTAGGGGATCTAGATAGTCCAATTGCCTTTTAGCTAACCTAGATAGTCCAAGTGGTGGCTAGGTAACCTACATAGTCCAAGTGCCCGTTCGTTAACCTAGATAATCCAAGTGCCCGTTAGGTAACCTAGACAGTCCAAGTGCCCGCTAGTTACCCTACATAGTCCAAGTGCCCGTTAGTTAACCTAGATAGTCAAAGTGCCTGCTAGGTAACCTAGATAGTCCAATTGCCCGCTGGGCAACCTACATAGTCCGAGTGCCCGTTCGTTAACATAGAAGTCCAAGTGCCCGCTAGGTAACCTAGACAGTCCAAGTGCCCGCTAGGTTACCTGCATAGTCCAAGTGCCCGTTAGGTAACCTACATACTCCAAGGGTCCGCTAGTTAACCTACATAGTCCAATGCCAATTAGCTAACCTAGATAGTCCAAGGGCCCGCTAGTTGACCTACATAGTCCAAGTGCCCGCTAGGTAACCTAGATAACCCAAGTGCCCGCTAGGTAACCTAGACAGTCCAAGTGCCTGCTAGGTTACCTGCACATATCAAGTGCCCGTTCGTTAACCTAGATAGTCCAAGTGCCCGTTAGTTAACCTAGATAGTCCAAGTGCCCGCTAGTAAACCTAGATAGTCCAATGGCCCGCTAGTTAACCTAGATCGTGCAAGTGTCCGCTAGTTAACCTACATAGTCCAAGTGCCCGCTAGGTAACCTACATAGTGCAGGTGTCCGCTAGGTAACCTACATAGTCCAAGTGCCCGCTAGTTAACATAGATAGTCCAAGTGCCCGCTAGGTAATGTACAGAGTCCAAGAGCCCGCTAGGTAACCTAGAGAGTGCAAATGCCCGCTACTTAACCTACATAGTCCAAGTGCCTGCTAGGTAACCTAGATAGTCCAAGGGCCTGCTAGTTAACCTAGATAGTCCAAGTGCACGCTAGGTAACCTACATAGTGCTAGTGTCTACTAGTTAACCTACGTAGTCCAAGGAATCCCAAGTTAACCTAGATAGTCCAAGTACCCGCTAGTTAACCTAGATCATCCAATTGTCCGATAGTTAACCTACATAGTCCAAGTGTCCTTTAGGGAAACTAGATAGTCCATGTGCCCGCTAAGGAACCTACATAGTCCAATTGTCCGCTCTGGAACATACATAGTTCAAGTGCCTGTTAGTTAACCTAGATAATCCAAGTGCCCGCTAGTTAACCTACATAGTCCAAGTGCCGGCTAGGCAACCTACATACTCCAAGTGCCCGCTAGGTAACCTATATAGTCCAAATGCCCGCTAGGGAACCTACATAGTCCAAGTGCCCGATAGTTAACCTAGAGAGTCCAAGTGCACGCTAGTTAACCTACATAGTTCAAGTGTCCGCTAGGTAACCTAGACAGTCCAAGTGACCACTAGGTTACCTACATAGTCCAAGTGCCCGTTCGTTAACCTACATAGTCCAAGTGCCCGCTAGGTAACGTAGATAGCCCAAGTGCCCGCTAGGGAACGTACATAGTCCAAGTGCCCGCTAGGTAACCTAGATAGTCCAAGTGCCCGCTAGTTAACCTACATAGTCCAAGTGCCTGTTAGGTAAACTACATAGTCCAAGTGCCCACTAGGTAACCTAGACAGTCCAATTACCCGCTAGTTAACCTAGACAGTCCAAGTACCCGCTAGGGAACCTACATAGTCCAAGCGCCCGCTAGGGAACCTACATACTCCAAGTGCTCGCTTGGCAACCTACATAGTTCAAGTGCCCCTTAGTTAACCAAGATAGTCAAAGTGCCTGCTAGGTAACCTAGATAGTCCAATTGCCCGCTAGGTAACCTACATAGTCCAAGTGCCCGTTAGGTAACCTTGATAGTCCAATTGCCCGTTAGCTAATCTAGATAGTCCAAGTGTCCGCAAGTTAACCTACATAGTCCAAGTGCCCGTTCGTTAACCTAGATAGTCCAAGTGCCCACTAGTTAACCTACACAGTTCAAGTGCCCGCTAGGTAACCTAGTTTGTCCTATTGCCCGTTAGTTACCCAGATAGTCCAAGTGCCCGCTAGGGTATGTACATAGACCAAGTGCCCGCTAGGTAACCTAGATAATCCAAGTGCCTGCTAGGTAACCTAGACAATCCAAGTGCCCGTTAGGTTACCTACATAGCCCAAGTGCACTTTCGTTTACCTAGATAGTCCAAGTGCCCGCTAGGTAACCTACATAGTCCAAGAGCCCGCTAGGTAACCTTGATAGTCCAAGTGCCTTCTAGTTAACCTACATAGTCCAAGTGCCCGCTGGGTAACCTAGATAGTCTCAGTGCCCGCTAGGTAACCTAGATAGTCCATGTGCCGGCTAGTTAACCTACATAGTCCAAATGCCCGATAGAAACCTATATAGTCCAAGTTCCCTTTAGGGAACCTACATAGTCCAAGTGCCCGTTAGGGAACCAATAGTCTTAGTGCTGGCTAGGGAACCTGTATCATCCAAGTGCCCGCTAGGTAACCTAGATAGTCCAAGTGCCCGCTAGGTAACCTACAAAGTCCAAGTGCCCGCTAGGTTATCTCTATAGTCCAAATGCCCGCTAGGGAACCTACATAGTCCACGTACCCGCTAATTAACCTACATAGTCCAAGTGACCATTAGCTAACCTAGATAGTCTAAGGGCCCACTAGTTAACCTACATAGTTCACGTGCCCGCTAGGTAACTTAGATAATCCAAGTGTCCGCTAGTTAACCTACATAGTCCAAGTGCCCGCTAGTTAACCTACATAGTCGAAGGGCCCCTTAGTTAACCTAGATAGTCCATGTGCCCGCTAGTTAACCTAGATTGTCCAAGTGTCCGCTAGTTGACCTAGATAGTCCAAGTGCCCGCTAGTTAACCTAGATAGTCCAAGTGCCCGCTAGGTGGCCTAAGTAGTCCAAATGTCCGATAGGGATCCTACATAGTCCAAGTGCCCGCTAGGTAACCTATATAGTCCAAGTGCCCGTTCGTTAACCTAGATAGTCCAAGTGCACGCTAGGTAACCTAGACTGTCCAAGTGCCCGCTAGGTTACCTACATAGTCCAAGTGCCCTTAGGTAACCTACAAAGTCCAAGTTCCCGCTAGGTAACCTAGATAGTCAAGGGCCCGTTACCTATCCTAGATCGTCCAATTGCCCGCTGGGCAACCTACATAGTCCGAGTGCCCGTTCGTTAACATAGAAGTCCAAGTGCCCGCTAGGTTACCTGCATAGTCCAAGTGCCCGTTAGTTAACCTATATAGTCCAAGTGTCCGCTAGTTAACCTACATAGTCCAAGTGCCAGTTAGCTAACCTAGATAGTCCAAGGGCCTGCTAGTTGACCTACATAGTCCAAGTGCCCGCTAGGTAACCTAGATAATCCAAGTGCCCGCTAGGGTACCTTCATAGTCCAAGTGCCAGCTAGGTAACTTAGATAGTCCAAGTGCCCGCTCGTTAACCTAGATAGTCCTAGTGCCCGTTAGTTAACCTAGAGTGTCCAAGTGCCCACGAGGGGACGTACTTAGTCCAAGTGCCCGTTAGCTAACCTAGGTAGTCGAAGGGCCCCGCTAGTTAACATTGATCATCCAAGTGCCCGCTAGTTAAACTACGTAGTCCAAGGTCCGCTAGTTAACCTAGATAGGCCAAGTGCTCGCTAGTTAACCTACAGAGTACAAGGGCCCGCTAGTTGACCTAGATAGTCCAAGTTCCCGCTAGTTAACCTAGATAGTCCAAGTGCCCGCTAGGTAGCGTATGTAGTTCAAATGTCCGATAGGGATCCTACATAGTCCAAGTGCCCGCTAGGTAACCTATATAGTCCAAGTGCCCGTTCGCTAACCTAGATAGTGCTAGTGCACGCTAGGTAACCTAGACTGTCCAAGTGCCCGCTAGGTTACCTACATAATCCAAGTGCCCGTTCGTTAACCGAGATAGTCCAAGTACCCGCTAGGAAACCTACATAGTCAAAGGGCCCGCTAGGTAACCTAGAGTCCAAGTGCTCGCTAGTTAACCTACATAGTCCAAGTGCCCGCTATGTAACCTAGATAGTCAAAGTGCCCGCTAGGTAACTTACATTGTCCAAGTTCCCGCTAGGTAACCTAGATACTCAAAGTGCCCGTTACCTAACCTAGATAGTCCAAGTGCCCGCTAAGCAACCTACATAGTCCAAGTGCCCGTCGTTAACCTAGAAGTCCAAGTGCCCGCTAGGTAACCTAGACAGTCCAAGTGCCCGCTAGGTTACCTGCACATACCAAGTGCCCGTTAGTTAACCTAGATAGTCCAAGTGCCCGCTAGTAAACCTAGATAGTCCAAGTGCCCATTGGGTAACCTACATAGTCCAAGTGGCCGCTAGGTAACCTACATAGTCCAAGTGCCTTCTAGGGAGCCTACATTGTCCACGTGACCGCTAGGGAACCTACATAGTCCAAGTGCCCGTTAGGGAACCTATATAGTCTAAATGTCCTCTAGGCAACCTACATAATCAAAGTGCCCGCTCTGGAACATACATAGTCCAAGTGCCCGTTAGCTAACCTAGATAGTCCAAGGGCCCGCTAGTTGACCTACATAGTCCAAGTGCCAGCTAGGTAACCTAGTGCCCGCTAGGGAACCTAGATAGTCCAAGTGCCTTTTAGCTAACCTAGATAGTCCAAGTGGTGGCTAGGTAACCTACATAGTCCAAGTGCCCGTTCGTTAACCTAGATAATCCAAGTGCCCGTTAGGTGACCTAGACAGTCCAAGTGCCCGCTAGTTACCCTACATAGTCCACGTGCCCGTTAGTTAACCTAGATAGTCAAAGTTCCTGCTAGGTAACCTAGATAGTCCAAGTGCCCGCCATGTAACCTACATAGTCCAAATGCCCGCTAGGCAACCTAAATAGTCCAAATGCCCGCTAGGGAAACTACATAGTCCAAGTGCCCGCTAGTTAACCTAGATAGTCCAAGTGCCCCCTAGTAAACCTACATAATCCATGGGCCCGCTAGTTAACCTACATAGTGCAAGGGCCCGCTAGTTAACCTAGATCGTGCAAGTGTCCGCTAGTTAACCTACATAGTCCAAGTGCCAGCTAGGTAACCTAGATAGTCCAATTGCCTGCTAGGGATCCTTCATAATCCAAGTGCCTGCTAGGTAACCTAGATAGTCCAAGTGGCCGCTAGGGAAGGTACATAGTCCAAGTGTCCGCTAGGTAACCTAGAGAGTGCAAGTGCCCGCTAGTTAACCTACATAGTCCAAGTGCCCGCTAGTTAACCTAGATAGTCCAAGTGCCCGCTAGTAAACCTAGATAGTCCAAGGGCCTGCTAGTTAACCTAGATAGTCCAAGTGCCCGCTAGTTAACCTAAATCGTCCAAGTGTCCGCTAGGTAACCTACATAGTCCAAGTGCCTGCTAGGTAACCTAGATAGTCCAAGTGCCTGATAGCTAACCTACATAGTCCAAGTGTCCGTTCGTTAACCTAGATAGTCCAAGTGCCCATTGGGTAACCTACATAGTCCAAGTGCCCGCTTGGTAACCTGGTTAGTCCAAGTGCCCGCTAGATAACCTACATAGTCCAAGTTCCTTCTAGGGAGCCTATATAGTCCACGTGACCGCTAGGGAACCTACATAGTCCAAATGCCCACAAGGAAACCTACATAGTCTAAATGTCCTCTAGGCAACCTACATAATCCAAGTGCCCGCTCTGGAACATACACAGTCCAAGTGCCCGTTAGCTAACCTAGATAGTCCAAGGGCCCGCTAGTTGACCTACATAGTCCAAGTGCCAGCTAGGTAACCTAGATAGTACAAGTGCCTTTTAGCTAACCTAGATAGTCCAAGTAGTGGCTCGGTAACCTACATAGTCCAAGTGCCCGTTCGTTAACCTAGATAATCCAAGTGCCCGTTAGGTGACCTAGACAGTCCAAGTGCCCGCTAGTTACCCTACATAGTCCACGTGCCCGTTAGTTAACCTAGATAGTCAAAGTGCCTGCTAGGTAACCTAGATAGTCCAAGTGCCCGCCAGGTAACCTACATAGTCCAAGTGCCCGCTAGGCAACCTAAATAGTCCAAATGCCCGCTAGGGAAACTACATAGTCCAAGTGCCCGCTAGTTAACCTAGATAGTTCAAGTGCCCCCTAGTAAACCTACATAATCCATGGGCCAGCTAGTTAACCTACATAGTGCAAGGGCCCGCTTGTTAACCTAGATCGTGCAAGTGTCCGCTAGTTAACCTACATAGTCCAAGTGCCAGCTAGGTAACTTAGATAGTCCAATTGCCCGCTAGGGATCCTTCATAATCCAAGTGCCTGCTAGGTAACCTAGATAGTCCAAGTGGCCGCTAGGGAAGGTACATAGTCCAAGTGTCCGCTAGGTAACCTAGAGAGTGCAAGTGCCCGCTAGTTAACCTACATAGTCCAAGTGCCCGCTAGTTAACCTAGATAGTCCAAGTGCCCGCTAGTAAACCTAGATAGTCCAAGGGCCTGCTAGTTAACCTAGATAGTCCAAGTTCCCGGTAGTTAACTTAAATCGTCCAAGTGTCCGCTAGGTAACCTACATAGTCCAAGTGCCTGCTAGGTAACCTAGATAGTCCAAGTGCCTGATAGCTAACCTACATAGTCCAAGTGTCCGTTCGTTAACCTAGATAGTCCAAGTGCCCATTGGGTAACCTACATAGTCCAAGTGCCCGCTTGGTAACCTGGTTAGTCCAAGTGCCCGCTAGATAACCTACATAGTCCAAGTGCCTTCCAGGGAGCCTACATAGTCCACATGACCGCTAGGGAACCTACATAGTCCAAATGCCCGCGAGGAAACCTACATAGTCTAAATGTCCGCTAGGCAACCTACATAATCCAAGTGCCCACTCAGGAACATACATAGTCCAAGTGCCCGTTAGCTAACCTAGATAGTCCAAGGGCCCGCTAGTTGACCTACATAGTCCAAGTGCCAGCTAGGTAACCTAGAGAGTACAAGTGCCCGCTAGGGTACCTAGATAGTCCAAGTGCCTGTTAGCTAACCTAGATAGTCCAAGTGGTGGCAAGGTAACCTACATAGTCCAAGTGCCCGTTCGTTAACCTAGATAATCCAAGTGCCCGTTAGGTGACCTAGACAGTCCAAGTGCCCGCTAGTTTCCCTACATAGTCCAAGTGCCCGTTAGTTAACCTAGATAGTCAAAGTGCCAACTAGGTAACCTAGATAGTCCAAGTGCCCGCTAGATAACCTACATAGTCCAAGTGCCCGCTAGGTAACCTAAATAGTCTCAGTGCCCGCTAGGTAACCTAGATAGTCCATGTGCCCGCTAGTTAACCTACATAGTCCAAGTGCCCGATAGAAACCTATATTGTCCAAGTGCCTTTTAGGGAACCTACATAGTCCAAGTGCCCGTTAGGGAACCAATAGTCTTAGTGCTGGCTAGGGAACCTGTATCATCCAAGTGCCTGCTAGGTAACCTAGATAGTCCAAGTGCCCGCTAGGTAACCTACAAAGTCCAAGTGCCCGCTAGGTTATCTATATAGTCCAAATGCCCGCTAGGAAACCTAAATAGTCCACGTACCCGCTAATTAACCTACATAGTCCAAGTGACCATTAGCTAACCTAGATAGTCTAAGGGCCCACTAGTTAACCTACATAGTTCAAGTGCCCGCTAGGTAACTTAGATAATCCAAGTGCCCGCTAGTTAACCTACATAGTCTAAAGGCCAGCTAGTTACCCTACATAGTCCAAGGGCCCGCTAGGTTACCTAGATTGTCCTATTGCCCGTTAGTTAACCTAGATAGTCCAAGTGCCCGCTAGGGTTTGTACATAGACCAAGTGCCCGCTAGGTAACCTAGATAGTCCAAGTGCCCGCTAGTTAACCTACATAGTCGAAGGGCCCCTTAGTTAACCTAGATAGTCCACGTGCCCGCTAGTAAACCTAGATTGTCCAAGTGTCCGCTTGTTAACCTACATAGTCCAAGTGCCCTTAGGTAACCTACATCGTCCAAGTTCCCGCTAGGTAACCTAGATAGTCAAGGGCCCGTTACCTATCCTAGATCGTCCAATTGCCCGCTAGGTAACCTAGATAGTCCAAGTGCCCGCTAGGTAACCTACAAAGTCCAAGTGCCCGCTAGGTTATCTATATAGTCCAAATGCCCGCTAGGAAACCTACATAGTCCACGTACCCGCTAATTAACCTACATAGTCCAAGTGACCATTAGCTAACCTAGATAGTCTAAGGGCCCACTAGTTAACCTACATAGTTCAAGTGCCCGCTATGTAACTTAGATAATCCAAGTGCCCGCTAGTTAACCTACATAGTCCAAAGGCCCGCTAGTTAACCTACATAGTCCAAGTGCCCGCTAGGCAACCTACATAATCCAAGTGCCCGCTAGGTAACCTAGATAGTCCTAGTGCACGCTAGTTAACCTACATAGTCCAAGTGTCCGCTAGGTAACCTAGACAGTCCAAGTGACCACTAGGTTACCTACATAGTCCAAGTGCCCGTTCGTTAACCTACATAGTCCAAGTGCCCGCTAGGTAACGTAGATAGCCCAAGTGTCCGCTAAGGAACGTACATAGTCCAAGTGCCCGCTAGGTAACCTAGATAGTCCAAGTGCCCGCTAGTTTACCTACATAGTCCAAGTGCCTGCTAAGTAAACTACATAGTCCAAGTGCCCACTAGGTAACCTAGACAGTCCAATTGCCCGCTAGTTAACCTAGACAGTCCAAGTACCCGCTAGGGAACCTACATAGTCCAAGCGCCCGCTAGGGAACCTACATAGTCCAAGTGCTCGCTTGGCAACCTACATAGTTCAAGTGCCCCTTAGTTAACCAAGATAGTCAAAGTGCCTGCTAGGTAACATAGATAGTGCAATTGCCCGCTAGGTAACATACATAGTCCAAGTGCCCGTTAGGTAACCTTGATAGTCCAATTGCCCGTTAGCTAATCTAGATAGTCTAAGTGTCCGCTAGTTAACCTACATAGTCCAAGTGCCCATTCGTTAACCTAGATAGTCCAAGTGCCCGCTAGGTAACCTAGACAGTCCAAGTGCCCGTTAGGTTACCTACATAGACCAAGTGCACTTTCGTTTACCTAGATAGTCCAAGTGCCCGCTGGTAACCTACATAGTCCAAGAGCCTTCTAGTTAACCTACATAGTCGAAGTGCCCGCTAGGTAACCTAGATAGTCTCAGTGCCCGCTAGGTAACCTAGATAGTACATGTGCACGCTAGTTAACCTACATAGTCCAAGTGCCCGATAGAAACCTATATAGTCCAAGTGCCCTTTAGGGAAACTACATAGTCCAAGTGCCCGTTAGGGAACCAATAGTCTTAGTGCTGGCTAGGGAACCAGTATCATCCAAGTGTCCGTTCGTTAACCTAGATAGTCCAAGTGCCCATTGGGTAACCTACATAGTCCAAGTGCCCGCTAGTTAACCTACATAGTCCAAATGCCTTCTAGGGAGCCTACATAGTCCACGTGACCGCTAGGGAACCTACATACTCAAAGTGCCCTTTAGGGAACCTACATAGTCCAAGTGCCCGCTAAGTAACCTACATAGTCCAAATACCCGCAAGGAAACCTACATAGTCTAAATGTCCGCTAGGCAACCTACATAATCCAACTGCCCGCTCTGGAACATACATAGTCCAAGTGCCCGTTAGCTAACCTAGATAGTCCAAGGGCCCGCTAGTTGACCTACATAGTCCAAGTGCCAGCTAGGTAACCTAGATAGTACAAGTGCCCGCTAGGGAACCTAGATAGTCCAAGTGGTGCCTAGGTAACCTACATAGTCCAAGTGCCCGTTCGTTAACCTAGATAATCCAAGTGCCCGTTAGGTAACCTAGACAGTCCAAGTGCCCGCTAGTTACCCTACATAGTCCAAGTGCCCGTTAGTTAACCTAGATAGTTAAAGTGCCTGCTAGGTAACCTACATAGTCCAAGTGCCCGCTAGGCAACCTAAATAGTCCAAATGCCCGCTAGGGAAACTACATAATCCAAGTGCCCGCTAGTTAACCTAGATGTTCCAAGTGCCCCCTAGTAAACCTACATAATCCATGGGCCCACTAGTTAACCTACATAGTGCAAGGGCCCGCTAGTTAACCCAGATCGTGCAAGTGTCCGCTAGTTAACCTACATAGTCCAAGTGCCAGCTAGGTAACTTAGATAGTCCAATTGCCCGCTAGGGATCCTTCATAATCCAAGTGCCTGCTAGGTAACCTAGATAGTCCAAGTGCCCGCTAGGGAAGGTACATAGTCCAAGTGTCCGCTAGGTAACCTAGAGAGTTCAAGTGACCGCTAGTTAACCTACATAGTCCAAGTGCCCGCTAGTTACCCTAGATAGTCCAAGGGCCTGCCCGGAAACCTAGATAGTCCAAGTGCCCGCTAGTTAACCTAGATAGTCCAAGTGCCCGCTAGTTAACCTAAATCATCCAAGTGTCCGCTAGGTAACCTACATAGTCCAAGTGCCTGCTAGGTAACCTAGATAGTTCAAGTGCCTGATACCTAACCTACATAGTCCAAGTGTCCGTTCGTTAACCTAGATAGTCCAAGTGCCCATTGAGTAACCTACATAGTCCAAGTGCCCGCCTGGTAACCTGGTTAGTCCAAGTGCCCGCTAGTTAACCTACATAGTCCAAGTGCCTTCTAGGGAGCCTACATAGTCCACGTGACCGCTAGGGAACCTACATAGTCCAAGTGCCCGCTAGGTAACCTACATAGTCCAAATGCCCGCAAGGAAACCTACATAGTCTAAATGTCCGCTAGGCAACCTACATAATACAAGTGCCCACTCTGGAACATACATAGTCCAAGTGCCCGTTAGCTAACCTAGATAGTCCAAGGGCCCGCTAGTTGACCTACATAGTCCAAGTGCCAGCTAGGTAACCTAGATAGTACAAGTGCCCGCTAGGGAACCTAGATAGTCCAACTGCCTGTTAGGTAACCTAGATAGTCCAAGTGGTGGCTAGGTAACCTACATAGTACAAGTGCCCGTTCGTTAACCTAGATAATCCAAGTGCCCGTTAGGTAACCTAGACAGTCCAAGTGCCCGCTAGTTGCCCTACATAGTCCAAGTGCCCGTTAGTTAACCTAGATAGTCAAAGTGCCTGCTAGGTAACCTAGATAGTCCAAGTGCCCGCTAGTTAACCTAGATACTCCAAGTGCCCCCTAGTAAACCTACATAATCCATGGGCCCGCTAGTTAACCTACATAGTGCAAGGGCCCGCTAGTTAACCTAGATAGTCCAAGTGCCCGCTAGGTAACCTACATAGTGCAGGTGTCCGCTAGGTAACCTACATAGTCCAAGTGCCCGCTAGTTAACATAGATAGTCCAAGTGCCCGCTAGGGAAGGTACATAGTCCAACTGCCCGCTAGGTAACCTAGAGAGTGCAAATGCCCGCTAGTTAACCTACATAGTCCAAGTGCCTGCTAGGTAACCTAGATAGCCAAAGGCCTGCTAGTTAACCTAGATAGTCCAAGTGCCCGCTAGGTAACCTACATTGTGCAAGTGTCCGCTAGTTAACCTACGTAGTCCAAGGAACCCCTAGTTAACCTACATAGTCCAAGTACCCGCTAGTTAACTTAGATCATCCAATTGTCCGCTAGTTAACCTACATAGTCCAAGTGTCCTTTAGGGAACCTAGATAATCCAAGTGCCCGCTAAGGAACCTACATAGTCCAATTGTCCGCTCTGGAACATACATAGTTCAAGTGCCTGTTAGTTAACCTAGATAATCCAAGTGCTCGCTAGTTAACCTACATAGTCCAAGTGCCCGCTAGGCAACCTACATAATCCAAGTGCCCGCTAGGTAACCTAGATAGTCCTAGTGCACGCTAGTTAACCTACATAGTCCAAATGTCCGCTAGGTAACCTAGACAGTCCAAGTGACCACTAGGTTACCTACATAGTCCAAGTGCCCGTTCGTTAACCTAAATAGTCCAAGTGCCCGCTAGGTAACGTAGATAGCCCAAGTGCCCGCTAAGGAACGTACAAAGTCCAAGTGCCCGCTAGGTAACCTAGATAGTCCAAGTGCCCGCTACTTAACCTACATAGTCCAAGTGCCTGCTAGGTAAACTACATAGTCCAAGTGCCCACTAGGTAACCTAGACAGTCCAATTGCCCGCTAGTTAACCTAGACAGTCCAAGTACCCGCTAGGGAACCTACATAGTCCAAGCGCCCGCTAGGGAACCTACATAGTCCAAGTGCTCGCTTGGCAACCTACATAGTTCAAGTGCCCCTTAGTTAACCAAGATAGTCAAAGTGCCTGCTAGGTAACCTAGATAGTCCAATTGCCCGCTAGGTAACATACATAGTCCAAGTGCCCGTTAGGTAACCTTGATAGTCCAATTGCCCGTTAGCTAATCTAGATAGTCTAAGTGTCCGCTAGTTAACCTACATAGTCCAAGTGCCCGTTCGTTAACCTAGATAGTCCAAGTGCCCGCTAGGTAACCTAGACAGTCCAAGTGCCCGTTAGGTTACCTACATAGCCCAAGTGCACTTTCGTTTACCTAGATAGTCCAAGAGCCCGCTGGTAACCTACATAGTCCAAGAGCCTTCTAGTTAACCTACATAGTCGAAGTGCCCGCTAGGTAACCTAGATAGTCTCAGTGCCCGCTAGGTAACCTAGATAGTCCATGTGCCTGCTAGTTAACCTACATAGTCCAAGTGCCCGATAGAAACCTATATAGTCCAAGTGCCCTTTAGGGAAACTACATAGTCCAAGTGCCCGTTAGGGAACCAATAGTCTTAGTGCTGGCTAGGGAACCTGTATCATCCAAGTGCACGCTAGGTAACCTAGATAGTCCAAGTGTCCGCTAGGTAACCTACAAAGTCCAAGTACCCGCTAGTTTATCTATATAGTCCAAATGCCCGATAGGGAAACTACATAGTCCACGTACCCGCTAATTAACCTACATAGTCCAAGTGACCATTAGCTAATCTAGATAGTCTAAGGGCCCACTAGTTAACCTACATAGTTCAAGTGCCCGCTAGGTAACTTAGATAATCCAAGTGCCCGCTAGTTAACCTACATAGTCGAAGGGCCCCTTAGTTAACCAAGATAGTCCACGTGCCCGCTAGTTAACTTAGATTGTCCAAGTGTCCGCTGGTTAACCTACATAGTACAAGTGCCCTTAGGTGACCTACATAGTCCAAGTTCCCGCTAGGTAACCTAGATAGTCAAGGGCCCATTACCTATCCTAGATTGTCCAATTGCCCGCTTGGCAACCTACATAGTCCGAGTGCCCGTTCGTTAACATAGAAGTCCAAGTGCCCGCTAGGTAACCTAGACAGTCCAAGTGCCCGCTAGGTTACCTGCATAGCCCAAGTGCCCGCTAGTTAACCTACATAGTCCAAGTGCCAGTTAGCTATCCTAGGTAGTCCAAGGGCCTGCTAGTTGACCTACATAGTCCAAATGCCCGCTAGGTAACCTAGATAATCCAAGTGCCCGCTAGGGAACCTTCATAGTCCAAGTGCCAGCTAGGTAACTTAGATAGTCCAAGTGCCAGCTCATTAACCTAGATAGTCCTAGTGCCCGTTAGGTAACCTAGAGTGTCCAAGTGCCCACGAGGGTACGTACTTAGTCCAAGTGCCCGTTAGCTAACCTAGATAGTCCAAGGGCCCCGCTAGTTAACATTGATCATCCAAGTGCCCGCTAGTTAACCTAGATAGTCCAAGTGCCCGCTAGGTGGCCTAAGTAGTCCAAATGTTCGATAGGGATCCTACATAGTCCAAGTGCCCGCTAGGTAACCTAGACTGTCCAAGTGCCCGCTAGGTTACCTACATAGTCCAAGTGCCCGTTCGTTAACCTAGATAGTCCAAGGACCCGCTAGGAAACCTACATAGTCAAAGGCCCCGCTCTGTAACCTAGAATCCAAGTGCTCGCTAGTTAACCTACATAGTCCAAGTGCCCGCTATGTAACCTAGATAGTCAAAGTGCCCGCTAGGTAACTTACATTGTCCAAATTCCCGCTAGGTAACCTAGATACTCAAAGTGCCCGTTACCTAACCTAGATAGTCCAAGTGCCCGCTAAGCAACCTACATAGTCCAAGTGCCCGTCGTTAACCTAGAAGTCCAAGTGCCCGCTAGGTAACCTAGACAGTCCAAGTACCCGCTAGGTTACCTGCACATACCAAGTGCCCGTTCGTTAACCTAGATAGTCCAAGTGCCCGTTAGTTAACCTAGATAGTCCAAGTGCCCGCTAGTAAACCTAGATAGTCCAAGGGCCTGCTAGTTAACGTAGATAGTCCAAGTGCCCGCTAGTTAACCTAAATCGTCCAAGTGTCCGCTAGGTAACCTAGATAGTCCAAGTGCCTGATAGCTAACCTACATAGTCCAAGTGTCCGTTCGTTAACCTAGATAGTCCAAGTGCCCATTGGGTAACATACATAGTCCAAGTGCCCGCTAGTTAACCTACATAGTCCAAGTGCCTTCTAGGGAGCCTACATAGTCCACGTGACCGCTAGGGAACCTACATAGTCCAAGTGCCCGTTAGGGAACCTACATAGTCCAAGTGCCCGCTAGGTAACCTACATAGTCCAAATGCCCGCAAGGAAACCTACATAGTCTAAATGTGGGCTAGGCAACCTACATAATCCAAGTGCCCGCTCTGGAACATACATAGTCCAAGTGCCCGTTAGCTAACCTAGATAGTCCAAGGGCCCGCTAGTTGACCTACATAGTCCAAGTTCCAGCTGCGTAATCTAGATAGTACAAGTGCCCGCTAGGGGACCTAGATAGTCCAATTGCCTTTTAGCTAACCTAGATAGTCCAAGTGGTGGCTAGGTAACCTACATAGTCCAAGTGCCCGTTCGTTAACCTAGATAATCCAAGTGCCCGTTAGGTAACCTAGACAGTCCAAGTGCCCGCTAGTTACCCTACATAGTCCAAGTGCCCGTTAGTTAACCTAGATAGTCAAAGTGCCTGCTAGGTAACCTAGATAGTCCAATTGCCCGCTGGGCAACCTACATAGTCCGAGTGCCCGTTCGTTAACATAGAAGTCCAAGTGCCCGCTAGGTAACCTAGACAGTCCAAGTGCCCGCTAGGTTACCTGCATAGTCCAAGTGCCCGTTAGGTAACCTACATACTCCAAGGGTCCGCTAGTTAACCTACATAGTCCAATGCCAATTAGCTAACCTAGATAGTCCAAGGGCCCGCTAGTTGACCTACATAGTCCAAGTGCCCGCTAGGTAACCTAGATAATCCAAGTGCCCGCTAGGTAACCTAGACAGTCCAAGTGCCTGCTAGGTTACCTGCACATATCAAGTGCCCGTTCGTTAACCTAGATAGTCCAAGTGCCCGTTAGTTAACCTAGATAGTCCAAGTGCCCGCTAGTAAACCTAGATAGTCCAAGGGCCCGCTAGTTAACCTAGATCGTGCAAGTGTCCGCTAGTTAACCTACATAGTCCAAGTGCCCGCTAGGTAACCTACATAGTGCAGGTGTCCGCTAGGTAACCTACATAGTCCAAGTGCCCGCTAGTTAACATAGATAGTCCAAGTGCCCGCTAGGTAATGTACAGAGTCCAAGAGCCCGCTAGGTAACCTAGAGAGTGCAAATGCCCGCTACTTAACCTACATAGTCCAAGTGCCTGCTAGGTAACCTAGATAGTCCAAGGGCCTGCTAGTTAACCTAGATAGTCCAAGTGCACGCTAGGTAACCTACATAGTGCTAGTGTCTGCTAGTTAACCTACGTAGTCCAAGGAATCCCAAGTTAACCTAGATAGTCCAAGTACCCGCTAGTTAACCTAGATCATCCAATTGTCCGATAGTTAACCTACATAGTCCAAGTGTCCTTTAGGGAAACTAGATAGTCCATGTGCCCGCTAAGGAACCTACATAGTCCAATTGTCCGCTCTGGAACATACATAGTTCAAGTGCCTGTTAGTTAACCTAGATAATCCAAGTGCCCGCTAGTTAACCTACATAGTCCAAGTGCCCGCTAGGCAACCTACATACTCCAAGTGCCCGCTAGGTAACCTATATAGTCCAAATGCCCGCTAGGGAACCTACATAGTCCAAGTGCCCGCTAGTTAACCTAGAGAGTCCAAGTGCACGCTAGTTAACCTACATAGTTCAAGTGTCCGCTAGGTAACCTAGACAGTCCAAGTGACCACTAGGTTACCTACATAGTCCAAGTGCCCGTTCGTTAACCTACATAGTCCAAGTGCCCGCTAGGTAACGTAGATAGCCCAAGTGCCCGCTAGGGAACGTACATAGTCCAAGTGCCCGCTAGGTAACCTAGATAGTCCAAGTGCCCGCTAGTTAACCTACATAGTCCAAGTGCCTGCTAGGTAAACTACATAGTCCAAGTGCCCACTAGGTAACCTAGACAGTCCAATTACCCGCTAGTTAACCTAGACAGTCCAAGTACCCGCTAGGGAACCTACATAGTCCAAGCGCCCGCTAGGGAACCTACATACTCCAAGTGCTCGCTTGGCAACCTACATAGTTCAAGTGCCCCTTAGTTAACCAAGATAGTCAAAGTGCCTGCTAGGTAACCTAGATAGTCCAATTGCCCGCTAGGTAACCTACATAGTCCAAGTGCCCGTTAGGTAACCTTGATAGTCCAATTGCCCGTTAGCTAATCTAGATAGTCCAAGTGTCCGCAAGTTAACCTACATAGTCCAAGTGCCCGTTCGTTAACCTAGATAGTCCAAGTGCCCACTAGTTAACCTACATAGTTCAAGTGCCCGCTAGGTAACCTAGTTTGTCCTATTGCCCGTTAGTTAACCCAGATAGTCCAAGTGCCCGCTAGGGTATGTACATAGACCAAGTGCCCGCTAGGTAACCTAGATAATCCAAGTGCCTGCTAGGTAACCTAGACAATCCAAGTGCCCGTTAGGTTACCTACATAGCCCAAGTGCACTTTCGTTTACCTAGATAGTCCAAGTGCCCGCTAGGTAACCTACATAGTCCAAGAGCCCGCTAGGTAACCTTGATAGTCCAAGTGCCTTCTAGTTAACCTACATAGTCCAAGTGCCCGCTGGGTAACCTAGATTGTCCTATTGCCCGTTAGTTAACCTAGATAGTCCATGTGCCGGCTAGTTAACCTACATAGTCCAAATGCCCGATAGAAACCTATATAGTCCAAGTGCCCTTTAGGGAACCTACATAGTCCAAGTGCCCGTTAGGGAACCAATAGTCTTAGTGCTGGCTAGGGAACCTGTATCATCCAAGTGCCCGCTAGGTAACCTAGATAGTCCAAGTGCCCGCTAGGTAACCTACAAAGTCCAAGTGCCCGCTAGGTTATCTCTATAGTCCAAATGCCCGCTAGGGAACCTACATAGTCCACGTACCCGCTAATTAACCTACATAGTCCAAGTGACCATTAGCTAACCTAGATAGTCTAAGGGCCCACTAGTTAACCTACATAGTTCACGTGCCCGCTAGGTAACTTAGATAATCCAAGTGTCCGCTAGTTAACCTACATAGTCCAAAGGCCCGCTAGTTAACCTACATAGTCCAAGGGCCCGCTAGTTGACCTACATAGTCCAAGTGCCCGCTAGGTAACCTAGATTGTCCTATTGCCCGTTAGTTAACCTAGATAGTCCAAGTGCCCGCTAGGTAACCCAGATAGTCCAAGTGCCCGCTAGGGTATGTACATAGACCAAGTGCCCGCAAGGTAACCTAGATAGTCCAAGTGCCCGCTAGTTAACCTACATAGTCGAAGGGCCCCTTAGTTAACCTAGATAGTCCATGTGCCCGCTAGTTAACCTAGATTGTCCAAGTGTCCGCTAGTTGACCTAGATAGTCCAAGTGCCCGCTAGTTAACCTAGATAGTCCAAGTGCCCGCTAGGTGGCCTAAGTAGTCCAAATGTCCGATAGGGATCCTACATAGTCCAAGTGCCCGCTAGGTAACCTATATAGTCCAAGTGCCCGTTCGTTAACCTAGATAGTCCAAGTGCACGCTAGGTAACCTAGACTGTCCAAGTGCCCGCAAGGTTACCTACATAGTCCAAGTGCCCTTAGGTAACCTACAAAGTCCAAGTTCCCGCTAGGTAACCTAGATAGTCAAGGGCCCGTTACCTATCCTAGATCGTCCAATTGCCCGCTGGGCAACCTACATAGTCCGAGTGCCCGTTCGTTAACATAGAAGTCCAAGTGCCCGCTAGGTTACCTGCATAGTCCAAGTGCCCGTTAGTTAACCTACATAGTCCAAGTGTCCGCTAGTTAACCTACATAGTCCAAGTGCCAGTTAGCTAACCTAGATAGTCCAAGGGCCTGCTAGTTGACCTACATAGTCCAAGTGCCCGCTAGGTAACCTAGATAATCCAAGTGCCCGCTAGGGTACCTTCATAGTCCAAGTGCCAGCTAGGTAACTTAGATAGTCCAAGTGCCCGCTCGTTAACCTAGATAGTCCTAGTGCCCGTTAGTTAACCTAGAGTGTCCAAGTGCCCACGAGGGGACGTACTTAGTCCAAGTGCCCGTTAGCTAACCTAGATAGTCGAAGGGCCCCGCTAGTTAACATTGATCATCCAAGTGCCCGCTAGTTAACCTACGTAGTCCAAGGTCCGCTAGTTAACCTAGATAGTCCAAGTGCTCGCTAGTTAACCTACATAGTACAAGGGCCCGCTAGTTGACCTAGATAGTCCAAGTGCCCGCTAGTTAACCTAGATAGTCCAAGTGCCCGCTAGGTAGCGTAAGTAGTTCAAATGTCCGATAGGGATCCTACATAGTCCAAGTGCCCGCTAGGTAACCTATATAGTCCAAGTGCCCGTTCGCTAACCTAGATAGTGCTAGTGCACGCTAGGTAACCTAGACTGTCCAAGTGCCCGCTAGGTTACCTACATAATCCAAGTGCCCGTTCGTTAACCGAGATAGTCCAAGTACCCGCTAGGAAACCTACATAGTCAAAGGGCCCGCTAGGTAACCTACAGTCCAAGTGCTCGCTAGTTAACCTACATAGTCCAAGTGCCCGCTATGTAACCTAGATAGTCAAAGTGCCCGCTAGGTAACTTACATTGTCCAAGTTCCCGCTAGGTAACCTAGATACTCAAAGTGCCCGTTACCTAACCTAGATAGTCCAAGTGCCGGTTAGCAACCTACATAGTCCAAGTGCCCGTCGTTAACCTAGAAGTCCAAGTGCCCGCTAGGTAACCTAGACAGTCCAAGTGCCCGCTAGGTTACCTGCACATACCAAGTGCCCGTTAGTTAACCTAGATAGTCCAAGTGCCCGCTAGTAAACCTAGATAGTCCAAGTGCCCATTGGGTAACCTACATAGTCCAAGTGGCCGCTAGGTAACCTACATAGTCCAAGTGCCTTCTAGGGAGCCTACATTGTCCACGTGACCGCTAGGGAACCTACATAGTCCAAGTGCCCGTTAGGGAACCTATATAGTCTAAATGTCCTCTAGGCAACCTACATAATCAAAGTGCCCGCTCTGGAACATACATAGTCCAAGTGCCCGTTAGCTAACCTAGATAGTCCAAGGGCCCGCTAGTTGACCTACATAGTCCAAGTGCCAGCTAGGTAACCTAGTGCCCGCTAGGGAACCTAGATAGTCCAAGTGCCTTTTAGCTAACCTAGATAGTCCAAGTGGTGGCTAGGTAACCTACATAGTCCAAGTGCCCGTTCGTTAACCTAGATAATCCAAGTGCCCGTTAGGTGACCTAGACAGTCCAAGTGCCCGCTAGTTACCCTACATAGTCCACGTGCCCGTTAGTTAACCAAGATAGTCAAAGTTCCTGCTAGGTAACCTAGATAGTCCAAGTGCCCGCCATGTAACCTACATAGTCCAAATGCCCGCTAGGCAACCTAAATAGTCCAAATGCCCGCTAGGGAAACTACATAGTCCAAGTGCCCGCTAGTTAACCTAGATAGTCCAAGTGCCCCCTAGTAAACCTACATAATCCATGGGCCCGCTAGTGAACCTACATAGTGCAAGGGCCCGCTAGTTAACCTAGATCGTGCAAGTGTCCGCTAGTTAACCTACATAGTCCAAGTGCCAGCTAGGTAACCTAGATAGTCCAATTGCCCGCTAGGGATCCTTCATAATCCAAGAGCCTGCTAGGTAACCTAGATAGTCCAAGTGGCCGCTAGGGAAGGTACATAGTCCAAGTGTCCGCTAGGTAACCTAGAGAGTGCAAGTGCCCGCTAGTTAACCTACATAGTCCAAGTGCCCGCTACTTAACCTAGATAGTCCAAGTGCCCGGTAGTAAACCTAGATAGTCCAAGGGCCTGCTAGTTAACCTAGATAGTCCAAGTGCCCGCTAGTTAACCTAAATCGTCCAAGTGTCCGCTAGGTAACCTACATAGTCCAAGTGCCTGCTAGGTAACCTAGATAGTCCAAGTGCCTGATAGCTAACCTACATAGTCCAAGTGTCCGTTCGTTAACCTAGATAGTCCAAGTGCCCATTGGGTAACCTACATAGTCCAAGTGCCCGCTTGGTAACCTGGTTAGTCCAAGTGCCCGCTAGATAACCTACATAGTCCAAGTGCCTTCTAGGGAGCCTATATAGTCCACGTGACCGCTAGGGAACCTACATAGTCCAAATGCCCACAAGGAAACCTACATAGTCTAAATGTCCTCTAGGCAACCTACATAATCCAAGTGCCCGCTCTGGAACATACACAGTCCAAGTGCCCGTTAGCTAACCTAGATAGTCCAAGGGCCCGCTAGTTGACCTACATAGTCCAAGTGCCAGCTAGGTAACCTAGATAGTACAAGTGCCCGCTAGGGAACCTAGATAGTCCAAGTGCCTTTTAGCTAACCTAGATAGTCCAAGTAGTGGCTAGGTAACCTACATAGTCCAAGTGCCCGTTCGTTAACCTAGATAATCCAAGTGCCCGTTAGGTGACCTAGACAGTCCAAGTGCCCGCTAGTTACCCTACATAGTCCACGTGCCCGTTAGTTAACCTAGATAGTCAAAGTGCCTGCTAGGTAACCTAGATAGTCCAAGTGCCCGCCAGGTAACCTACATAGTCCAAGTGCCCGCTAGGCAACCTAAATAGTCCAAATGCCCGCTAGGGAAACTACATAGTCCAAGTGCCCGCTAGTTAACTTAGATAGTTCAAGTGCCCCCTAGTAAACCTACATAATCCATGGGCCAGCTAGTTAACCTACATAGTGCAAGGGCCCGCTTGTTAACCTAGATCGTGCAAGTGTCCGCTAGTTAACCTACATAGTCCAAGTGCCAGCTAGGTAACCTAGATAGTCCAATTGCCCGCTAGGGATCCTTCATAATCCAAGTGCCTGCTAGGTAACCTAGATAGTCCAAGTGGCCGCTAGGGAAGGTACATAGTCCAAGTGTCCGCTAGGTAACCTAGAGAGTGCAAGTGCCCGCTAGTTAACCTACATAGTCCAAGTGCCCGCTAGTTAACCTAGATAGTCCAAGTGCCCGCTAGTAAACCTAGATAGTCCAAGGGCCTGCTAGTTAACCTAGATAGTCCAAGTGCCCGCTAGTTAACTTAAATCGTCCAAGTGTCCGCTAGGTAACCTACATAGTCCAAGTGCCTGCTAGGTAACCTAGATAGTCCAAGTGCCTGATAGCTAACCTACATAGTCCAAGTGTCCGTTCGTTAACCTAGATAGCCCAAGTGCCCATTGGGTAACCTACATAGTCCAAGTGCCCGCTTGGTAACCTGGTTAGTCCAAGTGCCCGCTAGATAACCTACATAGTCCAAGTGCCTTCCAGGGAGCCTACATAGTCCACATGACCGCTAGGGAACCTACATAGTCCAAATGCCCGCAAGGAAACCTACATAGTCTAAATGTCCGCTAGGCAACCTACATAATCCAAGTGCCCACTCAGGAACATACATAGTCCAAGTGCCCGTTAGCTAACCTAGATAGTCCAAGGGCCCGCTAGTTGACCTACATAGTCCAAGTGCCAGCTAGGTAACCTAGATAGTACAAGTGCCCGCTAGGGTACCTAGATAGTCCAAGTGCCTGTTAGCTAACCTAGATAGTCCAAGTGGTGGCAAGGTAACCTACATAGTCCAAGTGCCCGTTCGTTAACCTAGATAATCCAAGTGCCCGTTAGGTGACCTAGACAGTCCAAGTGCCCGCTAGTTACCCTACATAGTCCAAGTGCCCGTTAGTTAACCTAGATAGTCAAAGTGCCAACTAGGTAACCTAGATAGTCCAAGTGCCCGCTAGATAACCTACATAGTCCAAGTGCCCGCTAGGTAACCTAAATAGTCTCAGTGCCCGCTAGGTAACCTAGATAGTCCATGTGCCCGCTAGTTAACCTACATAGTCCAAGTGCCCGATAGAAACCTATATTGTCCAAGTGCCTTTTAGGGAACCTACATAGTCCAAGTGCCCGTTAGGGAACCAATAGTCTTAGTGCTGGCTAGGGAATCTGTATCATCCAAGTGCCTGCTAGGTAACCTAGATAGTCCAAGTGCCCGCTAGGTAACCTACAAAGTCCAAGTGCCCGCTAGGTTATCTATATAGTCCAAATGCCCGCTAGGAAACCTAAATAGTCCACGTACCCGCTAATTAACCTACATAGTCCAAGTGACCATTAGCTAACCTAGATAGTCTAAGGGCCCACTAGTTAACCTACATAGTTCAAGTGCCCGCTAGGTAACTTAGATAATCCAAGTGCCCGCTAGTTAACCTACATAGTCCAAAGGCCCGCTAGTTACCCTACATAGTCCAAGGGCCCGCTAGGTAACCTAGATTGTCCTATTGCCCGTTAGTTAACCTAGATAGTCCAAGTGCCCGCTAGGGTTTGTACATAGACCAAGTGCCCGCTAGGTAACCTAGATAGTCCAAGTGCCCGCTAGTTAACCTACATAGTCGAAGGGCCCCTTAGTTAACCTAGATAGTCCACGTGCCCGCTAGTAAACCTAGATTGTCCAAGTGTCCGCTAGTTAACCTACATAGTCCAAGTGCCCTTAGGTAACCTACATCGTCCAAGTTCCCGCTAGGTAACCTAGATAGTCAAGGGCCCGTTACCTATCCTAGATCGTCCAATTGCCCGCTAGGTAACCTAGATAGTCCAAGTGCCCGCTAGGTAACCTACAAAGTCCAAGTGCCCGCTAGGTTATCTATATAGTCCAAATGCCCGCTAGGAAACCTACATAGTCCACGTACCCGCTAATTAACCTACATAGTCCAAGTGACCATTAGCTAACCTAGATAGTCTAAGGGCCCACTAGTTAACCTACATAGTTCAAGTGCCCGCTATGTAACTTAGATAATCCAAGTGCCCGCTAGTTAACCTACATACTCCAAAGGCCCGCTAGTTAACCTACATAGTCCAAATGCCCGCTAGGTTACCTACATAGTCCCAGTGCCCGCTAGGTAACCTAGATTGTCCTATTGCCCGTTAGTTAACCCAGATAGTCCAAGTGCCCGCTAGGGTATGTACATCGACCAAGTGCCCGCTAGGTAACCTAGATAGTCCAAGTGCCCGCTAGGTAACCTAGACAGTCCAAGTGCCCGTTAGGTTACCTACATAGCCCAAGTGCACTTTCGTTTACCTAGATTGTCCAAGTGCCCGCTGGTAACCTACATAGTCCAAGGGCCCGCTAGTTGACCTACATAGTCCAAGTGCCCGCAAGGTAACCTAGATTGTCCTATTGCCCGTTAGTTAACCTAGATAGTCCAAGTGCCTGCTAGGTAACCCAGATAGTCCAAGTGCCCGCTAGGGTATGTACATAGACCAAGTGCCCGCTAGGTAACCTAGATAGTCCAAGTGCCCGCTAGTTAACCTACATAGTCGAAGGGCCCCTTAGTTAACCTAGATTGTCCACGTGCCTGCTAGTTAACCTAGATTGTCCAAGTGTCCGCTAGTTGACCTAGATAGTCCTGTGCCCGCTAGTTAACCTAGATAGTCCAAGTGCCCGCTAGGTGGCCTAAGTAGTCCAAATGTCCGATAGGGATCCTACATAGTCCAAGTGCCCGCTAGGTAACCTATATAGTCCAAGTGCCCGTTCGTTAACCTAGATAGTCCAAGTGCACGCTAGGTAACCTAGACTGTCCAAGTGCCCGCTAGGTCACCTACATAGTCCATGTGCCCTTAGGTAACCTACAAAGTCCAAGTTCCCGCTAGGTAACCTAGATAGTTAAGGGCCCGTTTCTTATCCTAGATCGTCCAATTGCCCGCTGGGCAACCTACATAGTCCGAGTGCCCGTTCATTAACATAGAAGTCCAAGTGCCCGCTAGGTAACCTAGACAGTCCAAGTGCCCGCTAGGTTACCTGCATAGTCCAAGTGCCCGTTAGTTAACCTACATAGTCCAAGTGTCCGCTAGTTAACCTACATAGTCCAAGTG
Organism: Tenrec ecaudatus; assembly: GCF_050624435.1. Lineage (NCBI taxonomy): Eukaryota > Metazoa > Chordata > Mammalia > Afrosoricida > Tenrecidae > Tenrec > Tenrec ecaudatus. Next base: position 141,726,261 of record NC_134536.1, read on the forward strand.
CCAGTTAGCTAACCTAGATAGTCCAAAGGCCCGCTAGTTGACCTACATAGTCCCAGTGCCCGCTAGGTAACCTAGATAATCCAAGTGCCCGCTAGGGAACCTTCATAGTCCAAGTGCCAGCTAGGTCACTTACATAGTCCAAGTGCCCGCTCGTTAACCTAGATAGTCCTAGTGCCCGTTAGTTAACCTAGAGTGTCCAAGTGCCCACGAGGGGACGTACTTAGTCCAAGTGCCCGTTAGCTAACCTAGATAGTCCAAGGGCCCCGCTAGTTAACATTGATCATCCAAGTGCCCGCTAGTTAACCTACGTAGTCCATGGTCCGCTAGTTAACCTAGATAGTCCAAGTGCTCGCTAGTTAACCTACATAGTACAAGGGCCCGCTAGTTGACCTAGATAGTCCAAGTGCCCGCTAGTTAACCTAGATAGTCCAAGTGCCCGCTAGGTAGCGTAAGTAGTTCAAATGTCCGATAGGGATCCTACATAGTCCAAGTGCCCGCTAGATAACCTATATAGTCCAAGTGCCCATTCGTTAACCTAGATAGTGCAAGTGCACGCTAGGTAACCTAGACTGTCCAAGTGCGCTAGGTTACCTACATAGTCCAAGTGCCCGTTCGTTAACCTAGATAGTCCAAGTACCCGCTAGGAAACCTACATAGTCAAAGGGCCCGCTAGGTAACCTAGAGTCCAAGTGCTCGCTAGTAAACCTACATAGTCCAAGTGCCCGCTATGTAACCAAGATAGTCAAAGTGCCCGCTAGGTAACTTACATTGTCCAAGTTCCTGCTTGGTAACCTAGATACTCAAAGTGCCCGTTACCTAACCTAGATAGTCCAAGTGCCCGCTAAGCAACCTACATAGTCCAAGTCCCCATCGTTAACCTAGAAGTCCAAGTGCCCGCTAGGTAACCTAGACAGTCCAAGTGCCCGCTAGGTTACCTGCACATACCAAGTGCCCGTTAGTTAACCTAGATAGTCCA